>NW_026294413.1:40953017-41545517 GCF_007827085.1 Peromyscus californicus insignis | reverse complement strand
GATAAAGGTGACTTAAAGCAGGAATATAGACAACATCAGTCCAGAGAGAAACTCAAAATATTTCCATTACTATATAGAGAAATGCAAGGTTGCTCACTCTCTCTAAAACTATCTAATATAGTACTTGAAGCATACGCTACAGCAGTAAGACACCTGAAGGAAATAAAGGGATACAAAGAGGAAAGTTAAAAGTTAAAGTAGCGTTATTTGCAGATGGTAAGTTAATACATAAAAGACTCTAAAATTCCACTTGTAAACTCCTACATATGATAAACACTTTCAGCAAAGTAGCAGGATGGATGCATAATAATTCATATAAATACATGCAAAAAGAATTCATAAGAATTTGTTTATAGTTTTTTATACACAAATGAAATATAAACTGATAAAGAAATTAGGAAAATAATACATTTCGAAAAAGTCCCCCAAAATATATTCAAGTAACTCTTGCAACCTCACAAGTGAAACACTTAGATGGTTAAAAAAAAAGTTTAAAACATTGAAGAGAGAATTTGAAGATGATTGCAGAAGGTGGAAAGATTTCCCCTCCTCATGGTTTGGTAGGATTAATAGGGTGAAAATGGTCATCCTACCAAAAGCAATATATAGAATCAATGTAATCCACATCAAAATTTTAACACACTTGTTCACAGACCTTGAAAGGAAAATATTCAGCTTCAAATGGAAACACAAAAAACAGAGGCTAACTCAAAAAATCCTGAATAATAAAAGAACTGTTGGAAGTATCACCATTATCGATCTAAAATTGTACTACAGGGCTAAAATAATAAAAACAACTCAGTTTTCCTTAAAAAAAAAAAACAGACACATTCACCAACAGAATAGAATTGAACACACAGAAAAAAAAAAGTCTATATACCAATGGATATACCAATGGACACCTGAATTTTGATAAAGAAGCCAGAAATACACATTGTGGAGAAAAAAAAAAGCATTTCAACAAATGATCCTGGTCAAACTGAATAACCATATGTAGAAGAAGGCAAAGATTTCCCCTCCTCATGGTTTGGTAGGATTAATAGGGTGAAAATGGTCATCCTACCAAAAGCAATATATAGAATAAATATATCAGTTTATATTTCATTTGTGTATAAAAAACTATAAACACAGCTGGTAGTCATGCAAACTTGTACAGACACTATGAAAATCAGTATGATCCTTCCTCAGGATGATGTCAACTGACCTACCTCATGATCCAGCTATACCCGCCTTGGGCATATACCCAAAGGATGCTTCATCCTACCACAGAGACACTTGCTCAACTAAATTCATTGCAATTCTATTTATAATAGCCAGAAAATAGAAACAGCATAGATGTCTGTCAATGCAAGAATGAATCAAGAAAGCATGGTACATTTACACATTGGAACATCACTCAGCTGTTCAAAAAATGAAATCATGAAGTTTGTAATTAAATGGATATAACTAGAAAAAAAAATTCTGAGTGAGGTAATCAAGACCTCAAAAGACAAATATGGTATCCATTTGCTATAATGAATGCTAGCTGTTAAGTCTTTGATAAGCTGGGTAATTCTATGTGACTGCAGAGGATAGATATATAGTAAGTGATTCAGTGTGGGGATGGATCTCCTTGGGTAGGAGAACTAGAGTATATAGTTAGAGATGGGGGAGGGTGGCTGGAATGCGAGGATCATACGGCCAGAGGGAGTAAAGAGGGGGCTAAAGGAGGGAATATAGGGAGAAATCTAAAACTAAGGACCATTTGGGGGGTCATATGGAAACCCAGAGCAGGAGAAGTTTCTTAAAATATGCACATAAATGAAAGAAATTTAAGTTGAATCACCAAATAATAGGGGAGACAATGCCCCAACTAGACATCACTCATTACCAAATAAAACTTCCATTTCTGGTAATGGGTTTTATTTATTAGAGTTGTTGGCCAAAGGTTTCCATGGGAACTCTCAAACAACCCAAGCTATGTAGCTGGAGTTATGTCCAGTCCCAGCCAGGCCTTATTCAAGCAAGGTTACCACTAGAAATGTATTTTGTGTGAGTCATTCCTATTGACCTATTTATCTGAAAGATGGCATTGTTTAGTGTACAAATTGCTGTTGTGGACAGGCAAACAGAACTGGAGCTTTAATTCCAGTATGTCAAATAATTTCTCCTACTCTCCTATCATTTCTACCATAAGTCTTTGCTTCTTTGAACACAAAGTGTATCTTCCTTCAAGTTTGTCTGGGAACTTGAGATGAGAGACAGGAAGAATGTGGAGTGTTACAAATGTTATAAATGTGTTATAAAGGCAGACCTTTATGATAAGCTTTTCTGGTAAGAAATAGCATCTTTATGTGATCAGCTTTAGGATTCTACCAGAAAACTCCCTGTCACTGCCATCACACATGACATAAAGATAAAATATGTGTTTTCCTTTTCGCAGATGTTCCCACCAACACCTTCTTTTAACAATAAGTGCACATAAGAGCATTTGTTATTCTTAGAAAATGGACTCCTTGGAGCCACACATACTAATCTGCTTGGGTGAGGAGGACCCATAAAATCACAACTGTCTCTCCATCTGTAGAACACCTGTCTTCTATGCCAAAAAAGAAAATTAGAGATGCCATCCAATTCTGTGATGCAAGAGATCCAGGGCTGTTAGACAGCAGATATGTGCTCAAATCATTTAAACAATGAAAACTTCTCTCATGTTTCTAAATATTTTAATCATCTTACTCTGACATTCTTTCTCTCTAAGTCTAATAAAGTGCTTGGCAAGTGACTAATTGGAAGCATAAAACAAAGTCTTTTTTTAGTGTACTTCTATGCCACATCCCTATTTATTCATTTTGAAAAGTAAGATAGTGCTTTACTACTCTGCACCTTGGAGCTTATAAATGGCAGTAAAGAACGTGTCACAGAATCATTAGTAGATGCATTTCTATAAAGATAGAGATAATGAATTAGAATTGTTTTACTATTTCAAGAAAATAATATGCATTCAGTTACTTATATTTAACCTGAAAACTCATTTGAAATATCCAAATTGCCATGCTTTATATAATCTTAATCTTTAAATAATTTTGAATAAAACAATATAAATAAGAGCAGAGGTGAGACTGGAGAGACGCATGCTCAGAAGTTAAATCCCCTGTTTCTCTTCCAGAGGACCCAGGTTTGCTTTATATTATCCATGTTAGGTGGCTCTCAACCATCAGTAACTTCACTTCCAAGGTATCCAATATGTGTGAGAATAGGTGCAGTGTAAGATGCGAAAGTAGTATTAACAGTAGTTAATAGTATTCAGCAATGCTTACCAACACATAATTCATTGACTAGAGCCTCAGGGAAAATGATTTTGTGATTGCCTCTGATTTTGTGTTTTGTTTGTCCCTAGAATAGAATGAGAAAGAAACAATGAAAAGTCATCAAACATGTCATCAAGAATGAACTTTGTCTTGCTTAGAGAGCTGTTTTCCAGAGGCTGTGTAGGGTGTCTGGATTGGTCTAGCTCAAGGCTGTGTCAGTCCTCTACAGTTGCTGAAGGGATTGTAAATGTGTAAAACAGATGGCTTGCCAATACGGATGTCTAGAGAGTTGACAGTGGTGATTCCACCCGCTTCACTATCTCTCCTCAAGGCTGCCAAACATGGAAAAAGTGCCCTGTGACATGGTTCTGTATTAATAATTTTAACCAACCACACAAAGCATAAAAAGGATGCTTATAATAAATAAAATTCAAATCAGAACAGCTTGATTTGTGGAATTTACCTAAAAATATATATATAAATCTTATAAATGTTCTTTCTGAGAAGAGAAAGGGAAACTTCCTTATTCATAATTTAAACCAATATATACATTGTATCATTTCTATATTTCAGTATTGGCTATGCTGATAATCACACAAATTATGATAAAAACGTTAACAAAGTACACCTATTAATGAAATACTGAAGAATAAAAACATTAAGACTTGTTATTTTTATTGTTTGACCATCAAGTACATTGCTTGCTATAGAATTTCTAGCATTTAAATACTTTGTATTCTAAACTTTACATAGGAGTTCCATATCTATACCATTAGTCCTATTCTTTTGCTCTTTCCAACCCCTTCCACATCCCTTCTTTCTCAAAAGCATAGCCTATTACACTTTTATTATAGTCATTGCATATATATTGTACATACATGAAATGTATCACTATAATTTTAAGAACACAACCTTCTGAGATCATTTAGTGTTGCTAATATTTGTTCAATGCTTATCTTTCCTAATTGGCTAACCTACCAGGGGTTTTTTGAAAAGACTTATAGTTTCTACCTCTTTCTGCAGCCTTTTAGGGTTAAGACTTAAGGGGCATCCCCCATTCATACTGGCTTAACAATTTATTGTCACTTTTAGGTCTTGTTAAAGAAACCATATATTTTTTAAATTCTTTCGTTTTGAGATCATAATGTAATTATACCATCTCTCCCTTTCTTTTCCTCCTTCATATGCCTACATTCCCGATTTGCTCTGAAATTCATGACCTCTTTTTTTCATTAATTATATATATATATATATGCTAAATGCATATATATTTGTAAATACATACACACAATCGTGGGAATAAAAGACATGCCAATATGAATGTGGGAAAAACAGCAGTTTTTCAATCCAGTCTTCAATCTTATACACAGAACTAGAATCAACTGAAAAAAGCTGGGCCCGTGAAAGGTGACCTTTCCCAGGGAAGAGCACACCAATTGTCGTCCAGAACCAAACTGTCAGCTCTGAACACACACATAAAGGTAACATTATAAGTACTGAACAGGTTATATGAATGACTATATGTGTATATAGTTATTGCAATAACAATTAGCGAAAAAGAGGTCATGAATTAGAAGGAGACTGAGAAGTGGTATATAGAAGATTTTGGAGAGAGCCAAGGGAAAAATGTTGTAAGCATAAGCTCAAACACAAAAAATATATATAATAAATAAAACTAAAAATGGATATTTTCTTTTTTGTTTTGAGAGAAAATGGCCCCTTAAAGTAGTGACACTACTAGGAGATTTGGCCTTGTGGGGACAGGTGTGGTCTTCTTGGAGAAAGTGTGTCTATATGAAGGCAGGCTTTGGGGTCTCAGATAAGCTTAACCCATGCCCAGTGAGACAGTTCTCTTCCTTTTGCCTGTGAGCCAAGATGTAAGAGCCAAGAAGACAGCTCCTTCTGTAGCACATGTCCACCTGCAGGCTGCCTTGCTTCCTACCATGACAATAATGGATTAAACCTCTGAATTGTAAGCAAGCCACCTCCATTAAATATTTTTCCTTTAAAAGAGTTGTCATAGTCATGGTGTCTTTTCACAGCCATAGAAAAACCTTAACTAAGACAGAAGTTGGTACCAAAAGTGGGGTACTGCTCTAATAGGCCTGACCATGTTTTTCTTTGAAGGAATATGGACCTTGGGACTGTAGAATAGAAAAGCAGTTGAATGTTTTAAGTGCTGATTAGGGGACTCTCCTAGTAGGAGCATGCAAGACAGTGATGTTGAATGTGATTTTAACTGTGGGTACCTGGAGCAGGTTTCAGAGAAGATGAATGTTAGTATGTGGCCTAGAACCAGTCTTTCAATATTGATAAAGAATGTGGCTGCTTTTAGCCTGTGTCTGAAGAGTCTGCTTGTGGCTAAAGTGAAAGTTTTGGGATTAATTAACTCTGTTGTCAGAGGAAATCTCAAAACAACCTAGTATAGACTCTATTGTGTGGTTTCTACTGTTAATTCTAATAAAGTTATGTAATTTAGAGGAGCAAAAACAATAGGGAGAAAAGGAGCACCAGGAAGTTAAATTCTGTATTCAAGGAGATAAACAGATTTAAAAAAAAAAAAGTGGAATAAAGGGAGTAGTTACTTCAGGACAAGATCTAACGCAGATAGTAAAGAAAAGTTTAGAGCCAGGTGGGCTGGTGCATGCCTTCAATCTCAGCACTCCAGAGGCAGAATCTGGTGGATCTGAGTTTAAGGCCAGCTAGCCTGGTCTACAGATCCAGTTTCAGGAAAGCCAATCTTAAGCAGTGAAGGAAAACATCAAAAACATGAAGTTGGCGAAAATGTAATTGAATCATGTTCCAGCTCCAGTAAGCAACAGAACTTGGCAGCTTCAGTCACATGGTTCTGGAGTCAAAGATGGCAGAAACAGTCTATGGAATTTGCCTCTGTGACCAAGGAAAGCAGTGGAGGCCAGGCGTGTGTCAGGGGTATCTCTGATTGGAGGTCTAGAGAGGCCACTGAGTGAAGCTGTGGAGGTGAAGCCTGGATTGCCTTGGAGACCCCAAGACATTGGAGATGCCAGAGCGGTGAGAGAGATGCCAAGAGCTACTGATGGAGTCATCGTCGAACCTGCCCAAGAAGAGGACATGTGCTGCAGTCAACAAAGGAGTTGGAGGTATGAAAAGCATTTAAATATTGGAGATTCAGAGTTCGGAGTTGGCCCAACTGGTTTTTGGTCTTTCCTTAGTCCAATATTTCCTCACTATACTCCCTTCCCTGTGTTTTGGAATGGTAATGTATAGCCTGTTTCCTTATGTGTTGGAAGTATGTGATCTGATTTTTTATTTCGATTTTACAGTGGACTGCAGTTAAGAGAGTGCATGAATCTCAGAAAAGACTCTGAACTTTCAACTTCTAAATAAGTTTGAGAGTGCTATAAACTATGAGGTCTTTTGAAGTTGGAATGAAGGCATTTTTTTTTTCATTATGATATGGCTGTAAACATTCAGGGATCAGGGAGTGGAATGTGGTGATTTGAAAGAAAACATCCACTAAACAGAGTGGTACTATTATGTGTGACTTTGGTAGAGTAGGTGTGGTGTTATAGGAGGAAGTGTGTCACTTTGGAAGTGGGCTTTGATATATCATGTATGCTCAAACCATGCCCAGTGAGACACTTTACTTCTTGTTACCTATGAGTCAAGATGTAAGAAATCTCACCCCTTCTCTACCACCATGTCTGTCTATATGTTGCTTTGCTTCCTGCCATGACAATTATAGACTAAACCTCTGAACTGTAAGTGAGTGACCCCAATTAAATATTTTCTTTTATTAGTTATGCTGTGATCATAATTTCTCTTCACATCAATAAGAATCCTAAGACAGATTTTCTAAATCAGTAATATTTAAATTATCATTGCTGTTTATTAATACAATGCTGTTACTTCTTTTTTTTTATTTTATTAATTTATTTTGCAATACAATTCAGTTCTACATATCAGCCACGGATTCCCTTGTTCTCCCCCCCTCCCGTCCCCCTCACCTTCCCCCCAAACCCCCCCCCCCCATTCCCATCTCCTCCAGGGCAAAGCCTTCCCCACAGACTGAGGTCAACCTGGTAGACTCAGTCCAGGTAGGTCTAGTCCCCTCCTCCCAGGCCGCGCCAAACAATCCTGCATAGGCCCCAGGTTTCAAACAGCCAACTCATGCAATGAGCACAAGATCTGGTCCCACTGCCTGGATGCCTCCCAAAGAGATCAAGCCAATCAACTGTCTCATCCATTCAGAGGGCCTGATCCAGTGGGGACCCCTCAGCCATTGGTTCATAGTTCATGTGTTTCCATTCATTTGGCTATTTGTCCCTGTGCTTTATCCAACCTTGGTCTCAACAATTCTCGCTCATATAAACCCTCCTCATTCTCGCTAATTGGACTCCCAGAGATCCACCCGGGGCCTAGTCTTGGATCTCTGCATCCAGATCCCTCAGTAGTTGGATGAAGTTTCTAGCACAACATTTAGGGTGTTTGGCCATCCCATCACCAGAGTAGGTCAGTTCGGGCTGTCTCTCGACCACTGCCAGCAGTCTGTTGTGTGCGTATCTTTGTGGATTTCTGTGGGCCTCTCTAGCACTTTGCTTCTTCCTATTCTCATGTGGTCTTTATTTACCATGGTCTCCTATTCCTTGTTCTCCCTCTCTGTTGTTGATCCAGCTGGGATCTCCCGCTCCCCCAAGCTCTCTTTCCCTCAACCCTCGCCTTTCATTACCCCCACTCATGTCCAGGCTGTTCATGTAGATCTCATTCCATTTCTCTGTCATTGGGTGATCCCTGTGTCTTTCTTGGGGTCCTGTTTTCCAGGTAGCCTCCCTGGTGATGTGAGTAGCAGACAAGTCATCCTTGTTTCATGTCTAGTATCCTGCTATGAGTGAGTACATACCATGTTTGTCTTTCTGAGTCTGGGTTGCCTCACTCAGGATGATCTTTTCTAGATCCATCCATTTGTCTGCAAACCTCATGATGCCATTGTTTTTCTCTGCTGAGTAGTATTCCATTGTGTATATGTACCACATTTTGTTTATCCATTCTTCAGTTGAAGGGCATCTGGGTTGTTTCCATGTTCTGGCTATTACAAACAATGCTGATATGAACATAACTGAACAAGTGCTCTTATGGTGTGGTTGAGCATTTCTTGGGTATATGCCCAAGAGTGGTATAGCTGGATCTTGGGGGAGATTGATTCCCAATTTTCTAAGAAAGCGCCATATTGATTTCCAAAGTGGTTGTACAAGCTTGCATTCCCACCAGCAGTGGAGGAGAGTTCCCCTAGCTCCACATCCTCTCCAGCATAAGGTGTCTTCAGTGTTTTTGATCTTAGCCATTCTGACAGGCGTAAGGTGGTATCTCAGAGTTGTTTTGATTTGCATTTCCGTGATGATTAGGGATGTTGAGCAGTTCCTTAAATGTCTTTCGGCCATTTGAGTTTCCTCTGTTGAGAATTCTCTGTTTAGTTCTATAGCCCATTTCTTAATTGGACTGTTGGGCATTTTGATGTCTAATTTCTTGAATTACTTATATATTCTGGATATCAGTCCTCTGTCAGATGTGGGGTTGGTGAAGATCTTTTCCCATTCTGTAGGCTGTCGCTTTGCCTTGTTGACCGTATCCTTTGCTCTACAAAAGCTTCTCAGTTTCAAGAGGTCCCATTGATTGATTGTTTGTCTCAGAGTCTGTGCTACTGGTGTTCTATTTAGGAAGTAGTCTCCTATGCCAATGCGTTCAAGACTACTTCCTACTTTCTCTTCTAGCAGGTTCAGAATAGCTGGATTTATGTTGAGGTCCTTGATCCACTTGGACTTAAGTTTTGTGCACGGTGATAGATATGGATCTATTTGCAGCCTTCTACATGTTGATATCCAGTTTTGCCAGCACCATTTGTTGAAGATGCTTTCTTTTTTCCATTGTGCACTTTTGGCTTCTTTGTCAAAAATTATATGTTCATAGGTGTGCGGATTAATGTCAGGGTCTTCAATTCGATTCCATTGGTCCACATGTCGGTTTTTATGCCAGTACCAAGCTGTTTTTATTACTGTAGCTCTATAGTAGAGCTTGAAGTCAGGGATCGTGATGCCTCCAGAAGTTGTGTTATTGTACAGGATTCCTTTGGCTATCCTGGGTTTTTTGTTTTTCCATATGAAGTTGAGTAATATTTTTTCCAGGTCTGTGAAGAATTGTGTTGGTATTTTGATGGGGATTGCATTGAATCTGTAGATTGCTTTTGGTAAGATTGCCATTTTTACTATGTTAGTCCTGTCTATCCATGAGCATGGGAGATCTTTCCATTTTCTGACATCTTCTTCAATTTCTTTTTTCAGGGACTTAAAGTTCTTGTCATATAGGTCCTTCACTTGCTTGGTTAGTGTTACCCCAAGGTATTTTATGTTGTTTGTGGCTATAGTAAATGGTGATGTATCTCTGATTTCCTTCTCCGCTTCTTTGTCCATTGTATACAGGAGGGCTACTGATTTTTTTGAGTTGATCTTGTATCCTGCTATGTTGCTGAAGGTGTTTATAAGCTGTATCAGTTCCTTGGTGGAATCTTTGGGGTCGCTCAAGTATACTATCATGTCATCTGCAAATAGGGAAAGCTTGACTTCTTCCTTTCCAATTTGTATCCCCTTAATCTCCTTATGTTGTCTTATTGCTCTGGCTAGAACTTCAAGTACTATATTGAATAAGTATGGGGAGAGTGGACAGCCTTGCCTCGCTCCTGATTTTAGTGGAATTGCTTTGAGTTTCTCTCCATTCAATTTGATGTTGGCTGTTGGCTTGCTGTAAATTGCCTTTATTATGTTTAGGTATGTTCCCTGTATTCCTGATCGCTCCAATACCTTTATCATGAAGGGGTGTTGGATTTTGTCAAATGCCTTTTCTGCATCCAGTGAGATGATCATATGGTTTTTTTCTTTGAGTTTGTTTATATGGTGTATTACATTGACGGATTTTCGTATATTGAACCACCCTTGCATCCCTGGAATGAATCCTACTTGATCATGGTGGATAATTGTTTTGATGTGTTCTTGGAGTTGTTCATGAGGGAGATCGGTCTGTAGTTCTCTTTCTTTGTTGTATCCTTGTTTGGTTTAGGAATTAGGGTAATTGTAGCCTCGTAGAAGGAGTTTGGTAATGTTCCTTCTGTTTCTATTGTGTGGAACAATTTAGAGAGTATTGGTATTAACTCTTCTTTGAAGATCTGGTAGAATTCTGCGCTGAAACCATCTGGTCCTGGGCTTTTTTTGGTTGGGAGACTTTTAATGACTGTTTCTATTTCATTAGGGGTTATTGGACTATTTAAATAGTTTATCTGGTCTTGATTTAACTTAGGTATGTGGTACCTATCCAGAAAGTTATCCATTTCTTTTAGGTTTTCCAGTTTTGTCGAATAGAGGTTTTTGAAGTATGACCTGATGATTCTCTGGATTTCCTCAATGTCTGTTGTTATGTACCCCTTTTCATTTCTGATTTTGTTGATTTGGATGCTCTCTCTCTGTCTTTTGGTTAGTTTGGATAAGGGCTTGTCTATCTTGTTGATTTTCTCAAAGAACCAACTCTTTGTTTCATTAATTTTTTGTATTGTTCTCTTTGTTTCTATTTTATTGATTTCAGCTCTCACTTTGATAATTTCCTGGCGTCTATTTTTCCTGGGAGACTGTGCTTCTTCTTGTTCTAGAGCTTTCAGGTATGCTGTTAAGTCTCTAGTGTGAGATTTCTCCAACTTATTTATGTGGGCATTTAGTGCTATGAATTTCCCTCTTAGTACTGCTTTCATAGTGTCCCATAAATTTGGATATGTGGTGTCTTCATTTTCATTGATCTCTAGGAAGTCTTTAATTTCTTTCTTTATTTCTTCCTTAACCCATTGGTGATTCAGTTGGGTATTATTCAGTTTCCATGAGATTGCAGGTTTTCTGTAGTTTTTGTTGTTGTTGAAATCCAACTTTAGACCATGGTGGTCTGATAGAACACAGGAGGTTATTCCAATTGTTTTGTATCTGTTTAGATTTGTTTTGTGGCCAAGTATGTGGTCAATTTTAGAGAAGGTTCCATGGGGTGCTGAGAAGAAGGTATATTCTTTTTTGTTAGGATGGAATGTTCTGTAGATATCGATTAAGTCCATTTGAGTCATGACATCAGTTAAGTCCTTTATTTCTCTGTTAAGTTTCAATTTGGGAGATCTGTCCAGTGGTGAAAGTGGGGTGTTGAGGTCTCCCACTATTAATGTGTGGGGTTTTATATGTGATTTAAGCTTTAGTAATGTTTCTTTTACATATGTGGGTGCCCTTGTGTTTGGGGCATAAATATTCAGAATTGAGACTTCATCTTGGTGGATCTTTCCTGTGATGAGTATGTAATGCCCTTCTTGATCTCTTTTGATTGATTTTAGTTTGTAGTCTATTTTGCTGGATATCAGGATGGCTACACCCACTTGTTTCTTAAGACCGTTTGATTGGAAAGTCTTTTCTCAGCCTTTTATTTTTAGGTAGTGTCTATCTTTGAATTTGAGATGTGTTTCTTGTATGCAGCAGAAAGATGGGTCCTGCTTTCGTATCCATTCTGTAAGCCTATGTCTTTTTATAGGTGAATTAAGTCCATTGATATTGAGGGAAATTAATGACCAGTGATTGTTCATTCCTGTTATTTTTTGGTGGTGATGTGTGGGTACTTCTATACGTTGGGGTTTACTGCTGTGGCTTTATCTGTTGCCTGTGTTTTCGAGGGTGTATCTGACTTCCTTAGATTGGAATTTTCCTTCTAGTGCTTTCTGTAGGGCTGGGTTTGTGGATAAGTATTGTTTAAATCTGGCTTTGTCATGGAATGTCTTGTTCACTCCATCTATGGTGATTGAAAGTTTTGCTGGGTATATTAGTCTAGGTTGACATCCATGGTCTCTTAGTGTCTGCATTACATCTGTCCAGGTTCTTCTGGCTTTCAAAGTCTCCATTGAGAAATCGGGTGTTATTCTGATGGGTTTGCCTTTATATGTCACTTGGCCTTTTTCCTTTGCTGCTCTTAATATTCTTTCTTTATTCTGTACGTTTAGTTGTTTAACTATTATGTGGCGAGGGGACTTTTTTGGGGGGTCTAGTCTGTTTGGTGTTCTATAAGCTTCTTGTATCTTCATAGGCATTTCCTTCTTTAAGTTGGGAAAGTTTTCTTCTATGATCTTGTTGAATATATTTTCTGTGCCCTTGAGTTGGTATTCTTCTCCTTCTTCGACCCCTATTATTCTTAGGTTTGGTCTTTTCATGGTGTCCCAAATTTCTTGGACATTTTGGTTCATGACTTTGTTGGCTTTAGTGTTTTCTTTGACTGATGAATGTATTTCTTCTACTGTATCTTCAACGCTAGAGATCCTCTCTTCCATCTCTTGCATTCTGTTGATTATACTTGCATCTGAAGTTCCCAATCGTTTTCTCAGATTTTCTATTTCCAGCATTCCCTCTGTTTGTGTCTTCTTCATTTTTTCTATTTCCCTTTTCAGGTCTTGGACTGTTTCCTTCATTTGTTTCATTGGTTTTTCTTGATTTTCTCTCAGTATTTTATTGTTTTCTTCCAGGACTTTATTGATTTCTTCTAATTTGTTTGCCCTTTCCTCTAGTTGTTTACAGCGTTCTTCACATTTTTTTGTCTTTTCCTCTACGCAAGCCTCTAGCTTCTTCATGATGTCATTCATAAGGCTGTTTTCTTCTGCTTCTTCCAATTTCTGATGTTCAGGTCTAGGTGTTGGAGGAGGGCTAGGGCCTGGTGATGCTGTATTGCTATTCATTTTGTTGTATGTGTTTCTGCCTTGACGTCTGCCCATCTCCTTGTGGTTCGTTCTTGGCCTTATCCGCACACTTGGTTCAGACAGACCAGTGTTCCAAAAGGGAAGTCAGTGTTCCAAAAGGGAAGTCCGGAGCAAGATGGGAGCTGGGGGCCGGCCTCTAAGTCTCAGGAAGAGACTTGGGGCTCAGGCGGATGGGCGTGGGGGCAGGGCGTGGAGACTGCAGGGTCTGCCAGGGGTCTTGGAGAAGGGGATCCTTCCCGGTGGGGCTAGCAGGGAACCTGCCCGGTGGCCAGAACCTGGGGCCGAGTTGGGCAGGTCTTCCCTGGAGTGGCTGGTGCCCAGGGATGGGGTCTGGGGCAAGGAAGGGTACTCAAGAGTGTTCCAAAAGGGACGTCCGGAGCAAGATGGGAGCTGGGGGCCGGCCTCTAAGTCTCAGGGAGAGGCTTGGGGCTCAGGCGGATGGGCGTGGGGGCAGGGCGTGGAGACTGCAGGGTCTGCCAGGGGTCTTGGAGAAGGGGATCCTTCCCGGTGCGGCTAGCAGGGAACCTGCCCGGTGGCCAGAACCTGGGGCCAAGTTGGGCAGGTCTTCCCTGGAGTGGCTGGTGCCCAGGGATGGGGTCTGGGGCAAGGAAGGGTACTCACCAGTATTCCAAAAGGGAAGTCCGGAGCAAGATGGGAGCTGGGGGCCGGCCTCATGCTGTTACTTCTTTATGATATCTATTCTTTCTTGAGGCAATAGTAAAAACTTATCCAGAGAAATGTGTTTAAATGAGTATTAGGGGGTGCACACATAGGGGAAAAATTTATTTGGATTACATATTCTGAATCACAATATAATGAGGAAAGCTGAGGCAGGACCTCAACTGGGTGTGAACCTGGAGGCAGGAGCTGATGCAGAAGCCATGAAGTACTGCTTACTAGTTTGCTCCTCACAGCTTGCTCATCCTGCTTTATTATAGAATCCAGGACAACCAGCCAAGGGGTACTTAAATGAGTATTTTAATATACAACATGTATCTTATAGTCATTTTATCATTTGAGATTATTTCTGTCTGTCCATTTGAATTCCTTAAACAGGAGACCACTTTCTAAATATAACAGCAGTAGCAGAGACACTGAGAGCAAAAATTAATAAATGGGACCTCCTGAAACTGAGAAGGCAAAGGGCACAGTAAATAAGACAAAACAACAGCCTACAGAATGGGAAAAGATCTTCAACAACCCCACATCTGACAGAGGACTGATCTCCAAAATATATAAAGAACTGAAGAAACCAGACATCAAAATAATGAACAATGCAATTAAAAAATGGGCTATAGAGCTAAATATAGAATTCTCAAAGGAAGAATTTCAAATGGCTGACAGACATTTAAGGAATTGCTCAGCATCCTTAGTCATTAGGGAGATGCAAATCAAATTGACTCTGAGATACCATCTTACACCTGTCAGAATGGCTAAGATCAAAAGCACTGCAGATTGCTTATGTTGGAGAGGATGTGGAGCAAGAGGAACACTCCTCCACTCTTGGTGGGAGTGCAAACTTGTACAGCCACTTTTGAAATCAGTGTGGCAGTTTCTCAGAAAATTGGGAATCAATCTTCCTCAAGGCCTAGTTATACCACTCTTGGGAATATACACGAGGAATGCTCAATCACCATGCTCAACTATGTTCAACTTTTTGTAGTAAACAGAACCTGGAAACAACCTAGATGCCCCTCAACTGAAGAATGGATTTAAAAAATGTGGTACGTATACACAATGGAGTACTATTCAGCAGAGAAAAATAATGACATCATGAAATTTGCAGGCAAATGGATGGAACTAGAAAATATCATGCTGAGTGAGGTAACCTAGACTCAGAAGGACAGACATGGCATGTACCCACTCGTAAGTGGATACTAGAAGTAAAGCAAAGAATAGTCAGACAACAACCCACAACTCCAGAGAAGCAGGCTAACAAGGAAGATACAAAGTGTGACAGCTGGATGGGGAAGGGGAAATAGATGAGCTCTCCATGAGTGAACTGGGGGTGAGGAGCCGGCAATGGAGGGTAGGGGAGGGGGGATGAGAAGATAAGGGAATGGATGGTTGAGCTGGTACAGGGCTGAGATTGGGAAAGCAATGAGAGAGAGAGAGAGAGAGAGAGAGAGAGAGAGAGAGAGACCATGATGGAGGGAGATATCATGGGGATAGAGAGAATCCCAGTGCTTAGGGAAGTTCCCAGGAATCCTGAAGGATGACCCCAGCTTGGACTACTAGAAATAGTGGAGAGGGTACCTGAAGTGAACTGCCTTGCCCCAGAGATCAGAACGGTGAATACCCTAACTGTCATCACAGAACTTTTCTCCAATGACTGATGGAGACAGATGCAGAGATCCACAGGGAAACACCAGGCAGAGCTCCAGGAGTCCAGTAGGAGAGAGAGGGAGGGGGGATTCTATGAGCAAGTGGATCAGGATCATGATGGGGAAACCTGCAGAGACAACCAAACCAAACTACTGGGAACTCATGAAAGTTGGATCAGTGGCTGTGGAGCCTGCATGGGACTGGACTAGGCCCTCTGTATGGTGAAACAATGGTGTAGCTTGATCTGCTCGGGGATCCCCCTGGCGGTAGAATCAGATTCCATCCCTGGTGCATGAGTGGGGTTTTGGAGCCTACTACTGACTTGCCTCCAATGAATGTGCCTCCCCATGGGAGGCCATGCCTTCATGTTGGGGGGGAGAGGGGGGTGGGTTGTAAGGGGGGCAGGAGGAGGGAAGAGGGGCATATTTGCTTGGTGTGTAAAATGAATGAAAAAAAATTGTAATAAAAAATGTTTTTGTTATAAAGTTAGTTTGCCTAGACAATGCTATAATTTTATCAAAATCTAGAACTACATGTCTCAAATACACAAATAAGATTGAAAGTATGTTTTTGTTAGTTAATACTAGTTTACAACAAAAATGTGTGAATATTCTGTAAGATTTAATGGAGTTATTTTAGAGAAAGAAATCACTGTGTAGAGTTATAAATGTTCCATGCACACAAAATTCAAAATTGATTTTATAGTGAATTTCTAGAAAATGGTGTTTCATCATACTAGAAAACCTACTCAACTTCTGATTTCTATTACTCTGATAAGGAATTAGCTATATCAGACCATATTAGCATCACCTGTCTGTATTCATTGGTATTGTATACCACTTTTTTTCTTGTAACATTTTCACTCTCAACAAAATTTTTGTTGGAACTTTGGAAATATGAAGGGATCCTCAGGAATATGTACATCACATGGGTCTGTGAGTCTTTCCCTGAAGATACAAAATAAGATTCAGCAAGAGAACGATTGAAAGCAAGCTTTTGAACTCTTAGAAAAATCTAGGGCAAGATTGCTAGGGTCCTCATTCACCTAGGTTGCACTAGTGTGGTATCAATTATAAGTTTATGCTCCAAGAGACCTCAAGGTTTAAGTTCCCAGGGGAGTCATTTACACACCAGGCTGTCTAACTGATTATGCCTGGTGAAAATCATCAGTGACAAACTGGTCCTGGAGGAACTAACAGATTTTAAACAGCACTCTGTAACCCATACTGCCTTAATGCTGCCCAAGAATTTAAATTAGAATTTCTGAATTCCCCAAAGTCAGTGATAGAGTGATTTCTAGTATGGTGGTAAAGCAACTTGATCTCACTCAGCTAACTATTCTAGATTAGAAAGTATTCATTCATCTCATTGCTTAGAATATAATCCCTACTCTGCATACTCTTAAATTTGGATTCTGTTCATTTTTAATAAGAAACATATGAATTGCAACAGAATTTGCATCCCCTGTAAATCAGTGATTTAATGCACAGAGAATAGATAATTAAAAAGCTAACATAACATACTTTTGTTTGTTTTTGTCCTATTATCTTTAAAACCATTTAGCTATGGTTTTAAATGCTGTGAAAGACACCATGACCACAGCAACTCTTGCAAAGAAAACATTTAATTATGGTTGTTCACAGTTTAGAGGTTTAGTCCATTATCATTATGGCAGGAAGCATGGTGGCATACAAGGAAACATGGTGCTGCATCTGAGAGTCCTTATTTCTTCATAGGCGGGCAACAGGAAGTTGAATGACTCACTGAGCAGTATCCTGAGCACAAGAAACCTCAAAGCCTACCCCACAGTGACACATTTCCTCCAACAAGGCCTTACTCAATCTAACAAAGGCACACTTCCTAAGAGTGCCACTCCCTATGAGATTATGGGGGCCAATTATACTCAAAGTGCCACAATCTTCTCCCTGCTCCCCATAAGCTTGTAACAATATCATAATACAAAATGCATTTAGTCCAACTTCAAAGTCCCCATAGTCTATCACAGTCTCAGCAATGCTTGTAAGTTCAAAGTTCAAAGTCTCTTCTGAGTTTCATATAGTCTCTTAGCTGTAATCCCCTGCAAAATCAAAATCAAAAAGCAAATCACATACTCCTAACATGTAACGGCACAAGATATAAATTACTGTTCCAAAATGCAGGAAAGGGAGCTTAGTGCAGAAATACTGGACCAAAGCAAGACAAAAAAAAAAAAAAAGAAAGAAAAAAAACAGCTGGGCAAACCCAAGCTCTGTATCTTTATATCTGATGTCAAAGCAGTTGACTGCAACATACTTCTTTCTTTTGGGCTGGTTCCACTTCTTGTGAGCAGCTCTCCTTGTCAGGTATCCCACAACTATGGCATCTCTAACATCTTGGGTTCTTCAAGGCAATCTAGGCTTCAACTTCACAGCTATACACACTGATCTCTCTACTAGGCCCTCATTCAGGGACACCCTCAACACATACCTCACCTCAAGAGCTTTATTCCATAACTCCTTTCTTCTATCCTTAGCTTTAAAACCAGAATCATATGGCAGAAGCTGCCAAGTTCTGCTGCTTGCTGGGACTGGAACATGGCCCTCTTTTCAATTATATCTTCACCAGCTTTCTGTCTTTCAATGCTTAAGGTTGGTTGTCCTGAAAATTTCTCTTTAGACCAGGTTGACCTCAAAATCAGAGATCTGCTAGCCTCTGTCTTCCCAGGGGTAGGGTTAAAGGTATGCCCCACCACACCAGGCTCTAAGCTTTTCTTTAGTACCTTTTCACAAGTTGGAAACTGAGCTGGGTAGGATCTTACCCTAAGGTTACAACTTCCTCTAATTTATTTCTTAATCTGTTTATCTCCTTGAAGACAGAATTTATCTTTATTTTACTTGTTGGTGTTCTCAAAATCTTCATTTTGTAATTTATTCTGCTCACCCTGCTCATTTTCATTATAAACCTTCATTAAAGTTACCACTAAAAACCACATGATATAGTCTATACTAGGTTATTTTGAGATTTCCTGTGCCAATGGAATTAACCCCAATTTCTTCACTTTAGCCTCAGGTACACACTTTGGATAAAAGCAAAAGGCAGTCACTTTCTTCATCAAAATATCACAGGAACAATCTCTAGGAAACATACTAAGATTCTTCTCCTCTGAAACCTCATGGTAAATGAAGACCACATGAGAATAGGAAGAAGCAAAGTGCTAGAGAGGCCCACAGAAATCCACAAAGATGCCCCCACAATAGACTGCTGGCTTGGCTCAGCCTGGGAGGAGGGGACTGGACCTGCCTGGACTGAGTCTACCAGGTTGATCTCAGTCCTTGGGGGAGGCTTTGCTCTGGAGGAGGTGGGAATGGGGGGTATGGTGGGGGGAAGGGGAGGAGGGCGGGAGGGGGGAGAACAAGGGAAACCATGACTGATATATAGAATTAAATTATATACTAAAATAAAATAAAATAAAAAAGGAACTGTAACTAAGACACTTGTACCTGTTTTCCTCAGATAAGAAGTTCTCATGTGTAAACTTGTATTTAGACTCTAGGAAAATACCTCCATAAACATAGAAGCATTCACTTTCAAAGGGAGAAGAGAGTTTATTTTTCATCAGCCAGAAAGAATTTATGGAACTTTGTTGATGGTCACAATGTCTCTAGGCACAGAAAAGTGTAGTTGAAATTTTTTTTAGTCTTGCCTGGCCCATGGTCAGGACAAATCTCTCTTACCAGTTACTTCTGCAGTTGTTCAGACCAAAACAAGTAAACATAGAGACTTATATTGCTTACAAACTGTATGGCCATGGCAGACTTTTTGTTATCTAGTTTTTTTTTTTTTAAATCTTAAATTAACCCATTTTACTAATCTATACCTTGTCACGTGACTCGTGGCTTACCGGTCAGTATCTTACATCTTGCTTCTTATGGCGGTGGCTGGCATCATCTCTCTGACTCAGCCTTCCACTTCCCAGAATTCTCCTCTCTCCTTGTCCCGCCTATATTTTTTGTCTGCTACTGGCCAATCAGTGTTTTATTTATTAACCAATCAGAGTAACACATTTAACATATAGAACATCCCACAGCAGAAAAGGGAGCACCATGCCTTTCTGGTGGGCTTATAGGTTAGGATATTTGAAGGTGCAAAAAGGCTAGATAAATATAATTATAGTGATGAAAATGTAACTTTAGAAAGACAAAATGTGAATAAACTTTAATGAATTTTTCTGGATGAAGGCTAGAATCTGAAATTTTCTCAGAGAATTTAGCTGTTTAGGTTGCAGTATCAGAATGTTATAATAAGAAAGGTCAAATAGAGAAACTTTGAAGTCAAGTGTCAGATATCAGAAAGCTTTGAATGCTTACAAAAATCAACTTTGCAACCTGCAAATTGAATTTTAGCATGTAAATATATATTATATATATATTATATATATATATATATATATATATATATATATATAATATATATATATTTTTACAGAAAGCAACCTGATCAGACATATTGTGGGAAGGCCAATCACAGTCTTGTGCATAACCATGAAATTAGATAGAATCTGTAGAAATCAGTAATAAATTTATTACATTGCAATGTAAGTTAACTACCAATCAAATGAATGTACATAACTAATTTCTTTATTTTTCTTCATATAGACATTCAGTTGCTTTTTCATTTTGCCTATGTTTTGGTGGAATTATTACTATAGTGCTAACACTACAGTATTTATTTTTTAGATATATTTTAGTAAATCATTTTGATAAATATCTAAGAGAAATATTGCTACCTAGAGTAGCCCTATTTTTCATATTTTGAAGAATATTCATACAGCTTTCATTGAATTCCTGAGTTGTGTATTCGTAAGGGCTTCTGTGTTTTTCCATGCCCAACAACCTTTGTTGACTGCATAAGTTCAAACTGGCAAAAGGGAAGTTTTCCTACATTGTGGCTTGTAGAGGCATTGCCCTGATCTTTAGTGAAATACAATGGAATGATGTCCAGAGATAAACAGTGGGATGTGTGAGCTTGGGAGATCATTCAGGGTGTCTGACGATCTTAGTTTATTCTCCAGCACACTTTTAAAAGCAGGGTGTGTTGGCAGGGACCTGGAATGGTACTGTCAATGGTGGTACTGTCAATGAGAGACAGAACCTGGTAGCTTTATGTTCAGACAGTCTAGCTGAACTAGAAAGCTCCAGGTTCAGTGAAAAACCTTGTCTCTATCACTAATGTAGAGACCAATAGAAAAAAGCAACTGATATCAACCTCTGTGCCTCACACATTCCTCCACTCATGAGATCACTTTCTAGATCAGTAGAAAAATGAAACTGGGTAAATGATGAAGCATTATTGATAATAATGGACTCATGTTCTTTCTTAGTGTCTGGTAAAATGTATTTCTAACTGGGTTGATGTGGAAAGAGACTATATGTTTTATCATATTGTTGATATCAAATGAGAAACATTAGGGATAGGAGATGACTTGCACACATGTTGTATTTGAATTGTGGAACATGTGGATAATATGACAAGCACACCATTGGAGTTCAGCATCTGGACACTATGATGAAGTTCTGTTAAGTTGTTATATAAAGTTTTCCTCCAAACATGTTTCATTATTGATCAATAATACTGTTCTAAACATATAAACATATTTGAAATACATGTAAATACATTTCAAACAATGAAATATCAATTCAGAATATTATGAATATTAACAAAACAAATAATTTCCATAAAATATTGGTAATATCAATCTATTGATTGCAGCACAAGATTGAAAATAAAACACATCTCTAATGCGCTGTGTGCTCAAAGAAGTTTCTACAGTATACAATTGCTGGACAATTGCTGACAATTGCACTAGTCACTAGTAAAGGTTGCTTTCCAAAAAATATGCTCATTGAGTCTTCAGGTAAAAGTGCAAAATATAACTTAAAAAATTCAATATAAATTGCAGAAATTGGGATTTAAACTTAGGAAGGGGAAAGAGAGGGGGAGAGGAAGGAGAAGAGATGGGAACTTTTTGTCAATTTTTTAAGAACATTTTCTATACATTTGACAAGGAATTGTTGTCCCCCTTTATGTCCATCTTAGGTGTCACTCAACTGAGATAATGTTCCATCGAACAGATTACATGGGGATAGTCTAAACTCAATGTGTAGGTGTTACAGGGCCATGTTCTGGCATGCTATGCACAATGTTGGCTCCAGGCTCTCATTTCTGATGGGACTGTGTCATCACCATGTCTTTGTCCTCCCCATCACCATGAACATTTACCTCCTGAAGAGGCCAATTTGGAGGCTCTGCTTTTGTTTCCACAGAAAGCAAGAGGCTATGGACTTGTTCCAGGTTAAGATACATCAGATATGATGCTCCAAGAACCCCTGCAAGGTCTTTGATGACACCGTGGCCCAGATGATCCAACATCCAAAATCTGCTTCAAAGCAACTGGCTGAGATGATTCAGGCTTCACAGACAACAGCCAAGATTTAACTATAGTTTTTAATTTTCTCAGGATCCCCATAAGATGGCCAGCACCCCCAACAAGCAGGAAGTAGTATGTAAACCTAAACCCAAACTCCCAAAAGATTGTTTATAAATGTTTATTTTTATTTTAAGGGGGTTGATTATAAATTCAATCTCTTTCTAAAAGAAAAAAGGCAGAGGGGAAAGAGACACCAGCACTGCCAGAAGAAGCAAGAAGTGAAAATACTGGTAAGCCACAGCCATGTGGCAAAACAAAGATTAATAGAAATGGGTTAATTTAAGATATAAGAGCTAGCTAGCAAAAAGCTTGAGCCATAGGCCATCTGGTTGATAATTAATATTCAGCCTCTGAATTGTTGTTTTATAAGTAGCTGTGGGACCTTGGAGTCAGGTGAGATGAGAGAAAACTTCCAATACTAAACTGTGTTGATGCTATAATATTGATATTTCTTTAGTTTCTTAGACACGGCACTAGTTTTTTCTGATTGCTTGCCAACTCACATTAACCAGGAAATCAGATTGATTAATACTTCTCAAAGAACCCATCCAAGGTAAAATATTGAAATTAGGAGGGCATAAATTGAATAACAGACTGTCAACATATTTTGAAACACATGGTATCTTGGGATATGTATTTTACCACTTGTTAATAACTCAGTTAAAAATTAAAATGGATTCATTAAAATATATTCTCCTCTCCCAGCAGAAATGTTGTTATGGGGAATACACAGGTAAGCCAAAATTTAAGAAGAACAAGTATAAACTAGTGTGTGGCATCGTCGTGTGGCATCAACAGCGAGGAAGCAGAGCAATTTAAGAGCAGCAGTTGGCCGTGTGCAGCAGTATTACAGCTCAGCCTCCAAATGAAATCAGGGAGCTTTTCCCCATGAAATTGGGGCCAAAGGGTATGCTTTGCTTGGTGTGGCGGCTTCATTTCTCTATATATTTACTCATTTGCTTTACATTTGTTGTGTGCTGCAGCCAGAACCTTGCTCAAGTAAATGAGAGATGGGACTTGATGCTCTCCAAGGTCGCTGCTACTTCTCAGACGTCTCCCTTGGGGAATTTGTTATGCCAGCTCAGGCTCCCAGACTTAGTTAATAATGCCCTAGAAATGGAAAATAAAAGTCAGAACCCTGGTTAAATTCACAATAGAAAAAAATTCTAACTCTGTGTAAGCAAATAATTTGGGATGTGTAAAGAGACAGGTAACTGAGGAAATACACAATTGGTAGAGATTCATTGTAATCTTGTTAAAGGTGGCCCTTTGTGTTGCTCAGTCAAGTAAACAACATGGGCATAGGTGAGAATCCTCGTGCGCAGTCTACTTCAGATCTTAGAATGGCTGAATAAACTACTTTTAGGAAAGAAAATTTTGGGGTGCAATTTTTTATAGGAAACTTAAAGTGTTGATTTATTTATGAAAGAATAATTTATTTAGCTTACTTTATTGTCTTGGTTAAGCACATGATAGTTCATGGGATGCTTCAATGATAGAGCAGGATTAAAGAAAAGACAAAGTTTTGAAGAAATGTCTTCAATGATTCTGTTCAGATTGTGGCATCACATGGCTCATCCACATATGCTCAATCACAAACTTCATAAACAATCTTTCTTGATAGAGATATGAAGGAGTGTATCAGCCTGCACATCTACAGGTCATCCAAACACCATAGAAACATGACTTACTACTGTCCTTGTTTGATTGCTTGGGTAAGATGGACCTTTATTTTCAATCAAAGGGTAGGATGTGAATATCTTAACAAATTGCACTGCCCCCTTTACCTAGCTTGTTATTGTTTATATCAAGGTGAAAATGTGGAGAGTCATTCAGCAAAAACTTTCCTAATCTGCATTAATAAACCTATTCTTTGAGAAGAACAATGCTCCCTCCCACAATAATCCCATTTCCAATCATTTTATTGGTTTTATGAGATTGATTGTGATGCCTACAATACTATTATAAATATTAAAAAAATAACTCCCATAAACATTTCAGTTCTATTCAAATTATGTAAAGGAATGTATTTTGAACACAAACACACATATATATGTATATATATATATATATATATATATATATATATATATATTTGTTTTCAAAGTTTCTAAAACTTTTTTATTGTCTATGAGAGCAAGGTGTTAATTTTTAAATGACCCCACTGTACCTGGTTGAGAATATTCAGTTAATTTAAGTTGAAAGTATTTGAAAGGTAGACTTGTGACTTTTATACATGTATACAATAAAAACCACTATTGTTTTTTTTGCAAAATATGTAGAAAATAATGTCTTACTACAAGTATTTTTTCCATGAATTGATGACCATCAGATGAAATGCTGAAATTTTGCCCCTCCATTTTTAATTAACTGATTATTATTTTTTTTATTTTGATGTTTTTGACAAGGTTTCATGAAGCCCAGATTGGCTTTGAACCCATCTCATGGTCCCTTCCTCCTTCCTAGCTTCCTGGCTAGTTCATGTCATACACTCAAATCTGAAGATCTGGAACTAAGATCCACAAACTAGAAATGACAGGGATTTTGTCTTCTAGATAAGAGTTACTTTATTAGGTATAATATTTCCATTTCATCCATTTACCTTCAGATGTCTTAATTGTTGTTGTTGTTGCTGTTTTATAGTTGAATAGAATTCCCTCTGGGGTGTGTGTGCGTGTGTGTGTGTGTGTGTGTGTGTGTGTGTGTGTGTGTGTGTGTGTGAGAGAGAGAGAGAGAGAGAGAGAGAGAGAGAGAGAGAGAGAGAGAGAGAGAGAAATTTTCCTTATCCATTCATCAGTTGAAATACATTTCTGTTGTTTTCCTTTGCTAGCATTTTGTGTAGAGTTGTTATGAACATGGCTGAGTAAGTATCGCTGGAATAGGATATTTAACCATATATATATTTTAATCATATATATATATATATATATATATATATATATATATATATATATATATTTATGCCAAGGATTGGTCTATCTGGATTATATGATAGGTCTACTTTTAACACTTAGGGGATTCTTCACATTGATTTCTCTAGTGGCTTCATCAATTTGTAATAGTTATGTCTCTCAATAAAATGGTTTTGACAGTTTCCATTCCAGGTAAACATTATTTTTTCTCTCAGCAACTTCAGCTTTGATTTAAATTTAACATTGCTAAGAAAAATATATCTACATCATTAATTAGTACCTCTATAAATATTTCCGGCATTTTGTGTTAGTGTTTGTGTTATATTTAAAGGTAAGTCCTTGATTTCATCAAGTTCTACTTTTATCTTTTTTAAAATTAGCTTCAGCTAATTTTGAAAACCTTCAAAATTAGATTAAGTCAAAGTTTCTGCTAATATGTCAGACATATGAAAACACTGAACCATGCTAAAGAAATAAACTGTAATTCTCTTTCTGTTCTATGAGCCAGGACTTACTCAATGTGCTCAGTTGATACAACAAAAGCACACAATATGCTGTGAATAATGGAAGTGATGAATGAAAGCAACCCTACCTGTTGGAGGCCTCTATTCAAGTATACTATTTAATAAATATAAGCCTGCTAAGCTCAGAACCATTTAGACACTAGATAAATCCCTTCTTCTGCCATATTTGTTAGTAGTCATATACTTTTCCTTTATCATTAGCTTTCATCTTTACATCAAAATGCATTGTCTTGTGTGTCATGTGCTCTGAACTCAAGTAAAAGACATTACCCCTTCTCTGTATTTTATCTCATGTAAACCTTTCTGAAATATTTGTCCCTATATTCCCCCACCTGTATTTTACTTCCTTTTCCAGTATTTGTGATAAACTTTCCTTGAGAAAAGCAACTTCAGGAAGAAAGGTTTCAGTTTGACTTTAAGTTCCAGGGGATACAATTCATCATGATGGAAAAACAAACGAACGAACGTAGCAGTAGGCAGGAAAGCAGGAAAGATATAGGAACAGAAACAGAAGGCTGGCTAACCCTGTTACACTCAATCTCAGAAACAGTGACTGAACAGAAAAGGAGCCCAGTCTTTGAACCTCACAGTGGGTGCCCAGTAACTCACTGTTAACTTACCCAGTAGCACCCTGCTCCATAGAGAGTCAATCTCTCAAATTTCTACAAGATGCCCCTAGATTTTAAACAAGTTTTCAGACACAGCAGCCTAAGCAAGGCATTTCACATTGAACCAACACCACCTACTCTCTGGGATCTTTCTGAGCAAGATTTTTGACCCCAAGTATAGAGAAAAATAGCACAAAGTAAGCTACTCCTATTAATCCAGAGGGCAATGTTTTGTTTTTGTTTTATTTTCTGTGACAAACATTACTTACTCTGCGATGGATGTGAAACCAATGAGCTAGAGAGCCTCAAAGATAACAGTCATTATTTTGTGTGAAAATAATGTCCAAATCATGCTTTAAACCATGATTCCTACCGATATAAATTTAAAAAAAAGAGAGAGAGAGAGAAAAAAAATATCCAAGAAGGAGAATGGGAATTGTTGGGACTATGAGTACAGGACTACTTCAATTTAAGAAGCAGAGATAATAATAATGGGAAGAAATTTTTCAAATTAAAAATGTAGGAGGAAACCCCCCCATATGTACTGTCCTGTGAAGCAAAGGAAATTTCCAACAAGTAAAGGAGATTTTGCTTAAAATCATTCAGAATAATACTGACATTCAACCACCGGTTCTATCTGCATAAAGAAACTGACAGGCAAAAAGAGCAAGAAAAAAAATTGAAGAAAGGAATTAGCAAAGAATATGAGTGAGGATTATTGCCATGGGTGAAAATGGATTTCCACAGAAACCCAGGATTACAAGGATATTTCAAGTTGTTTTCTCCATGTTTCCTATTCAAGAACCTACAACTTGGTTTCCACATTGACAGATAAAATTGTTGGTTAAAAAAAAAATAGTTTTAAGAACTTTCTGTATATCCTGAAAATGTGATGAGCATGGAATCAAAGAAACACATGAGGGATACCTACTTTCAATTTTTTTCTTGGAGAAAAGACTAGCTACTGCATGATAATAAAAAGAATAGGAAAGCACAACCAAGAGCTGTTGCTGATAATGGGCAATGGCTTCACAAAAAGAGTCATTAGATAATGTAAATAATAATGAAAAGAATTTCAAAGCAGTGTGACCCATAGGTTGAGTTTAAATCAAACTAGTTATAAAGAAATATAGTTTGACAGCTCATACTTTTATACATGTGTGTATTTATTTACTTGTTCTCTGTTTTGGGACTGTTGGTTTTCATATTGCTTGTAGCATATTTGAATACAGCCATAGACATTATCTTGGTAAATAGACGCTCCAGTGGAGCTCATATTGAAAAGGCATCTTCAAGCTGAGGTATCTTTACTGAAAGTTTAATAAGATAAAAAAAGAAAGAACACCCCCAAGAAGGAAAATATTGTTAAATAAAGTTTATCACAGGATTTTTTAATAAAAGAAAGTTATGTTAAATCAGATATGTTATGTAAAGCCTAATTATTTTATCATGAGTATTAGAAATAAGAATATGTTAAAGAAAATGTAATATCCTAAAGTCTTCTGAAATTATGTATCAAATGTCATCTGCAAATAGGGATAGGTAGACTCCTTTTTGTCTCACTCGTGATTTTTAAATTTTCTTTCCTTTTTCTTATTACTAAGATTTCAAACACCATGTTGTGTATAGTGTATGAACAATAAGATTCGATTCCCTTTTTCTTTATTTTTGGGTAAATGGTTTGGTATTTTTCCCATTTAGTAGATTATTAGCTCTTGGTTAGTCATATGAACCCTACATAATGTTTTTTTTTCAATTCCTTTTTGTTTACTCCTATTTTTTTTAAGAATTTTTTTATTCATTCTACATATGAACCACAGATTCCACCCTCATCTCTCCTCCTGCTCATCCCTAGCCTTCCCCCACAGTCCACTTTCCATCTACCTGTCCAAAAAGTTCTGGCCTCCCATGAGGAGTCAGGAAAGCCAGGCACATTCAGCTGAGGCAGTTCCAAGACCCTCCTCCTGCATCAAGGCTTTGCAAGATGTCCTACCATAGGCAATAGTCTCCAAAAAGCCAGTACATGCACCAGGGATATAGATCCTATTCCCACTGTCAGGGGCCCCTCAAACAGACGAACCTATACAACTGTCTCAAATATATGTCTACTTCTTTGCTCTCTAAAAAAATCAACATTTTATTTACCAAGTATTCAATGTCTCCAATAATTTCAAAATTCTCTCATAAATAGTTGTTTAAAGAGCAATATAAAAGTCATATGTAGTTGAAGTTTTCCTGTGTCCCGCCTGGCCCCTGGTCAGGACAAATCTCTCTCACCCGCCAGTCCTGCAGCCGCTTGGACCCAAGTAAACACACAGAGTCCTATATTAATTAAACTGTATGGCCTAATGGCTCAGGCTTCTTGCTAGTTAGATCTTACATCCTAAATTAACCCATTTCTATAAATCTATATCTTGCTATGTGGCTTGTGACTTACTGGTATCTTTACATCTTGCTTCTCATGGCAACAACAGCAGGCAGTGTCTCCTGACTCAGCCTTCCATTTCCCAGAATTCTCCTCTCTGCTTATCCCACCTATACTATATATACTTCCTGCGTGGCTACTGGCCAATCAACATTTTATTTATCAATCAGAGCAACACAATCACAGAATATAGAAAGACATTCCCTGCAGTCATATCCATAAAATGTATTAAAGGAAACAGCAGTGCCTCCTTCAATATGGTTCCAGACTGGATATAGGTTGCTTATTATAAGAACATTGGCAATGAAGTCACAAAATTATTAACTCATATTTTCTATCTTTTACTTCTTGTTTTCTTTTTTCTTTCTTTTTTTGTCACAAATCATTCAGTTTTTTGTTTTTATTTTTATTTTTTTGCCTTCAGCTACACTAAGATCACACCCACTCATTCTCCTATAGTGAGGAGCCAGGCCCTTTGAACACACCCATGCACAGATAAATCAGGCACCTATACCTCCTATCAATTCCAGTGGGTCTCTCCTAGTCAGTGGCAAGAGAATATGCAGAGGGTGTTACCCTGACCACTGTCTGCTCTCTTCCTGACTTTCCTACTAGACAGTGTTGAGAAAAGAGATCTTTGCCTTACTCATGTTGTGCCCATGGCACACATCTTGTTTAGCACCAAGGGGTCCTTGGGGAAAGAATCTGACCGCATATATCTTGAGGAAAGCTTCTCTTTCCTCATAGTTTATATGTAAGAAAAGCAAATGACTTGGAGATAAGTGATGGTCAGGATAATGTCTTAACTGAGATCAGCGCTTACCTATTCCTAGTCAAATGTCATTTTGTTGTAGTATATTTTTTTATTTTTCTGTTTTATTCTAGAAATGATACCACAGCATTAGTAGAGTGATTGAAAAGATACCATTTTATGAAAATATTTATTTTAGTCATCTTCTTAATAGTCATCTTCACTTTCTTAATATGTCATGTTATTTATATCCTGCAATTGATGGAAATGGACATCTTTAAAAATTTGTCCACTGTGAAGTTTCATTTTGTATCAATTTTGTCAAAAGACAGCACAAGTTAGAAAGCACAAATATCAGGGCTTCCATTGTAAAAGTTACTATGTATACTGTTGTTTTCAATGATGTCGATAATACTTATAACATGTGAAATAACACATAAGTCATTTTTGGAGAATGAGAGTGTTTTCAGGCAGTATTCGAATGTAACGCATCACAGTATTTGTATTTCTTTGGTCCTGAGAACCACTGGGTTTGCTGCTTTCATTTATTTGTCCTTGTCTTGCTGCTATTGCTGTTCATAAGGAAAAGTTTCCAACCCAGTTGCTTTTCTATGTAAAAGCTTCTTTGTTGTGGATTATGGTAAATGATTTAGCTAGTTGGCTCTATGCTTGGTAGAGCATCCTCAGGCTTATTTTCACAGCTAAGCAAGATTTTGCTAGATGGTCTTTGAATTCAAAGGTTGCTTTTGGCAACTCCAGGAAGAATAGTGCTGATTATTTAGAAAACTGCAGCTTTATAAATGGCCACTCTCCGGTGGCAGGAAATTAATGGTAGATGAGTGGTAAGAAGGACCATTTCATTTTTATTTGCAACCTGTGTTCATTCTCAAGAAATGATTACAGTCTAGTAAAAGAAAACAAATGATATTCTGTAAGAAGATGGAAAATGTATTGTCCAAATTGAGAAAATAAAATTTGCACTTTTTTTTTTTTTTTTTTTTTTGGTAATTGTTTTCGGTTCTCTACCTGTGGTGATTTCTTAGTATAAAGTGATTTTTTGTGTTGGTTCCTAGGCAAGCATCAGTGGATGGGTGGCATAAGAATGCATATGTGTGGTCCTTGAAGTGTTAAGTTTGGGGGATTTGTTGTTACTTCAAAACATTGACAACACTATCTTTAATAGAAACAGTAAAATTTGTTGAAGTGTATTTCTCCCAGTGAATTTCCTGTCCTAGAAAGCAGAATAATTGCAAACTCTAAATAAATCTCTATGGTAAATGTAAATCCAGAACCAAGTAAGGTTGGGGAATTAAGCCACTTTTGGGTTATTGCTTGTGCTTATTTTTGTCAAAAAGGTCAGAAGTGTTTCAGAATGTTTTATTATTTCTAAATGAATGTGCAGGAGTTTCTAGGTTCATGTCTAGGGACTGCCTGTGATTTTCTTTTATAGTTAGCGTATTTCCTTTCTGATTAAAGACTAACCGGTGTTTCATTGATATTGAATGCAGACTACCAACACTCAGGATACAGAGATAAAATCTTAAGTGCTTTATCTTATTTTGATAGCAAGTCCACATTGTTCTTATCTGAGTTTTCTCAAATTTCTATGAAATATTACATTGATCTCATGCTATAACTTTGAGTATTGGTCAACATGAAAACACAGCCCTTTTATTTTTGAATGAATCTTTATTACTTTATCATAAAGTTTGATGGTAGTGCAGTAATGGATTTAGACATTTGGCTGCTGGCTGATATGGTCCAGGCTCACAGACTATTCTAGCCAGGACTATAGATAAGCCTTCTGCTTTCCTGTTACATAGAGACTGGACAACAACTGTTATGGCTAGTTTTTATTGGACTTGACCATTATCTCAGTCTTCCCAGAGTACCCTAAGGATTCCATAACTCCCAGACAACAAAAAGCAGTCTAGAGAATATGATGCCCACATTCCAAAGAGGTGACATGGATAGTTTTTGGTCACTCAGAGGGTTATGGATATTTGTCATAATATAGGGGAATTGGTTACAAATTTTTACTGGTCATGGTCAGGGAGAAAGCTAAATAAAGGAGATTAGATTCAGAGATCTCTTTATGAAGGGAAAAAGTGGGATATACTATAGACAGGATGGGATAAATGATGGATTGTTGAGCTTACTTTTGAATACTAGTCTCAAATACTTTACATTGGTATGGATTTTTGACACAAACTTTAGGGGTTTGTTTTAGACTGAACAAATGTTTCTATTCTTGTTTAAGGTTGTTTACCTATGCATCTCATTTAAAAAGATAATGCAAAATTTTAGTCCTTGAAAGCTATTTGGGATAATAAAGAAATACAGGTTAGTAGTCATATATAACAACCAAACTTATAATCATGTTAATTATGATTTCAAGGTTAAAAAGAGATATATTTTAAATAGGTGATCTTCAAACACTTCAAAAACCTATAGAATATAACATTTAAAATGTTTTAATCACATAAGACTTTTCATGACAGTAAGACACATCTGTTCCTGACAGTACCAATTTACTTCAAAAAAGAATAATGGGCATCAAAGAACCTCTATATGGAGTTTGCTTTCTTTCTTGAAAAAGCTAGCCATTTGGGCAATAAACTTCCTTTGCCTCAACCGCTGACAGTATGCTTGCCAAACTGGATAAGCAGGACACAAAAGAAAGTGACTTGAACTTTGCCAAGACAGCGCAGGACAGTCCTTCCAAAAGTCCTGCTTCACAGAAGCGTCCATTGGATATTTTAGGCCCATAGACTGAAGATGAATGCCACAGCATTATAGGAGATCCTTGGAGTTACTGTCCAGGCAGCCAGATGTCTCTGTAATTTGTTAATTTTGGAAGTTGCTTGCTCTGAACTTCCCTTTTACTCAGGTAATTTTATTGTCCTTCTGGGAATTTTTTTTTTTGTAATTTATTCATTGTGTCTTTCACACCATGCATCTCAATTTTGTTTATTTCCTCTATCTCTTCGTATCCACCCTCTCCCCTTGCAACCTCTCCCCCAAAAATAAAATAAAATAAAATTTAAGAGAAAAATAAAGAATAAAAGAGAGAGAAGGAAAAAAAATAATCTCATCATGAAAGCTGTACTGTGACACAGTGAGTCACACAATAAGCCCTTGTGTCCATATATATTTACATGTAAGTGTTCATTGCAGAGAGTCATTAGTCTGGTTCATGGCCTTTGGTTTCTGCTACACTACTGTTGCTGGGCCCTCACTGGAAATCCTCTTGTTTATCTTGCTATTGCCTTGTGTTGTGAAAATCCTGCAGCTTTGGGTTTGTAGGACCAGTCCCTTCACATGCTCCAGCAGATCACAGGTGGAGTGGATATTGGAGTGGGCCAACTCATAACCCTCCTTCTCAGCCTGGGTAGTTACAGAGTTGGTCAGCCCACCTGCTCTCCCTTGTCCTAACCACCAGGGTGAGCTCTTCTGTGGTTTCCTGGTGAGTAGACCTCTTGCAGTGATGGTCAAGGCTTTGAGCCAGGTCTCCTGCTTTCATGTCCTCAAGGTTGGACTACCACACTTACACCTTCAGGGTGAGCTCTGTATGTTGCCTAGGCATAGTGCAGGGGCCACTCTCTCCAGGATTGTAGCTGAAGAGAAGCAAAACCAGCTTTCCCACTCTTAAGACCTCAGGGCCAACACTCCAACCTGCCTCAGGCATTGATGGGTTGGGGCATCTCTCCCCTGCCCATGCTGTCACATGACAGGTGAATAATGGGGTCAGCTCTCCCATGCTCACAACTATTGGGCTGACTCACCCACATCTTTGCTAACAGGATTGGGTCTACAGTGCTGCCCAGGTGAGGTACAGGGCCTGTTCTTAGTGTTGGAGCTGGTGGGTTACAGGAACAGCTCTCCTGCCCTTATGACCTCAGGGCCAGCTCTCCCTGCTCATGCTACTACACAGAAGATGAGTAATGGGGACCCTTCTGGAATCTTTGATGGAGTAGAAGACTAGATAGTTACAGTTATAAATTTCCTTAGTTATGTTAGGAGGTAAATTAGGATTCACCAAGATAGGATTAATAATGGAATATTTTCTCTGTTTTTTCAAATGAAAATAGGCTGGATATTGTGAATGTAATCCTTACCTGATAATTGTTCTTATTGCACATGTTTGTACTGTGTTAGAGTTAAAACCTTTTCTTTTTGTTTAGGCAAAAAGGGGAAATGATGCGGAATAATCTTTTTGTACACTGTAAAGATGTGTCTTTGCCAAGGCACCTTCTGATTGGCTTAATAAAGAGCTGACTGGCCAATAATTAGGCAGCAAGAGGTGAGGCAGGACTTCGTGACAGAGTCTCTGAGAAGAGGGAAGTCAGGGTTTCCAGTTGGACACAGAGGGAGCAAAACATGCAGGAGGAGAGGTAAAATCCATGAGTCACATGGCAGCATGAAGATGAATATAAATGGGTTAATGCAACGTAATAACTACTGGGATAAGCCTAAGCTATAGGCCAAGCTTTCATTATTAATAATAAGTTTCTGTATCATTTATGGTGAGCTAGCGGCCCAAAGAAAAATCTGTCTACACACAGCCCTTTTATTCTTTCAATAGATCTTTATTATAAAGTTTGACGTCTGTACAGTAATGGATTTAGACATTGCAATTAGTTCTAAGGGCTGTGAAAAGTTATTACCTTAAACCTTTGGGGTCTGAATCAATAGTCCTTTCCTCCATCATAAAAGAAGTCCACAAAATGAATTATCCAAGAAAAGCTACAGAATTGAATGCAAGATATTAACATGGGGACTCTATTTGCTAGAAGCTAACAACATAATGTTTTAGAATGAGAGGAAGATTTATCTAAAAAAAAAATAATGATCCCTGAATTGGTAAGAAACATTACACAGCCTCTATCCCTGGCTGGTGCATTGATTAGGTAAGATAACAAAGACACTGCTTGTCATTTTGGTCCAATATTGTCTTAATTTTTCTTCAATATTAATGTTTCTAAGATTAAGTTAGGATAAGAGGTATTTGCATGGATACTGTTGAATAATCCATCACTAATCAGACCAAGGATAAGTCCAGTCAAGCAGGTGAGAAAAGATCTTGCTTTTTTGTCTTAAAATTGAATGTGAAAATGTTTGCTGAGTTTATTTACCATTCTACATGAACAATAATTTTCTGTTAATTTACTAAGTTGTTATTTTAGACTTTCAAAGTCATGGTGCTATTATGACTCAGAAGAATAGTACACGTTTATTTCATGTGTTTATTTGCTCATTTGTATTCATATTCTTTCTATGGAGTCAATAATGAACTTAAACCACTACATAGTATAGGCCAGGAACTCTCAGGCCACTAGTTTAGCATCGCATGTGCCTGAATACCTTTCTTAATGCTATTCTTGTGTGAGTACTGTTTTTATTAGATACTTTACTTTATTTCAAGTAAATAATTATAACATTTAGATATAAAATGAGACATGGATTCCAGTTACTTCATCATCAACAATTATGTCATTGATATGACAGCTGTGAAAATGAATTAAATATATAAGTTGTTTTATTTCACAAGTAAGTATTCAGATTTGAAGCATAACAGTTAAAATGCAAAATTTATATTTTCTATAAATATTAGAGTCCTAAATGTATACTATTTAATCTCAGTTTGATCACTAATCTTATATAGCCATTCTCTCTTTTATTTTTAGTTAGTAAATAAATTTTTTCAGTAGTTTTCAGAATAAATTGAGCTTTTACACAATATTTTAGTTCTCCAAGCCTACCACACTAAAAGTGCACTAGGTGAGATTACTCATATTTTCTACAGAATACTGCAAACTATAGGTAATTGTGAAATTGTGTAGATGATGGCAGTATTGGGAAAGGATTGGATGACAGCATTCTAACAATAAGTTAATCCACTGATGATTTCAAACTGAAAGGGTTGTTAGGAAATGGGGCCTGGTTGGAGGAATTAGTCACTGAGTTATATATACATCTTTGAAAGCATATGATGCCCCAGGCCTGCTTCCTGCTGCCTCCTATCACAGCTCCCCTGATGAAGTGTGCTGTTTTACTCCTCCATCACCTTCCACACAACATGATCTTCTTTCCCACAGTCACAGAACAATCAGGCCAAACAACTGAAATTGTGAACATTTCCAGTGATTTTTCTCAGGGTTTAGTCACACCAGTGAAGAATCAACTTAGTTCTCATGAATCTTTTCTATTCCAACACTCCTCACAAAATATGAATTTCTAGGTCTTCATGTACAGTTTCTATATGAACATGTTTTTGTGAAATGTTCTTCCTTTGTGGGAATTCTGAACTTCTTCAGCATTTTCATGTCATTATTTGGTACTAACCTATAATGTAGTTCTTTTTTATTTATATTTAAATACCACTCAGGCATATTTATTTTGAAAGGAATAGATAAAAACCATATATAAAGATTTCTTTAATCCCAAAGTTATTATTATTATTATTATTATTATTTAATTTTTTTTTGAGAAAGGGTTTCTCTGTGTAGTTTTTGTGCCTGTCCTGGATCTCGTTCTAGAGACCAGGCTGGTCTCAAACTCATAGAAATCTTCCTGGCTCTGCCTCCTGAGTGCTGGGATTAAAGGTATGCACCACCGTTGCCTGGTGAATCCCCAAATTATTTAAATATTTTTTTTCTTAGAAGAAATATTTTAGATCAAGTAAATTTTCTATACCTTATTACTATTAACAATTTGTTAGTTGGCATTATTTGAAGTTCTAAAATATTTTCTAATACTTTAAAGATATGTTTTTCTGTACTGTTTATTAAGACAAAAAACTTACTACTCTTAGCTCTTCTTTTACTAATCTCCTTCTCTCCTTTTGTCTTCTGTGGCCTTGATTAATACTTTAATGCTTGACAACAGTGGTATATTTTAATATTTTCTCTCCTCTTGCAAATATCTTTTACCATTCTGAGTCTGGGTTACCTCACTCAGGATGATATTTTCTAGTTCTATCCAGTTGCCTGCAAATTTCATGATGTCATTTTTTTTGTTTTTTTTTTTTTTTACTGCTGAGTGGAACTCCATTGTGTATATGTAAGACATTTTCTTTATCCATTCTTTTGTTGAGGGACATTTAGGTTGTTTCCAGGTTCCGGCTATTATGCATAATGCTGCTATGAATATAGTTGAGCAATTTCCTTGTGGTATGATTGAGCATTCCTTGGGTATATGCCCAAGAGTGCTATAATTGGGTCTTGAGGTAGTTTGATTCCCAGTTTTCTGAGAAACCAGCATACTGATTTTCAAAGTGGCTATACAAGTTTGCACTCCCACCAACAGTGGAGGAGTGTTCCCCTTGCTCCAAATCCTCTCCAACATAAGCTGTCATCAGTGTTTTGATCTTAGCCATTCTGACAGGTGTAAGATGGTATGTCATAGTTGTTTTGATTTGCATTTCTCCTGATGATTAAGGATGTTGAGCAATTCCTTGAATGTCTTTTGGTCAGTTGAGATTCTTCTGCTGAGAATTTTCTGTAGCCCATTTTTAATTGGATTGTTTGGTATTTTGATGTCTAGTTTCTTGAGTTCTTCATATATTTTGGAGATCACCCCTTTGTCAGATGTGGGGTTATTGAAGATCTTTTCTCATTCTATAGGCTGTCATTTTGCCTTTTTTATTTTGCCTTTGCCTTACAAAAGGGGTTCTATTTATTAATTGTTACTCTCAGTGTCTGTGCTACTGGTGTGCACACTCATAAGTGGATACTAGATGTAAGGCAAAGGATAATCAGAGTATAACCCATAGCTCCAGAGATAAGCCTCTAGCCGAATGAGCTTCCTTAGCCAAAAAGCTGTTAGTTCCCATCTCCTCATGTCTTATACACCTTTCTTTGCCCAGCCATCACTTCCTGGGATTAAAGGTGTTTGTGCTTCCCAAGCAAAGGCATGAGATCTCAAGTGCTAGGATTAAAAATGTGTGCCACCATTGCCTGGCTCTGTTCCTATTTTAATCAGAATCAATCTCATGTAGTCTAGGGTGGCTTTGAACTCACAGAGATCCTGACGTATCTCTGCCTACTGAGTTCTAGGATTAAAGGTGTGTGCCACCGCTGCCTAGCCTCTATATTTAATCTAATGGCTTGTTCTGTTCTCTGATCTTTAGGCAAATTTTATTAGGGTACACAATATATCACTATGGATTTTCTTTTTGTTTTATACCACTAATAAATGGATTACTTTTCAATATCTTTGTCTATATATTTTTTCTTATTATGATGCTATTCTTTTATTTTTCATTATTGAAGACATTGTGGAAGTACCTACTTCTACCACCAGCTTATCTATAAGAGGCAGCATGCATGATACCACAATCTCCATCACCAGTCATTGTGGGAAAGAAATTTAGTATTGACTGATATTGTACTGAAAAAAGTGTTTGATAAGTATTTGTTTCTTTGAACATTAGTTCTACAAAATCCTAGTTAAAAAAAATATTAGAAAATTGTCCTGACAAGAACAATAACAAAAATCTCTGAGCAACAACAAACAATAAAACAAAATGAACATACTGATAAATAGAAAGCAACCTATCTTCCTGAGAAAGCTCTTAACATGGACTGGGTCTCTTGCAAAATGACATATATTTGAGTGACTGTCATTTAACCAGAGGACATGTTGTGCAGTGAAGAGCACACTGGATTATGCGTCATCCAACCTAAGGTCTTTACAAGATCTTATTTTAATTTTCACTTGTAAATAGGTTAACTTTGTATTGCTTTCACAAAGTGATGTAACCTACTTTGGTATTTTACCAGCGCCACCACTTATTGTTTCCCTTTGAAGATTCTGCAGCTTAAATTGGTTTGGGTTTTTGTTTGTTTGTTTGTTTGTTTTTCAGTGAGAACAGTATAGATATATAGATGATTAGAAGGACAATGTGAGAATGAAACCTGTAGCAGAGCATTGGGCACTTAAGGGAACACTTAGGGAATTAAAAAAAAATGTAAGAAAATTCCATGATAAAATATAGAATTGCATCATACACTAGTAAAGGAATAAAGACTTTCAGTAAATTGTCTATGGTTTTTTAATAGCAATTTGAAGTTTTACTTGTCATAGTCTGAGAAACTAAATCATGCAGTGTGTATTCTATTCAATGTTCAAGTTTCTGTGCCTGACTGGCCCAGATAGAGTAGGTTTTCATGAATGACTGTTGTCTATTGGATGACAAGTTGCATTATGTACTAGATGTCATGTTCCATAAAAGCAATTAGTTAAAAGAGGTCAGTGATGGTGTTCATGTTTTCTAACATTGAAGATTGTCTGCCAAATTTTTCTATTAATTACTGCCAATATGGTGATATACATTGAGATGTATTTGTGCATTATTTCTCCTATCGTTTCAATCATTTTCTTCCTTCAGATATTAAAAACTCTTTGGAGAAACATTTAAATAAACACTTGTTTTGCATTGTGTCTGATTTGGTTTTTGTAGTTCTGTGAATTGAACCCTGAGTCTTCAACATTGTAGGCATGTGTTGTGCAGTAAGTAATAATCCTATTCTTTATGAACTAATATTTCTATGTAATACTGAACAATTGAGTTATCTATTACATTCCATATATATTCACATAAGTTCACTTCTATGTTGTGTTCACATATATTTTATTTGATTTATAACATTATGATTTAATACTTTCTTACAATTGAGATAGAACTAACAAACTATACCACTTCCTTTATTAGTGTATATAAGGCCCTGCCTCTAGTATTTTCTTAAGTTGTCACTATTATAACTTGTGAATTTCTGAGCAATTTATCAAACATCCCCAATAATATCTCATAAATTCTATCAGTCCTTCCATAAGGCCCTTATTAATCCACATGCTACTTTTCAGAGGTTTTCCTGTTCTTGAGGCTTTATAAAATGGAAACAAACAGAACATGCTCTTTTTTGATCACATGATATTCCATTGGATACATAAAGTGCATTAATTTTTATGTAAAGTTAATAAATTTGTTATTTTAAATTTTTTAGTTATTTAGACTAAGCTATTATAAACTTTCTATGAATGTTACTTGTGAAGAATGTCTTCAAATCTCTTGACTCTTTGCTTAAAAGTGGAATTGCTGGATCATTCTATTCTTTCATTTCAAATACCTATAGACCGGTTTGCTAAAGAACTGTGGGTTTCACATTTCAGACTATGATATATGACAGATCTTTGCCAACATTTATTTTATTTTTCCTTCTTTACAATTTATTGTCACTCTCATAGTGAAATGTAAGTGGTGTCTTCTCATAGTTTTGCTTTGCTGTAATGAGTGATGATGCTGAGCATCCTTGAAGGCCGTCCTGACGTCTGTACGTGTTTGGATAAATGAGTGCCTTCAGTTCTTTCCCTTGTCTTTCTCTCTTTTAATTCAATTTGTTCTTTTGATGTTGAGTCTTAAGTTCTTTACTTATTCTAGATGTGTAGATTTAGAAATATTTTCACTCATCCAATAGACTGTCCTTACACTGGCTGCTGTGGCGCTCGAATAGAAAAATCTTTTATTTGGAAGGTGTCACATTCATACGCTGTTGTTATTATATAAAATTTTAGTGCCTTTGCTTGATTCAAAATTACAAGTTAAGCAGCTAAGTTCTATAGCAGTGCTATAGTAAGAAATATTAAGTATAGGTCTTTTCATACAGTTTTAGTCACCTTTTGAATGGTATGGAGCAGAAGTGTAATGCCATTAGTTTGCTGTGGATATGTGCTATTTCAATGCTTTTTGTTGAAAACGCCACTTGTCCTAATAGATTGTTTTCATCTTTAGTGAGAACTGGTTTGCCATAATAATATATTATTAGACTATCATTTCTATTGTAGTGACCAATCTATTACCCAAATTATAATAAATCAATTTCATTATGAAGTATATTGACTCCTCTAGTTTGTTATTTTTAAGAATTAAATTTTTTTTCTCTGTTGTTTTATCTGACAGGGAAAAGCCCAGAAGGCCTCCACTCTACACAACAAACTACATGCAAGTTAGTACAAATGAAAATGGGAGCAATAGTCTTCTGCAGGGAAGAGCATGCCAACTGGTTGCTTCTCCCATAATAGATATTCGGGCCTGAAAACATACATACAAGTGACAACATACAGACTGAGCAGGTTATATTTAAGAATATATATGTTAATATGTAACAATGTAATAGCAGTGGAAAGAGGTGTGAATTCGAAAGGGAATAAGGAGAAGTAAATGAGAGTGCTTGGAGACAGTAAAGAAGAAGGCCAAATGTTATAATTATAATCTTGAAAATTAAGAAAAATAAATATGACTTTAAAAGATACTTTATTTATAGTTATGTTTGATATCTCTTCAAATGGCATATGTGCACAGTTGTTCACAGACGGCAAGATGGTATTGGCTCTCCTGGGACTGGCCCCACAGGCAGTTGTGATCCAGAGGCAATGGATGCTGTGACAATGTGCCATCTCTCTAGCCCCTCTAACTTAAATTAGCTTGTGGATTTTAGGATTCATTTGTCAGTTTCTATAAGAAATATATTTTTTTATTGCCAGGAATAGCACTGAGTCTGCAGACTAACTTTAGAAATACTGTCTTTTGAAAATTAATAACAGCTATCATTTGATTTATTTCTTTCAGAACATTCAAAATGACATCTTACTGTACTTGATTTTTGAAGGTTTTTTTTTTGTTGTTGTTGTTTTGTTTTGTTTTGGTGTTTTCGAGACAGGGCTTTTCTGTGTGGTTTTGGTGCCTATCCTGGATCTTGCTATGTAGACCAGGCTGGCATCAAATTCACAGAGATCTGCCTGGCTCTGCCTCCTGAGTGCTGGGATTAAAGGCGTGAGCCACTACCGCCCGGACAACTTTTGAATGTTTTAAAGAGACAATTTGGATACTTATCTTTGTTACTTTCTATGAAGTGGATTTTAATTTTCTTCATTTGCATTATTTTTTTTCTACTTACTTTTTAGACCATGGTCATAATTGTGTTGGATAGTCTAACATCTTTGTCTTCTGAGCTGGTTTCTGATTATTGCTTTCTTTCTTTTTTGCTATGTTCATTTTTTTATGCTCAGTATGCATCACACCTTGAATTTGATTATAAATTATGTGTCCTATGTTGGCAGAAATGATGTTAGCCTGTTCTTATATCTGGTAATGGGCATACATATTCTTCTACAAAAGTTTTAAAAGGAAAAATTAATACTTTTACAACTCTATTTTATTTGAGGTAGCTTTTTTTCTCATTGTTTGATTTTTTTTTAACTGGTAGAGATGAAGATCTTCCAGGGGCTTAGGCTCTACAACCTTGACATTCAAAATATATTCTCTACCACTATGTGGCAAAAGAGGAATACATCTATGATTTCAATTCAAGGATTCAGCCACCCTCATGAACTCAATATCCCTCATTATAATAATCACAAAATATTATCCAACTATTTGAAATTGATCATAGAATTGACTCCTTAAGAAAATAACATGATTTGTCATGGAAACTGACTCTTTTGTGACCATTCAATGAAAGCATAGAGCAAACCACCTGGAGTTTTGCCCACTCCAAGCCTCTCATTGGAAAAGATTGCTTCCGCTGTCTCAGCTTTGCTTTAAGCAGATAAATCTCACTAGATATTCAGAATTACAGTTACCATTCTTTCTTCTCTATTTCATGCATTCAAGCCTTTAAAACAACAGGTTAGTTAGATCTCCTAGTGTATCCATCATCTTGATACCTGATAAAAATTCAGTGTTTTCAATGAATGAAAACAATGCTCACATTTTTTTAATTAAAAATTATTATTTACAGAGCTTGTGATTGCATATTTGGTTTGTGTTTATATATTATCATATTTTTGCTGTGATGAGTTTAGTTGGGTATATAGGGTTCTATGACAAAGTGTTTCATATTAATAAGAAACTCAAACTGAATTCTCCCTAGTTCTTTTGTTGTTGTTGTTTTTGTTTTGTTTTGATTTGGTTTTGGTTTTTCGAGACAGGGTTTCTCTGTGTTATTTTGGTACCTGTCCTGGATCTTGCTCTGTAGACCAGGCTGGCCTCAAACTGTGTGCTGGGATTAAAGACGTGAGCCTCCACCACCTCGCTTCTCCCTAGTTCTCAAAGAGCATTTTTGAATACTAAATATCAGAGAGATGAGAGCTCATTAAATTTGCAAATACTGTTGTATGTTAGGAGAATTTTGCCTAAATTGTCTTTACAATTTACAAAATGTGCACTGTTACCCTATACAAAAAAATAAATAAATAAAGAGCATTACATTTTGGACTTTTTTACCATTTTCTTCAAGATAAGACTGTATGTTTTTCTAGTGGAAAGCACTGGCTGGGAGGCATGCTGATTTGCTCAGGGACACAGTCATTTAACTTATTGTTGTTAAGCTCTCAGTGTGAGTTATAATTCATCAGTTCCAGTGCTTATTGTAATGTGCGTGTTGACAAATTAGGAGTGTGTAGATAGTGACAATTATTTTCATTCAACCTATTTTGGTACTGGAGCCTTTGCTGGCAATCATTTCTCTTAGTGGTACTTTCATTTTAAGTTTTGTTCTTTTTCTGTTTATATTTTGATGCCATAAAGGCTGTACTTAATGTTCTGCCTGTATTTGTTTGGTAACAAGAAATATGTGTTAACAGGAACATTACAAAAAAAAAATGTTTTACACTTTTCTCTGTATGGTTCTATATCCTGCACAAAACTGTTATTTGCAAAAATAACATTTCTTCTTCCATCCCTAAAATTATCCTGTGCTTCTTAATTAAGAAACGTATCTAACCCAACTTTTTTAAGGTTTAAAAATGTTAAAATATTACCTTGCTGTAACCTTCATTTTGAAAAATGATTTTTTTTTAACTTTTAATTTTAAAATATAAGGTTTGAAGCTGAAGAGATAGTTTAATGGATAAAGTGCTTGCTGTGGAAGCATGCAACCTAAAGTTGGATTTCCAGAACCAGGTAGTCATGGCTGTACATTGATAATCCCAGGACACAAAAGGTAGAGAGAAAGGGGATCCTTGTGGCACGCTATCTGGACTCATTGTCTAAAATCTTGAGTCTGACTCAGCAATAAGGAATAACTTCCCTCTTCCTCAAGCCACCACTCACGTGCAAACTTGCAGAGACAAATATGTGCTCTTCATACACATGTACATATGCAAAACAAATGAAATGAAAGAGAAATAAAATCCTCACATGTTGCAGTTAATAGGTTTCATGCATAACAATTTCACATTGTGTAATTCTTTTACTTAAGACTATTTTGGCTTTAAAAACAGTACTTCATTCTAACCCATACATATATACTGCTATGGATACTTATGCTTACTCAAGGCAGTAGTACTCATCTTGAACTTTAAAAGCATAAGCTTACTACTAATATTAGGTCAAAAGCACTAACTTATGAAGCAGGTAAGAAGATTGTGTCTAATTGTATCACATTAATGCATGCTATTGTCATTACCAACAATACTCATGTTCTTATCTGTTAAAACATATTAAATTAATAGCATGTTCCTACAAAAATAACACTTATACAAATTTTAATAAGAAATGTTAAAATACTGAATGCATAAGAAGTGGTAAACTATAACTGTATATAATTTGTATTGTTTCTATATTCAAAACTGTAATCTATTTTTCCATTTTATTATAACTCACATTTCTTAAATTTCCACTGAATTTTATTATCATATGTTTTTATTTAATTTATTCTTCCCTATTATATATTTTGGGATATTTAAAATACTAGTGTATTATTGATGTTATTCACAAGAGCTCACTCAGGTTTAATTTTTGTTGTTGTTGTTGTTATTTGATACATGTAAATGGTGAATTTTGGTCATTTTCAACCCAATTTCCTTACCCTCCTTCTGTCACTTTTCTTTTCCCACTGAATCTCCTGTTCTTCAACTAGTGTCAATGCCACTTGAATGTCTTTGTGCACTACCTATTGAATTAATCCATCCTTTAAAATGATGTGGTAAATTCGAGGCCCATGCTGAGCCAGCCCCATCCTTCACTGAGCCTGGGATGGATAGCTGGTCCTCTCTCTCATTGGAGGTTACAGAGGGAGAGCTGCCCCCACATACTTGGGAGAGATGGCCCCACCCTTCACCACAGGCATGGGGAAGCTGGCCCTGATGGCATTTGCCTAGGAGAGCTAGCTCCACCCCTTCCATGAGGGAAGTGGTCCCAGTGGCCTGGACCGATCAGCTCATCTACCACCCAGATGCACATTCTGGGCTTTGGGTTGGCCCACCCTAACATCTACTCCATCCATATCCTGCTGGAATTCTAGAAGGAACTGGTCCAGTGGAAGATAGCTGCAGGATCTCCATGACTAGGGGCAACAGTAGGATACACAAGAGGAGTTTCAGTGAGGATCCACTAATGATTGATGGTGTGCAAGAGGCCTTGAACAAGACCAATGGCTCATAGCAGGGAAGATTTATGTGGGGGGTTGACTGGACAAAAGGATATACAGCATGACACACCAAAACTCCAAGTGCTACTAGGTCAAATGAAGAGCTGTTGCAGAGACTGGAAAGATGGAGAAATGAGGTTACATTTTTGTTTTGTTTTAAATTAATTTAGAGGGATTTCTTTTAGGGGGGACAGTGTAGGGGTGAGAGTGTCAGATATGAAGGGACTGGGAGGTGAGCAGGATTGGAGAGCATGCTGTGAAATTTCAAAGAATCATTAAAGAATTATATTATATAAAAAAGATGTGATTAATTCATTCAACTATACTTAAGTAATGAACAACAAAAAGAGTGTCAGATCTCTAAAGGACAGTTAGAACTAGGCAAATCCGGTCTACATTTTAAACAGTGACAACACACTGGAGGTCCTAATAAGTATTTCTCAAATAATTAACTACATATTTTCCATGTCACATTTTAAGGAAGCAGTTTTGTCATTTGTCAGTAGAAAGTCGTTCCAGTGGTGCTGTTCTTGACATGGGTATGACAAGAACTGACAAAGCAATCTGTTTCTGAGATGTCAATCACAACCACGAAGAGAAGATTCTGTAAGTGAATGCTGAGTAGTATCAATTTCGAAAGCAGTTTTTAAAATGTATTAGAAACTAATCTGGCACAGCTGGACATGTGTTTTATGAAGTAAATTTTGTGGATTCACACCAGCTTTCTTCTTCATGGAATCAAGTAAATATTAATTTCCTTTGTTACAACACATTGGTTATATTCTCCCTAAGGTAGAAAAACCTAGATCCCTTCGAATAAACAAGCTTTCATTGGTTTGTGGCTTACTTACAAATATTAAGTTTATTAAACTTAGAAATTTAAAAATAATATGAATAACAAAAAGATTTTGAAAAGCAAAGTCAATACTTAGAGACATTATTAACATATTGTAAGATTTGGCACATAAAGCAACTCTTTACAGTCAATCCTTCATGTTTGTGAATCATTTCAAATCCTTCTTAAAACAGGCAGGAGCCTTATAGGTATTTAGGAGTGACTGTCACTCTGGTGAACACTTGGTAAATTATTTGACTGTTACACAGAGTTTTGGGGAAATGAGATACCTGTCCAAACCCAGAAATATTATTTGGTTGGGATATTTTTTAATCCCAGGTCTCTAATTATAATGTCTGACCCAGGGTAATTCATTTTAGTACCTCAATTTCTTTTTTCTCCAGGGTTAATTGTTCAAGGTTCTCTTGAACTATTAAAGGGGGGGAACTGTAGGTAGGTAGATAGATAGATAGATAAATAGACAGACAGACAGACAGATGGGTGGGTGGATGATAGACATATGACAGGCAGGAAAACAGATATAATAGGTAGGTATAATATAATATGACACATATAATATGGTAAGCAGTTAGACCATAGATAAATGATTGGTTAGTAGATAGAAATTCATTACAATATTTGGTTGTTGCAATTATAAATGCTTGAATTTTCCATAACAGAGTTTTTGCAGTCAGGAAACTAAGAATATGTCTTAGAATCACCATCAAGTAAGCTAATGGTGTAATTCTCAGTGGAACCCTAAAGGCTAGAAACTGGAGGTCTGTTTATATATGCTTTGGAGTTCTAAGTCTGAAGAACCTGGACTTGTGAAGCTCATTACAAGGAAAGCAGGGAGCATCTCTAAACTTCAAGAGAGAGATAAGGCAGTACTTCAGTTTCTTACATTCTGTCTTTACATCTGGTCCACTGATGGTTTCTCCTCCATACATATTCTCCCATCAGAGTCCAATGACCTCCATGTCAGTTTACTATTGGAATATCTCCACAGACACATTCAGAAAGAGTTGGTTTCTAGGAATTCTTTAATTCAGAAATCAGACACTAAAATTAACCCCCAAAGAAGGTAAGTGGGTTTAATAAATTTCTAACATATGCATTTATAAAGTTGATAATAAAATAATGTAAAATGATCATTAAATGAATATTATTATTATTATTATTATTATTATTATTATCATCATCATCTTTATCTCAAATAAACAGGATCTCTTTGGATGAAAAACTCAGTATAGTGTACAAAAATCTATACAATGTAGACTTACTCTTGCTCTGTACTTTTTAACATTCTGTTTTAATTAATATTTCCTAATATCACGGAATTCACAATTTTTAAATTTCTGTTTTAAATATATTTTACTCTTTACTAAGACCTAGTATAAATGAGGACTTCTTGGAACAAACACACCAAGAGAGAGTAGGCAACCCCTACTATTGAAGAGAAACTTTTTCCTTTACAATATAATCAAGCCAGTGTGAATAGAACTTACAGCCAATTCCATTTATATATTGTGTATCACATGCATATTTAAAGGATAGGCATAGCCAAGGTGTTTGTATATGTATAGAATCCCAGTACCTAGGATCCAGGTACAGAGAAATGTAGCTCCAGGCCAAACTGGGGTACTTGGTGAAACATTGTCTAAAAAGAAAAAAGGAAAAATGGAAAGAAGAAATACACAATTACTAGGCAATATGTATTTGTCAAATATGTACTTGTTTATGTCATTATCTTTGGAAAATTGTATGTAAAAATGAACAAACTTTCAAGACCTAATACTCCATTTTTTATAGTTGTATTATTTTTCTTAAGGTGGATTTGATGAAATTTCCTACTTATTAGTCAAGGTAATTTTCAATTTACTTTTCACAATGCAGGTTTCTAAATGAAGAGATGTGTTGACTCAGGCAGAATAATCTGATTATGACGGTATTCAAAATGGAAAAACAAAACCTTCTTTTTAATTGATTTGTATACTGTGGCTTATATACAAAGTTTGAATACTGTGGTGGTTTAAAAGAAAGTAGCTCCCAAAGGGACTGGCAATGTTGCGGGGTGTGGCCTTGTTGGAGTTGGTGTGGTCTTGTTTGAGGAAGTTTGTCACTTGTGGAGATGGGCTTTGAGGTCTCATATATGCTCAAGATTCACCCAGTGTGTCAGTTCACTTCATTTCCTGTTTCCTGTGAATCAAAGATATAGAGTTTGCCAGCATCATATCTGTCTTCATGCCACCATACTCACAGCCACCATGCTCCCTGCCATGATGATAATGGACTAAATTCCTGAAACTGTAAGCTGCCACCTCACTTAGATGTTTTCCTTTATAAGAATTACCTTGGTCATGGTGTCTCTTCACAGCAATAGCAACCCCTATATAAGACAGTTTCCTGTGTTCATTTTGCTCAGAAATCTATATTTAACAAAACTAAAGTACAGTAATAATTTATTTTTTTACTAATATCAAATTAGTTATTTGATACATCCATTTAAACAAAATTATGTAGAGCTATATATATAAGTGTATCTCACATTTCTTATGGTGAGATTTTCATAAGTGAAATTGTTTCTTTTAATTTTGCCTGTAATTAGTCAGTAACATCAAGATCCTGACAAAAAAAAAAAACATTACCATGAATCACACAGCACAGTACTTGGGAAAATTAACATGTTTTGTATGCCATAAGCAAAACAAAGATATATATCTGTGATGACTTTTTGTTCTTTGAAAACTTAGTAGGTATGAGACTTTTGTGCCCAGAAAATATTGTTGTATTATAGTCGTCCACCTCCTCTGCTTTTTACAATCTTCCCATTGCCTCTTCTATGATAAGCCTCAATGTTATATATATATACCCCATTTAGGGATTAACACTCTGTGTTCATTTAGTCCCATCACCTTGAACAGTTGTAGATCTCTTTGTTAATCATCATCAACTACACAATGAATCTTTTCTAATGAGAGTTGAGAGAGATATTTTCTATGGTTATAATGATACCTCATTATGATTTGGTTTAATACATATCCATTTTGTACAATAATAGTATTAAGTTCTCTTCTAGGACTATGAATTACTTCTTGAGTAGTTCTTGGTCCTTATAATGATGCCAAGTATGGGCTCCATCTTATGTAGAGGATCAGAAAGCCATACAGAAGGAGGTTTATGACTCTCATGACATGGTTATCATTATTGCACCAGTAGACATATCTTCACAGGAATGTAGCTATTGCAGGTCATAGAATTCACAGCTGGGTATGATTGCTGATTATTCTTCTTCTCTGGTAGTATCCCTAGCACATCTCAATCCAATGAAAGCTGGTCATTAGTATTGAAGCCTTCATATAAATACTGGTTTCCTCCATGTTCTCTAAGTCAAGTATGTCCTGTCTGCAGCATACAGTCAGTTGAAATCAGGGTTTATATTTCTGTGAACAGACACCATGACAATGGTAACTCTTTTTTTTTTTTTTTTTTGGTTTTTCGAGACAGGGTTTCTCTGTGTAGCTTTGCGCCTCTCCTGGAACTCACTTGGTAGCCCAGGCTGGCCTCGAACTCACAGAGATCCGCCTGGCTCTGCCTCCCGAGTGCTGGGATTAAAGGCGTGCGCCACCACCGCCGGGCTCCATGGTAACTCTTAATAAGGAAAACAATTAATTGGAGCTGGCTTACAGTTTAAGAGGTTTAATCCATTATCATCATGGCAGGACGTGGCAGTGTGCAGGGAGATATGGTGCTGGAGAAGGAGCTATGTCCCACACTGGGTGTAACTTGAGCATATGAAACCTCAGTGCCTGCACCCACAGTGACACACATCTTCCAAGGTTACACCTACTCCAACAAGGCCACATCTCCTAATAGTGCCTTTCCCTATAGGTCAAGCACACAAGCATATGAGTCTTTGGGGTAGGGGCAAAGGCAATAAACTGTACTTGTTTGGGATATATTGAAACTCAGTGTCAAACAACTTCAATAATGGTAACCCATTTCTTGCACTGGGATTTTTATTTGTTAGCCTGTAGTGCCTACTAGATGCACTGTTTTTTGATAACTCCATATATATATGTATATATACATATATATATATATATACATACATATATATGTGTGTGTGTATGTATGTATGTATGTATATTTGAAACTTCTATGGTAGTAGGCTTACATATGATTCATTATAAAAGAATCATGGGGGAAATTTCAATGGAGGGAAGAAAGACTATAATGGAAGGTAGGGGTGAAGTAATAGAATAGAATGTGTTAAGTGTGTGGAGTTCTAAAGTTAGAACACAAGAGAAAATATGGAGACATTGCCCCAATGCCTGCCCAGTCTATCCCCAACCTCCCACCACCCACTTCTCCTCATCATCATATCCTGGCCCACAACTCCAGAGGAAAGAAGCCCTTGCTCCACCTGAGACCAATCCAACTCCCAGAACTCCAGGTAATTCCACCACTAGTAGACCACCAACACTCCCTCAGTTCCTGCTCAGCCTACTCCAAACCGCCCCACCTACTCCTACTACCATATCCCAGCCCAAAACTCTGGTGGAAGCCCCACGTCCCAGAAGAGGTCATGTTGGCTGCCATACCCCAGGTATGCTGGTTGCCCACAGACTACCCATACTTTACGGTGCTTGTCCAGCATACCCCAATCACTCAACCCTCCATCATCATATCCTGACACCCAACCCCTGTGGAGGACCACCAGCTATACCAGAGGTCACAGAGGCCAAAACAACTCCAGCCCCCAATGTGGTCTTAGATTCTTCACTCAAACATAGGCAACTCTAGATAAAGGATCAGAGAGGAAACAGAAGCCAAAGGAAAAATCACCCATCCCACAAAGATAAACTCAAAAATCAGCACCTTGACCTGTACTTACATCAAACCCAGATGCCTTGATACCAGCATAAGAATGAAACTATCCACAACCAGGACAATATGTCACCACCAGAACCCTGCTATCCTACTACAATAAGCCCTGAATATTCAAACACAGCTGAAGCAGAACAAAACAACCTTAAAACCAACTTTATGAAGATGATTAAGTTACTTAAAGAAGAAATAAATAAATAAAAACCAAAAATTGGAGGAAATAAATTAATCTCTGTTTAAAAAAAAACAAGAAAATACAAACTGTTGAAGGAAATTAATAAAACTGTTCAGGATCTGAAAATGGAAATTGAATCAATAAGTACAACATTAACTGAGGAAATCCTGGAGAATGAAAATCTAAGTAACCAAACAGGAGCTACAGATTTAAGTATCACCAAAAGAATATAAGAGATGAAAGAAAGAATCTCAGGAAATGAAGATAACATAGAAGAAATAGATATACTGGTTAAAGAGAATGTTAAATCTAAAAATTCCTGGCATAAAACATGCAGGTATTCTGAGACATTATGAAAAGTCCAAACATAAGAATAACAGAGATAGAAGGATAAAAACCTAGGAAATAGTTTTGACAAAATCGTAGAAGAAAATTTTCCTAATCTAAGGAAGGACATGCCTTTAAAAGTACAAGAAGCTTACACCAAATAGATTTGACCAGAAAAGAAATTCCCCTTACCACATACTAATTAAAACTCTAAGCACACAGAACAAAGAAAGAATATTAAAAGCTCAATGGAAAAATTCCACACAATATATAAAGACAAACTCTAAAAGCTAGAATGGCTTGGACAGATGTGCTGCAGTCTCTAAGATATCACATTTGCCAGCACAGACTAGTATACCCAACAAAACTTTCAATCACCATAGATGTAGGAAATAAGATATTCCATGACAAAGCCAAATTTAAACAATATCTATCCACAAATCCAGCCATATAGAAGTTACTAGAAGGAAAACTTAGCAAAAGGAGACCCAACATAAATCCACACACCTATGGACACCTGATTTTTAATAAAGTCAGAAACACCCAGTGGGAAAAAAAAATCTTCAACAAATGGTGCTAGTTTTCATCAAACAATGTTGATGAAAAACCTCAAGATAAAACTAGGTACACTGAATATAATAAAAGAGAAAGCAGGGAATAAATAGTCTAAAATACATTGACACTGGAGACAACTTTCTGAACAGAATCCTAATAGCACAGGCACTAAGAACAACAATCAATAAATTAGACCTCATAAACTGAAAAGCTTCTGTAAGGCAAAGGAAACCAGGGCACCTTCAGTAGGACAAAATAGCAGCCTACAGAAGAGGAAAAGGTTTTCACTGACTACACATGTGATTGAGGGCTAAAATCCAAAATATATAAAGAACTCAAGAAACTAGACATTAACTAACTAAATAATCCAGATAAAAATGGGTACAGATCTAAACAAAGAATTCTCAACAGAGGAATCTCATATAGCTGAAAAACACTTAAAGAAATGGTTAACATCCTTAGTCATCAGGGAAATGCAAATCAAAACTACTTTGGGATTCCAACTTACACCTGTCAGAATGGCTAAGATCAAAAACACAAGTGACAGCTCAAGTTGGCAAGGATTTGGAGCAAGGGCAACTGTAAACGGAGGCAGAGCTTTTCTGTCCAGACCACCAGGTCCCAAATAAGCATACAAAAGCTTATAATAATTACAAAATGATCAACCAATAGCTCAGGCATATTATTAGCTAGCTCTTCCATTAAAATTAACCCATTTCTGTTAATCTATGTATTGCCACATAGCCCGTAGCTTTACAGGTCTACTAGAATCTTGCTTCTTGAGCGTCTCTCTGGCATCTCTCTTGACTTCACCCTTTTTATCCCAGTCCTCAGTTTGATTGTCCTGCCTAACTTATCCTGCCTTACTATAGGCTAAACAGCTTTATTATTAACCAATGGGAGTAATACATTATTCACAGCATACAGAAGGATTATCCCACAGCAGGCAGCACCCCTCTGTAGTTGGAGTTTTCCTGCCTGGCCCACAGTCAGGACAAATCTCTGCCACCCGCCAGTCCCACAGCCACTCAGACCCGACCAAGTAAACACAGAGACTTATACTGGTTACAAACTGTATGGCCGTGGCAGGCTTCTTGCTAACTGTTCTTACAGCTTAAATTAATCCATTTCCATTAATCTATACCTTGCCACATGGCTCGTGGCTTACTGGTATCTTCACATGCTGTTTCTCATTGTGGCGGCTGGCAGCGTCTCTCTCTGACTCAGCCTTCCACTTCCCAGCTTTATTCTCCTCCTTGTCCCGCCTACACTTCCTGCCTAGCCAATGGCCAATCAGTGTTTTATTTATTAACTAATTAGCAACACATTTGCCATACAGAACATTCCACAGCACCCCTCCATTGCTGGTAAGAGTGCAAACTAGTACAGCCACTGTGACAGTCAGTGTGGTAGTTCTTTAGAAAATTTGGAATCGATATACCTCAAGAACCTGGTATACCATTCTTGAGTATATATTCAAAAATGTTCCATCCTACCACAAAGACCTTTGCTCAACCACATTCATTGCAGCATTATTCAGTAATAGAAACTGGAAACAACCTAGATGTCCCTCAACTGAAGAATGGATAAAGAAAATGTGGTACTTTTACACAATGGATAATTAGAAAGTTAGTAAAAGCAATGATATCAGCTAGGTGTGGTGGAACATGCTTTAATCTCAGCACTGGGGAGGTAGAAGCAGGTGGATCTCTGTGAGTTAGAGGTTAGCATGGTCTACAAAGTGTGTTCCAGGGACAGCCAATTCTTTACATAAAGAAACCCTGTCTCAAAAAAACAATGATATTATGAAATTTAAATGCAAATAGATGGAACAAAAAATGATCATCCTGAGTGAGCTAACCCAGGTCCAGAAAGACAAACATGATATGTACTCACTTGTAAGTGGACATTAGCTGTTAAGTAAAGAAAAATCATGTTACAATCCATGGACCCAGAGAGACAAAGTAACAAAGAGACCTCAAGGTGGGATGCATAAATTTCCTTGGGAAAGTAAAATAGAATGAATTTGGGGCATAGAGTGGGGTGTGTAGGAAAGGGAACAGGAAGAATCAGGTGGAGCTTGGGAAGGATGGAGGAAGAGAATACAGGAACTGGGGAGCATTTGTGGGATGATGTAGATATCTAGCATAGTAGAAATGCCCTAAAATCTATGAAAGTGACCTTATGGAAGTCTCCTAGTAGTGGGAGACACAGAGCTCTAACTAGCTATCTTCTACAGCCAGGCAAGTCTCCCAGCAGTGGGCATCGATCCAGCCACAAAATAATCATCCTACAATCTGCCATGCCTGCAAGATGTGTTGGGGTAATGGTGATGCACAGCTTATGTGAGTGGCCAACAAATGACTGGTCCAACTTGAGGCCCATGCCAGGAGAGGGAGCCCATACTTGACACTGAATGGATGGCCAATAACAAGAGGCAAGATAGTCCAGTGATCCAGGATAAAACCAAATATGACTGAAAAAAAAAGCCAATGAAATGATTCCTAAGGATATTTGCTATATTGATATATTGATGCCTAGCTCAAGTATTATCAGAGGGTTGTCATCCAGAAATTGACGGGAACCGATATAGAGGTCCACACGCAAATACTAGGCAGAGTCAGGGGAACTCCACAGAAGAAGAGGAGGAAGGATTCTAGTAGCCAGAAGGGTCAAGGACATGTCTAGAACATGGAGTCCAGAATCAACTAAGCAGGGTTCATAGAGGCCCAAAAAGACTTAAGTGACAAACGCTGTATGATTCTGAGCTAGGTCCTCTGCACATACTTCTCATGGGATTCCCAAAAGTAGGAATGGGGATTTCTCTGTCTATTTTGCCTGCACTTAGGACCATTTTTCTCCTACGGGGCTCCTACTCCAGCCTTGATACAAGGTTTTGTACCTAGCCTTATTGTAACTTATTAGGCCATGTTCTCTGGATATCCCTCAGAGTAAGCCTGCTCTTTTTTGTTGTTGTTGTTTGTTAGTTTGCTTGTTTGTTTTGGGTATTTTTTTAAGAGAAATGGAAGAGTAGTGTATATAGGGAGAGAGGAAATTGGAGGAGGGACTGAGGGAAGTAAAAGGAGGGGAAGATGGAGGACAGATTTAATGTAAGACAGAAGAACAAAAGAAAAAGAAAAACAAGTTAAATTCTGTTATTTTTACTAGCATCAGCAGCTCAGTAAGATCAAATGGCAATGTGCTAATGCAAGTGATTGCTGAAGACGAGAAAACAATAAAAACCGGGGAACAGAAACAAATGGAAACTAAAATGAATGTGTTTGTGTTTAGATATGCAGCAACATGTCCCTGGGACAAGCTCTTTCCCTGTTGGAGAAGAAGTTGAGTTCTTTGACATTCAAAAGTGGTTTTCCAGCCCTGAGAGTGCCACCATTACTGGGCAGAATATTAGGCTTCTCAATAGTCAGTACCTTGAAATTAGGCATTCCTTTCCTTTTTTCTTTTCTTTCCTTTTTTTTTTCAAGATACTGTGATGCTTAGAATATTACCTTATTTTAGTTAAAAAATAAAAATTCATTACAGTATTTAATTTTTAAAGGTCTAAAATATATGTATGTGATATATAAACTACTCAAAATGTGCAAAAAGTTATGCACAGAGTCAAATTCAAAGAACAACTATGAAAATCTACTACATTCAAAAACTAGATATTCTATTACTTTGAAGCTGCTAACATGTCACTTTATTCGCATCTTCCTGCTTCTCCCATGAGTTTCTTCTTCAACTTTTTCTTACATGTAGTTTGATATTTTCAGTTTACATAGAACAGAATGAGAGAATAATTTGAAAATACACAGAATTACTGCATACTTCTAACTCAGATTACTCACTCTTAATCTTTATTTTGCCTTTCTTTGTTTACATATATGTATTTTCATACATACACATATCATGTTAAACAAATTTCAAATAGGTTGCAGATAGTTTGCTTACATTGGGCCATTACTTTTAGTGTACAGTTAAATTACATTCTCTTCCAAACTCACTGAATAGTCATTAAAGCTAGCAAACAATATTGAAACAGTTCATAGTAGGTGTTGAAATACCATCAAACAGCCTATTAATGTTCTTCATTAGTCATTCTATTCCCTAGTCACCAGTTCAGTTCCATATCGGTTTTTGTAAGTAATTGTTTGGTTGTGATATGTCTGAGTCAGTTACTTAGAACTTGCATAGTGGCATTTTTAGTTGCATATCAGTTTTTATGTGTAGTTGTTTGGCTTTGTTTTATCTGAGTCAATTACTTGGAATTTGCACAGTGACATTTTTTGGAGGACATTTCACTTTCTTCCTGGAACACTTCACAGTCCTTGTTTCCAGTTGCTTCCCTTAGTCTGGAGCAGATTTAGGTAATGTTAACTTCTTTAGGAATATCATGAAAGAAATGGCATTCTGAGAGCATCGTGTACAAGTTTCAAAAGGACACTTTATCCCATTATCTGTTTATAGCTCTGCCTACCAGGCAGTCTGACTGTAAAGTTACACAGACTTTCTTTGTTAATATAACTTATTAAAAATAGCTCCATTTTAAATGTCTATTTTATTACTACAACACCACAATCTTTGCTAAAGTTTTTGTAATACTCCAACCTTCTATGTTTAGTATTTGTTATTTCACTATAAGAAATAACGTATAGCCGGGCGGTGGTGGCGCACGCCTTTAATCCCAGCACTCGGGAGGCAGAGCCAGGCGGATCTCTGTGAGTTCGAGGCCAGCTTGGGCTACCAAGTGAGTTCCAGGACAGGCGCAAAGCTACACAGAGAAACCCTGTCTCGAAAAACCAAAAAAAAAAAAAAAAAAAAAAAAAAAAAAAAGAAAGAAAGAAATAACGTATCTTTTTTGCTATCTATTTATATGGCTTATGTGTGATAGGATAAAATCTCATACTATAGCACGGTAGTAAATAAATATCATTATTTAGTTTGACAATTATTCCAAGAGTTGGACAATGGGAGCTATCCAGAAATATCTCCTGTGTTTTCCTTCCATGCCCCTCTCATTCTCTAAAGTCTTGTTTTCTTTCCTTCACAATATATTTGATCATATATTCTATTTCTTTGTGACTTAGCCCTTGAATTTAAAAAAAAAAAAACAAAAAACTCACCATATCTTTGTCCTCTTCCAGTGGATAATGCTATTTAGAAACTTAAATCTGTTAGGTGTGCTCATTGCCCGTAGTGTGACATTGCTGTTTGTCCCACTTAGGAGACAGACTGGGGTCATTCTTCATCTTCCTCTGAGCATCTACCAATAAAAACACATCTGTACTTACTGATGCTTCCATTTATGATACAAGACCACAGTATACATTCTTCATTTTGCCCATATGTATAAAAATCTTTCCTAACAGCAAGAAAGTGGAAATGTTTCTTCCTATTTGATTTATTCGTTTGATTAAGGCTAAGACATACAGAAAACAGTTGCAGAATTCCTAACCCATACCACTACCAAAAACAAATCCACAACTTGTCTTTAACCTTTGTTTACTAATATTTTTAGATAACTCTAACAAAAAGTGGAAAGTACTAAAATAGTCATGATTAATGAATTTGTTCAGTACATATATGTATATAACCCAGATTACTTTTGATCAAAAGTAATGATTTTAAGCATCTACTTCAGAATTATCTTTTCTACTTTTTAACTTCAGAGATTAGAATATAATTACAACATAACTTTTCCAAGTCAGTTTCCCCTAAAGTGAATCATGTCTGTGTTGACATATTTTCCTTGTTTGTTTTTCCCACGGTTATTTTTAACTTTTCTAGAATTTCCAATACATTCATATGATACGAGCCTTTTGTTTGATTATTGTCTTATATATGAAAACACTATGATTATTTTTAGCAGATCTTTTGTGGATAATATTTGCAGTATGAGGCTTTTATTACTACAACTGCTCAGTGCGTGCCAGTAGTGTATCTGTGAATATCAGTTTTCATTTGATACCATTGATGATTTTGGATATAATGGTAGTCACATGGCAAGCATATATCTATGTGGAATGAAATTGGTCAGCTCTCCAACATGTCAGTGTACCCTATTTCCAGCAATGTTTGAGAGGCATATTCCCCCATCAACACTGGAAAATTCAAATTTCTACTTTTAACTATTCTATAAGAAGAAAAACATTTTCATTTACATTTTAGAATGTTGATGATGCTAAATAATGTTCATGCACTTAGTGTCATTTGATCTCCATTTAAAAATGAAAACAAATATTTACTGTTACCATAAAGTTGATTCATTTGAATTCTTGGAAATCTAGAAATTTTCATATATGTTAAATAATCACACAAACAAGCATGTTCTCCTAGATAGTTAATTTAGTTGGTGTAACTCTTTATTTATTTTACATAGGAAAATGTTTTCTATTTTATAGCCAAATCATTTTGTCATTATTAATTCCTGTGTTTAAAGAAAAGAGAGGTTTAGATTTTCCATTATTAACTTCTGTATGAACCCAATAATTATTAATGAATAGTGAATAGTGTCTATGTGTCTGTGTAGACGAATTTCTAAACAGTCTTATTAATAAGAAACCCGGAGACAAATATAGGGGTGAAAGCCATAGAGATTAGAGAAATAGTTATAGCCACCAGCTAACCTTAATTCTCCACACCGCCATAGCTTCCCAAGAGAGCTACTTCCAATCTACCCAGGTTTTTGTTGCCTTGATGTTCTGCCCTCTCATTGACTGTTAGCCCAGCTACCTAACTTATTTGTCACTGCCTGTCTGTACAGACCTCCAGGTCTCTATGGTTGGTACTGGGATTAAAGGCATGTGTCACCATGCTTGGTTTTTCCCTAGTGTGTCCTTGAGCACACAGAGACTCTGCCTACCATGTGATCAGATTAAAGGCATGTGCTACCACTGCCTGACTTTTGTTTATGGCTGGCTATGTCCTCTAATCTCCAGGCAAACTTTATTTATTAACATACAAATAAAATATCACCACATTTTGACATGAATAAAATATGACCACATGTCTGTCCAGCTACTTTTAAAAGATATTCTGTTAATGTTGATTTGTTTAGAATCTTACTCAAAACTCAATAAGGTTCAATAAAAGTCCTCAGTTTTGGAAGTGTGTTTGTCTACTTTCACATTTTTATGAAACTAAAGGATCAGATACAACAAACTATTGAAATTTATGTTAAATCTTATGGGTATTTTACATTTCTTTGAAGTCTATTTTAATATTTATGTTTCCAATAATGTCTTGATAGTAATTAAGGATATGCTATGTTTATACAAATTTGCTTGAAAGTTGGAATATTACAACTTTCAATTCACATTCATGATATATATCTTATTTTATTTGTTTTGTGAGAATTCTTATAGTAATGTTCTGTGATTTATTTCAAATGACATGCATAACTTTTCTTAAAATCTATTCTGATTGGAATTGCCAATGCTTCTTCAGATGGACTTTTCAATTTTGAAGTTCTCAGATGATCATTGTTAATGTCGAGACATAAAATAGACTCCTTACCTATGATTTGTAGTCTACTGCTTTTCTCAGTACAGGTATTAGTTGTGGTTAGTTCATGCAGTTAATTTTGCAGATCATACTGACTGTGAATATACATTGTAGTATTCTCTTTTCCTTGTGCTTTTATGCATTTTATTTTTATTGCATATCCTGGCTGGGATCTATGGTGCTCATGAAAAATAATGAAAGTTGATAATTTTTATTTTTTTGCTTTTCGTTGGATGGAAATGTTCAATGCTTCACTATAAAGTATTTTATAGTATAATGGATGTCTTATTTTGAGGGTATTCACTATTAAATTTGAGAATTTTACATTTGTTCTTAATTTTGCTGAGAGTTTATAAACTCTGTAATGGTTTTAATGTCAAGTATTATTTTGTTATTCTTCTATATCTATGAAATGGCTATATTGTTCTCCAAATATATTATATAATCAATTTATAGAATTATCTGAGTAACTATTAGAAATACTTGTTTGATTAATTTTCATGTAAAGTACCTTAAGATTTGGAATCAGTCTTTGTATTTTATCACAGTTTGGCCTTTCTTTAAAATCTTTCTTTTGATTCTTTTATCAATTGGATATATATCCTTTCTTCAAATCCATAGAAATTTGGATCAAAAATAAACACATGGATTATATGTTATATTTAAATTATGTATTAACTGTACATAATATATGTACATAGGTGTGTGTGTGCACCGGTATGTATTTAATTTATGCAATTTCTACCAGCAATATTTATTTAATTTTAGTGTAAATTCATGTAAACATTAAAATCTATTTTAAAAACAATTATCAATACTTTTGCAAAAGGTTTTTTTTTTTTTTTTTTTTTTTGGTTTTTCAAGACAGGGTTTCTCCATGTAGTTTTGGTGCTTGTCCTGGATATCGCTCTGCAGACCAGGCTGACCTTGAACTCACAGAGATCTGCCTGGTTCTGCCTCCTGAGTGCTGGGATTAAAGGCATACACAACCGCCGTCCAGATTTGCAAAAGGATTTTTATGTCTTTATCTTTTCAATTGTTTGCTACTATCACATGCACACACATGTATATATAAAATTCTGTTTACATTGTATATCATATCTAATAAGACATGAAATTAGGAGGAAGATGTAAGTAGAGATGTGATTGTATATATGTATGAAAATTATAAAGAATGTGTATTTGTGTCTCTTTATAAAACTCTGTATTCCATTTATATCATTTACACAATGTTAGTGCTTGGTTTTCATGTAAAAACTACCTGACTATACTGAAATTCCAAATTCCCTTTAATCTACTAGGGCCTGCAATTGAAATAGACAGTATTAAATATTTTCATCCTGCCAGTTTTTACTTTTCACTGGGCCTTCTGACTGCTCTACAGGACAGTTCGATGTTTAGCCAAGATTTTGGTTGGAATTTACTTGTAGATTTTTGCATTTCTATGATTGATAGGTGCATGATAAGGAGATAGTGATTGTCATATAGACATGATACACAGTTTTAATTGCAAATTCACCAAATAAAATATTCAGAGGACATTTTTCTAAGAATATTACAGTTTCAAATTCTATACAACACATCCTACAGATTGCGGTCAGAGTCTTTGTATTTAATATCGCAGTTATTATGAGTGGTACATGATTGAGATTTTAGTAGCAATTTTTTTCTCTGTTTTATATGGGTGTGAAGAGCTAAAACTGAAATTTACCCCTGAGAAAACCTTCCTACACATTATGACTGATTTTCATATTATATATGCTCTATACATTTTGAGCTGGCTACAAGACAGAATTCATGTTCCAAGGAAAGGCAGTCTATTTTGTTTCCTGTAGCTAGAGTTTTCCTGCCTGGCCCACAGTCAGGACAAATCTCAGTCACCCTGCCAGTCCCACAGCCGCTCAGACCCAACCAAGTAAACACAGAGACTTATATTGGTTACAAACTGTATGGCCATGGCAGGCTTCTGCTAACTGTTCTTACATCTTAAATTAATCCATTTCTATAAATCTATAACTTGCCACATGGCTTGTGCCTTACCGGCGTCTTCACATGCTGCTTGTCATGGCGGTGGCTGGCAGTATCCTCTCCCACCTTCCTGTTCTCTCAATTCTCCTCTCTGTTAGTCCCGCCTATACTTCCTGCCTGGCCACTGGCCAATCAGTATTTTATTTATTGACCAATCAGAGCATTTGACATACAGACGATCCCACAGCAGTTTCCCAATGTTAATATGCTGAGTTACAAGATACTTCAGTATTTTTTATTTAAATACCACACATTAATTTAAAAATATGTGAAAATATGACGAAAAGGTAGGCAAGAGTACATAGAATCGTCTTAGATTATTTCATTTCTATATACATTTTTGCTAGAAAAAGTGTAAATGATATTATAATCATACTCACCTAGTAATACATCACATTGATGAGTTAATATTACAGCTGTTCTTCAATTCTATTTAAGATCTACCAATAATTTTACTTTTTAAAATTTTTTATCCAATATGTTTTTAATCATATTATCTCCCCTCACCAAATCCTCCCATATCTTTCATCCTACCTATGTTCACATTCATGTGCTGTCTCTTAAAATAAAATTAAAACAGTACAAAACTGAAAAGTAAAAGCACACACAAAAAAGATGGATTCTTTCATGTGTTGGCCTACTACTCTGAGCCTGAAACCTGTCCAGGAATAGTGTTTAAATACCCAGGTTCATTCAATTAAAAATTGGTTTTCTCTCAAACAGCAACCAATAGCAAATAGTACTTTTTGGGTAGCAGGGAGTTATGCCCAATTTTTCTTTCCTAGTTCTTGGCCACATCAACAATGTTATAAATGGTTCCCAGATAATGAACTGAGCTTGAATCTAAAAAGACCTTGGTTACTACTGTAACATGTGTACCGCTATTGTACCATTAAACATATGGCTGGTAGATCACTACAGTAGCCAGCATGATTTGCAGACTAATGATTTTTTTTTTTTTGTCTGATAAAATGTATAGTACCTTCCAGCATGTTGAATGTAAGTTATCAGGAGCTTCTATTTCAGAACCATCTCAGTTTCTCCAAGTTTGATAACTAAGTGTGTAGTTTCTTCAGCAATAAGACACTGCTATTAGTTTGTAGAGGGTGCTCAATAACCTTGGAAAAGTTTGGAAGGTCTGTAGGACACCTTTGACCAAAAAAACTCAAGATTTAACCCATTCCTTGTACTAGGAGGTTTATTTGATATCATGTGATGTCCTGTGGGAGTGTTATTTCCCTGCTGTATGGTAACACTATTTAAACTCCTTTTCTATATGTGTGTATTTAGGGAGCTTCTACAGCAATAGTTCTCCATAATTGCTTGACAAACATTCTTTAGTGTTTATTATACCTCCCCATGTTCCCACCTCTACCTTGAAATATCATCCCCTCTTTATATAAATGTTCTGTCCTAATTATCTCTTAATGAATTTATAAAACAATATTCTATTTCCCTGTCCTTGGAAGGTTCCTTCCTACTCATCCTTTGCTAGTTATGTAAAATCTCCTGAGATTCCTCAACAATCTAAAAATAGATCTACTTTAAGTCTAGATCTACCTCTCTTAGGCATATGCCTTGAAGGCTCTATACCTTGCTACAAAGACACTTCCTCATGTTCATTTGTTCCATTGATAATTGCTAAAAATTAGAAACAGCCTATGTGTCCATACACTGATGAACTCTATAGTAAAAAGGGGGTGCATTTACACAATGTGATACTATTCAGCTCTTAAGAAAAAAATGAAGTTATGAAATTCTCAGACAAATGCATGGAATTAGAAAAAAAGTTGTTAATGAGTGAGGTAACTAATGCTACAAGGACAAATACTGCATGTTCTCTTTTCTGTGTTGATGTTGGCTTTTAAGCTATCGATGCTAAATATACTTGGGAAATGTTTTACTCAACTCCCTAAATTTAACTGTCAAGGGAGGCAATATATTTGTTGTTTGAAACAAATTATTTACTACCTACACAATGTTCTCACTTCCAATAAAAACCATTCAAACTTCAAGAGCTTGGCAATGTCTTGCTGTGCAGAAAGGATAACAATAATGACTGAGACAATGTGCATCACATTGCTGCAAATAACACATCAATAACTACTCATCTCCTTTACACTCATCTATACCCAACTCCAAATTAGTTTGGGAACATAATGAGATATACAAGGAGGAAGATCAGGTAGAGAATGGTTTTAGCCCTATTAAGATTGGAGTTCAAAATTCTAAAATCTATGCAACACAGTGTGATCTCAATTTATCAATCAATGTGTGACTACTTAAGGACATGTATGTAATTACCCAAAGGAATGAAAGCAAAAAAAAAAAAAAAAAAGATGTACACAGGAAATACACCTATTTTGCGATGTTTTAGGAAACAAATGTAGGAGAAGTTAATGGTGAGTACTTCTGTAAGGGCTGTGTGCCATGCTTCTTTCCCTGAGAAGTTGATTGAAGGTGTATGTTTTGCTTTTTGAGGATTGTATTTTGTTTTCACTGATGACCTTAATCTCACCTTTTGAAAGTTGCCCAAGGAAACACTTCTCTTTGATTCACATGATAGAATTAATAAAGACATATTTCTTTTTATGGAAAAGTGCCCACTCTGTAGTCCTTCCTCTTGAAATGGACTACTACTACTGTAGATATTTTACAGTATCTCCAAGGTAATATCAATTTCAAAAAAAATAGTTTATCTGATATGCACAAGTTTTTGATTATACACATTTAATTTGATTAACAAAATGTAAAGTGTGTGGGAGCCCACAACTGACTCAGTTTCTCAGTTTGAATCTGAAGTCTATTCTGAGTCAATAGAGTTCAAGCTTGTTTGCTCCAAGGCTGAGAGAAAGTTCTGATTAGCCCACAGAGTCTCCTTGAAGGGCTGTGAGAAAGTCCTGATTAGCCCACAGAATCTCCTTGAAGGGCTGTGAGAAAGTCTTGATTAGCCCACAAAAAGGAACACACTAGCTAGCTGGATACAGGCTGCTGATGCCAGCCAGAGGTACATTGAGATAGAAAATGAAACTCCCTGCTCCTTGACGCAAGGCAGGGTAGATAGTGGTTGAATGCCTGTGCTGTGCATTTTTCTTTTTTTTTCTTTTTTTTTCTTTTTTTTTGGTTTTTCGAGACAGGGTTTCTCTGTGTAGCTTTGCGCCTTTCCTGGGACTCACTTGGTAGCCCAGGCTGGCCTCGAACTCACAGAGATCCGCCTGGCTCTGCCTCCCGAGTGCTGGGATTAAAGGCGTGCGCCACCACCGCCCGGCGCTGTGCATTTTTCTACCTCTGTCCTTCAAGATTCTATATAAGCTGGCTGTGAAATAAACTCGGGGCTGTCCAGCATTGACCGGCAGACCTCTCGACTCTTTTCTGTCTTCTTCATTGTCTCTTCAATCTGCACGCCTCTACCAGGCTACCCAGCTGACTGTTGGCAGGCCCGACAAAAGTGTTAATATTTGTAATTTAATCTGGATGCCTTCCATCTGGTATCTTTCCAATTCAAAGTGCTTATAAACTACATACATTTCATTTGAAGTCATCTATGCAGTATAAATGTACACCAACATAAATATGTGATTGTATGTAGCTTGTTATAAACTGACCTTTCCATATTAAATCTGTAGAGATAAATATGCTTTCTTTAAACTGTGAAAATATAATTATACATTAGAAGTTCTAGTCATTTATATCTGTTACAGAATCATAATATTAATAAATTATGAATATATATATATATATATATATATGAATGGTACCTGGAAGAACACAAGCTAATTTGTGTAAATTATTTAAAATTAAGTACAAACAACACACCTAGAACAAGAAATCCATTGTTATTCAAACATCTACATATTCTTTTCCAATGAATATGATTGCTCTCAAGAAAGATTCTCTACATTTACATTTACATTTTATTAATATTAAACAGAAATTCTAAAATGATATTTTCTACATAAATCACAATGAAATACTATTCAGATTAAAATAAAAATGGAATCAACCAACAGTCCTACCCTGTTATGATATATATGAACCACAACAATGACCAGCAGAGCATGATAATTATAAGGGTACATTAGTGACATTTACACCTAATAAGAGAGGCATCATGCTTGGGGCTTGAAACCTGTCAAGCTACCAAGGACTGGTGAAGTCATGGATCTTGAAGGAGAACTTATAAATATCACTGTACTAAACCAGAATAATCTCTAACACATTACATATTTGTCCTCATACCGACAGGTAATTGTTGTCCTCACGACTCAACAATAAAATTATCTATACAATAGATAGAGACCATACAGAAAACCACAGCTAATCAAAATGCAGAGTTGTGGAGCACAGTTCATAAGGATACCTATAAAACAAAACTCCCATACTTAAGTCTCAGGGAACATTTTGAAAGACGGGGCAGGAAGAATGCACGAGCCAGAGGATCGAATTTTTTGAGAGACTGAGTCTCCTAGTAATATCAGAAAAAAACACATAAAATTTAAAAAATATGACTGCCTAAATATGAGATGAACAGGGAGAAAAATGATAGACATACCAAACTGACCTGGGAATGATCAGGAGGCCCTATATAAAGTAATGAGCAACTAAAGTATGCTGAGACTGGAGTAAATATTATTTTTTCTTTCTTTCTTTTATGATTAAGAAATTTTCTATTCATTTTACATACCAACCACAGATCCCCCTCTCCTCCTTCCTGCTGCCCCCCACAGCCTCACTCCTAACCAACCCCCCCATTCCTACCTCCTTCAAGGCAAGGCCTCCCATGGGGAGTCAGTAGAGTCTGGGACATTCATTTGAGGCAGGTCCAAGGCCCTTCCTCTGGACCAAGGCTGTGTAAGGTGTCCCACCATAGGCACTGGGCTCCAAAAAGCCTGTTCATGCACCAGGGACAGATCCTGATCCCACTGCCAGGGGTTCCTTAAGTAGGTCAAGCTACACAACTGTCTCATCTATGCAGAGGGCCTAGTCCAGTCCCATGGAGGCTCCACAGCTATTGGTCTAAAGCTCATGAGTTCCAACTAGTTTAGTTTGGTTGTCTCTGTACATTTCCCCATCATGGTCTTGATGGCCCTTGCTCACAGAATTGCTCTTCTTTCTTTTTGACTGGACTCCTGGAGCTCTACCTGGTGCTTGACTGTGGATCTTTACATCTGCTTCCATCAGTTACTAGATGAAGGCTCTATGATGACAGTTAGGGTATGGGATACATATTCTTAGAGATAATATTATGAAGTAGTTTATATTTTGAAATGCATATGTGTACACAAATGCTATGGAATAATCTTTTATACACTGTGAAGAATTGTTAATCGAATTGATTTAATAAAGAAGCTGAATGACCAATAGCTGAACAGGAAAAGATTAGGTGGAAGAGCCAAACTGAGAATGCTGGAAAAAAGAAAGGAGGAGCTGAGAAATAGCAAGCATACACAGAGATAAGCAAGATGGGCATGGAATACTGAGAAAAGGCACCAAGCCATGTCACAAAGCATAGATAAGAAATATGGGTTAAATAAAATGCAAGCGTTAACTAGTAACAAGTCTAGGCTATTGGCTGAGCATTTGTAATTCGTATTAAGTCTCTGTGTCAGTTATTGAGGACTGGTGGGTGGAATAAAGTCACCAGCCCACACACATATACATAGATTCATGTACCTAAATTGTAAAAATATGGTCATGGTTGCAAAAAAGAGCAAGAGAAGCTATTATAGCAATTTTAGAGGAACAAAAGAGAAGGGAAAAATTATGTAACGCATCATAATCTCAAAATAAGAGAAAATTTTCAAAAAGAAAGGCTCTTTAAATATATGCTTTCATATTATTGATATAAAATTGGAAATTCAAAAATAATAATTTATACAAGCATCTAATACACATAGCTTTTCCTGCTATCTTAACCACTATAGTTATATTGCATTATTAACAACTGTAGAACAAAGATGCATTTCCCGGATAAGCTGAACATACACATTCTCTATCTTATGTCTTCAAATATATTTAAACTACATCAAAACAATTTAAAATTAAAATATCGAGGCAAAACTATCTAAGCAAAGACACTGGAGAAGCAACGTTATGAAGTAAATCATCATTTTCCTGGGTTGTAGAAATTTGTTGGTTTAATGGTTATTCTGTAAAAAGAAATACCAGATTGTACAATTGAAAATTTAAGCTACCCATATGGCAACTTACTAATTTCCCAAATTTGATGGGTAACTCCAACTTAAATACACATATCTAGGAATTCAAAGCTATCATCTAAGTGAGAGCATGTGATGTTTTTAATTCTGTGTCTGAATTGCTATTCTCAGAAGGCTTATTTTGAATTCTATCTAGTTACTAGCATATTTCATAATTTTCCTTTTTTATATTTGAACATCATTGTGAATAACTGCCACATTTTCATTATCCACTAATTTGTTGATGGACATTTTGGGCATTATATCTATTTGAAAGAAGAATGAGGAAAAATTGGAGGGGATATGGATTTGATCAAAATACATAATATGCGTGGATGACATTCTCACAAACAAAAAATAAATTATAAAATAAAAAGAAACTTTAAGAGATAAAAAATACTAAACTAAAATAAAAAAAAAGAAAGCCAATCCAAGAAGCCTAAAACTAGAAACATACAGGCTTGTGGTTGGAAGATATGAGAGAAGAAGCTGTCTGTGGAAATATCAAAAGCTCATCATTTCACTTACATGGGTAAAGGTTAGATGGTGACAGCTAATTTAGTGACAAGGAATAACATTGAGATACACTGTCAGTGGTGACAAGTAAGAAATGAGCATTGTTGTTTAAAAAAATCCTCACCTTTGAATGGGAAATGAATGGAAATGTTAGATTTTAAAAAAGAGAACATAATAGTTGATTTTAGGAAATACAATAATTAATAACAAAGCTATAAATACACAAGCGAAGGTGGATACTCATAAGAAAAAAATCTAGATATTCAGTAGTATATGGTTGATTTTCTTTATGGGATTCTTGTTTTCCATTTATGAAGTCTACTATAGTACATATGTTTAAGGTATATGTGAGTCGTTTAATTGTACTGCAATAAATAGAAGGGCAAAAAACATCTCTTAGCAAAATCAAAAAAGTAACAAAAGCAATATTTAGTAAGTAACATACCCTATAATTAGTTCATATTAGTATATCCTTCTATATTCTAAAGTGCTTCATTTGATATTAAAACACAAAGATTTAATCATTTGAAATTTGCCCATTGTTTTAATATTTAACGGTTCTAAACAGATTCAGATGGTACCTTCAGAAAATACAGTACACAGAGATAATTACTAATTGACAATAATTCACATCATTTATTGAATTTGTACTAATTGCCAGGTTACAGAATGTGAACTTGTTTATTGGGTCCTTATAATTGTAGCACGAATCTTAGAAGGTCTTATTAATAAAAACAAACCTGAAGCCAGGTATTGGGGTGAACACTGAAAGATTAGAGAAGCAGAACAAGCCACAGCCACCTCACCTTGCCAATTCCTCAGCTGATCCTGTTTCCTCAGACTGGAAGCCTCTGAGTCCTTACCCAGAATGAATCTCAGCTGAACTGCTTCTCAAAAGCCTAAAAGCTTAACCAGCCCTAGTTCCTGGTCCTCACTCCTTATATACCTTTCTGCTTTCTGCCCTCACTTCCTGGGATTAAAAGCGTGAATCACCATGCCTGGCTGTTTCCAGTGTGACTTTGAACTCACAGAGATCCAGGTGGATCTCTGCCTCCAAAAGACTAGGATTAAAGGTGTGAATGCCACCATTTTCTGGCCTCTATGTCTGTCTAGTAGCTGTTCTGTTCTCTGACCCCAGATAAGTTTATTAGGGTGCACAATATTTTGGGGAACACAATATCACCACATATAATAATGCTTTTGATTAAGGAAACATAAATGACAGGTCAAATAACTTACTCTTGGTCTCACAGGACAAGTGTTTAACATAGAAGGTTACACTGGAACCCTTATTCATGACACTTTGATCTTAACTACTGAAGAAACTCTAGGTAACCACCTCTGACTTGTGGGAGGCTTATGTCAACATCAACATTTTTACTGAATTTTATAAACAGCAGGTCTTTATTTTTTCATTCAAAATCTTCCTATGTCTTCATGATATGTTGCTATTCTCACCATATTTCATCGTTAGTCTTATTCTCACACTTTTATGAAATGAAAAATTAAAATAAGTAAAAGTATCTCAAGGTTATAAGAAGATTTTCTGGATTCACGCAGTTACAATATTTAATATATCTATAGCAGTACTGATGGTGTACTTATCTATCAATATTATGTCTGTAGTTGATTCTTTTATTTGCTGACTTTTTTTCCAGTGGTGAATGAAATACTATGTAGAGGAATTCCTACACAGTCTTATTAAATAAAAAGCACAGAGACAAATTCAGGGGTAATAGCCGAAGAGATCACAGAAATAGTGAATAGCCACAACTAGCCTTAGCTTACCACCATGCTGTAGCTTCCCCAGAGAAAGCTTCTTCCTCTCTAACCTGTGCTTTTATTGCCTTCCTGTTCTGTCTTCTCATTGGCTCTAAGCCCAGCCACATCTCTTCCTTGTCACTGCCTGTCTGTACAGACCTCCAGGTCTCTATTGTTGTTGGTACTGGGATTAAAGGCATGTGTCACCATGATTAGCTCTGTTCCCTCGTGTGGCCTTGAACACACAGAGACTCTGCCTGCCATGTGATCAGATTAAGGGCGTGTGCTACCACTACCTGACTTCTATTTATGGCTTGCTATGTGACCTCTGATCTCCAGGCCAACTTTATTTATTAACATACAAATAAAATATCACATTTCAGCACAAATAAAATATCAACACAGTACAACATATATTATTCTTATCTAGATGCATTATATCTCTCACCATTTTGTCTTCTAGATGAATAAAATTCATATTTCACATGCTGTCTCTGGAAGTAACACATACATATGATGCAAATCAACTATAACCTCTGATTCTTTAGACAGCTATAATTTTTTCTTTCCTGTATTTTAGATGTATAGCACAAAATGCCCCTTTTCCTCTGGACTGATATAAAAATGTGTAAAATAACCATGGAATGCCGATGGTCCCAAACTTACGCAGATAAGCACAGCTGCATTGAGTTCATGTGTGCCTCTCTATGCCATGTCCATAAGATGCCATTTTCCTGCACATCACCCCATCTTCATCTCATATTCTTTGTGTCCTTCCTTTCAAAATGATCCCTGAGCCTTTGAAAGTTTGTTATAGGTGTCCATGTAAAAGGTAAGTGTTTTGGCATCACTTGTCTTTAGTGTATTGGCCAGTGGTGGGATTTTGCATGAACTACCACCTGCTGCAGCAAGAAAATTAATAAGGAATGGACACAGCACTCTCTCCACTGAATAACGTCACATTCATGCTTGTCAAGTAATTTTAATTAAACTCAGTGGACCACAAATGAAATGATCTCATTAAAGAACGATAGAGACTCATTGATAAGAAGAACGTACTGTGGGAAAAGAAAAAGAGATGTTGGGGGTTGAAAAAGGCTCATATTCATTTTACAGTTGTAGGAAATTGGCTAACAATTTAAAAAAAATAGGAAAAAGTGAAAACACAGCATTCACAGTTCTGAGTAAATCAAACTATGTCAAAGTAAAATGATAAAAAAAAAACAAGTATAGTTGGAATTTCCTGTGAGACATCAAGTAGATTCCAAATAAATATATGAAGACATTATTAATTATGAATGCTCAGCCTTAGCTTAGGCTTGTCCCACTACCTCTTTTAACTTAATTTAACCTGTTCCTATTCATCTGCATTTTATCTTAGGGCTTTTTACCTTTCTTTCATTCTGTATGTCAACTTTCCTTTTCCTCTGTGTCTGTCTGGCTGGCCCCCAGCATCTCCCTGGTATCTCTTTTTATTTCTGCCCTTTTTTTTAGAGCCTAAATTCCTCCTCCTACTTACTCTCCTGTATGGAAGTTCCATCTGTATATCCTCCCTTGCTATTAACCATACAGCTTTTTATTAGACCAATCAGGTGCCTAAGGCAAGCAAGGTAAAACAGCAACACATCTTTACATAATTGAACAAATGGAAAATACCTTTGCATAATTAGACAAATATTCAGCAACAGAAAAACCTCAAGATAGTTAATGTCTTAAATGAATGAACTAATGTATAATTGGATATATGGATTTAAATTACAAAAGTTGCATGTTTTGAAAAACAAGAAACACATTGTATCATGAAGTTCTAGATCAATCAAAAAAAGGATTCAGATCAGAAAATATATTCTATATATAATTTATTTTTAAAATAGTTTTATCCAGGAAACACTTTAGAAATATTTTTCCGTGGACTATCTTTAAAAAAATAGAAAAAATATCTGTCCTTTAGATGCATTTCATACAAACAAGTAATTATTTGTATTGCCTTCTGTGATTATGTGAAAAAAACATAATCTTTACTGGTATCATTTTTTCAAGACATATTGGATGAGATACTGCACTATTTTATTTTGCAAATATATAATTGAAGTCTTTCTGTCAATTTGCTCAATTTCTCCTCTTTCTCTTGACTACAGTTTGGTTTATTCTTTTTTTCATACAATGAGATTAGGTGGTAAATATATTGGTAATATTAGATTCTAATTCTCTTTTATTATTTTATTATTCTATTATACCAGAGTATTTACACTTTTATAATTTTATGAGGTATTTTCATTTATTTTTCTTGATGTCACCATACTTGAAGTACTTGAAGTCACCATGAATTGGCATTTGTGAAGACTGTCAAATTTGAACTCTTGCAACCATTTTGCTAAATCATGTTTTTCCAGTTTACTGATTAGAAGTGCTCATGTAAGTATTAAATAAATTGAATGGGTCTAAAATGTATGCCTCCTGCCTTTTGAAATAGGATTCCTGTGATGTTGATTGTGATGGTCCAATGAGATTTGATGGAAAAGATGGCAATATAATGATAAGTAACATTTATTAACCTCTGCTATGGAAAGAAAATTAAGTACTTTATCTTTAACCATCATTCTACATTGTATTGTAGATGACTGACTCAGAGTTCCTATAATTCTGCAATGTCATAATGTAATAAGTTTTCCTTCAAAGTGTAAACTTTTCATTCTGTAACTCACTGCTGCTCAGTAGCTAGCACAGTGTTTGAATGTAGTAGGCTTACATTGAGGACGAATGAATGGAATGAGTGTGAAACAGCATTCATACACAGTGTTCTGAGGCTATGTAATTTTTCTTCCCTTGAGGACACTGCTCATTGGAAAAAGATCCAATTAACTTAGAATACCTATATTTTGTCGAGTAGGTTCTTTAAAATATTCTTAACACACACACACACACACACATATATATATATATATATATATATATATATATATATATATATAGAGAGAGAGAGAGAGAGAGAGAGAGAGAGACAAGTATATGTCTTATTTCATCTATTCTTTCATTACTTCTATTCCCTGCTAAAGAAAGGACTCAAGAAACCCTTCAGGACCCTTTTAGTTCTGTTGTCTACATTTTCAGAGTCCTTGGTTTTGACAGTAATGTCAAGTTCCAAAATTAGTTCAAAAAGTTTTCAATATATTGTTGAAATAAATGAGTTTTAATTTGGTGATAAATATAAAGAGAGGACCTAATCATCTATGATAATTAATTTTGTGTATGTCTATGTGTGTATATGTGGGTGTGTGAAGATCTGAAAGAAATTCCTCAGAGCACACTTGACTATAATTTCCTAAATGAATATTTTGCATCTTTAAATGTGCAATAATCAGTCATTCAAGTATACATATAAAGATCTCAATTAATGTATGTTGAGATCAACAACATATGTCAATCATTAGTGTATAGCCAGAATATTGAGCAACTCTGTTCACTAGCTTACAGTATTTTTACAGCCTACACTTTTCCACTTAAAAAGCGTAGTGTTATACAACTTTGTAAACTAACAATTTTCTCTAGGTTTTTCTATTTCTGGTGTCAAAACAACAAAGCTCCAATTCAAACTGAGACATCAAAATGCCCTGACTTTCTGTACCGGATCTCAGATTTATCACACAGCTAGAGAAACAGTTGGATAGAGTTTTGCATACACTACTTCTTGTGTGTTCAGATGTGTTGGTCAGCAGGGCTGTAGCATTAAAAATGCAAGTTTCTGTAATGATGGTCCACAAGGAAGAAGGATGAAAGGTTACTTTGAATTGTCTTTGAAGGTGATAGACTGTAGAATCGCCTTTGATACTAGGAATCAGCACCAGTCTACTCAAATCAAGGACATCTGTTCTCTGAAGCCAGAGAGAGCAAAACACAGATATGGATAACTGGCTCAAGCAGGGCATGGAGAGGAGAAAATAGTTATTGCTAAGGTGTTTAGAGAGCTATGGGAAAGAGTAAATAAAAGTGGACAACATTTCCTTTGACAGACATGAAACAGCAGGCATTCTTTACTTGTCAAATGCAAAAGGTTTAGGGAAAAAACTTTAAATGTACTTTCTGGCTGGTTTGCTGGCAAATACAAGCTGCTCTCCCCAGGTACCCATAGCTATGTGTGTCTTTTACTAAACTCATGACAAATGTTTGTCATTTAACATTTTTGTTATTCAAATTGGCTCAAGGAATATTCATTAAAGAGATAAAGAGACATAGAGCAGAAAAAAAATCAAGGCAGAGAATATTCATATGTCTTAACATACATAAGTAAATTAACTAGGAATAACCACGTTGCTTTGCAAGGACTGTTAGGCATGAACAGCTCTTTTATATAAGGTAACAAAAAACTTTCATAAACAACTGCATTTTAGGTTCTCTGGCAAAAGATGTATTAATATTTTTAGGGAAAATAAAAAGAATGCTTTTCTATTGCGATACTAGGAGCAAACACATGGTGCGCACTCCATGACAGAATTCAGAATACATTTCATCTAGGTAAGGAACCAGAGTGGCAAGTAGTCTTTACTCATCAACTCCTGAAAGTGGATTTTAGGAACTGACAGAACACAAACAAAAAGAAAGCTTTGCTTCCGAACCAAGTATCTTAATCAAAGATCTATGCTGTCAGGCTCACTTCAACATTTGTTTTCTGATCACAGCATTTCTAAAAGTAATTGCTGTTTCTCAAAACTTCTTCTTCAAAAAGAAATGAATTTGGGTAATTCCATAACTTACTGTAAGTTCAATTTCATACATGCACATGCATACCATACACACATTAAAATATATTTATCCATGAACTTGAAAAATAGAAATAAGGTTCTATTACTAGACAAACTATCCATGATAGCTCTCACACTTAAGAATGATTTGTTTTATTATTTATCAAGTAACCATACGAACTTTTGAAATACATATATAAATATATCTTTAAAATCTCAACTGGGTGTCAATACTATCTGAATGGGAAAGTGTTACATTTTTTGTAGAATGTTTCGCAATCCTAAAATAACATCCGTGAAGTGAAATTTGCATCAGGCATGCAACTTATTAATCACACATAACATTCATTCAACAAAATGTGTATGTGTGTTGATGTTTAGTAAAATAGGAAAACAACTGTTATCAATTGAATTGTATGATCACAACACACACAAGATAAATAAAAATAGTGTTTATATATTAAAACATATAAAGCATAGTTATTGATTATGGGGAAAAGACATTCATTTAGAGGCTGCTGAGAGAATTCAGAGCTCAGACAGAGAATAGAAGCAGTTATAGAGGGAATATGCAGTAATAAACATTAATTTTAATCAAGTGAATAAATAAAATAAAGATAATAGCATGGAAATTACTATTATTGTGAAGAATTTTACAAAAAAATAAACAGAGGAGAAAACTAAAATAGATATTGTGATATAATACATATAAGAAGGAACAATTATTTAGTGGATGATATAAACTTAATTCAGCTGTATATATGTATTCATTTAATATGTATATCATCTAGGAATATCTCCTTAAAGAGTTTGAAATAATGACAGTAATATCATTATGAGAATAAATAAAATACAGCTTTTGATTTATAATTACAATTTTCTGCTTAAAGAAATTATGTTGTCATTGGTTGGCCACTCCCAAAATATCTGAACCATTGCCCCAGCACGTCTTACAGGAGGCACAGGTTGTGAGTCACAGGTTTTGTGGCTGGGTTGTTTTCCCAGTCCTACCACTTAGAGCCCAGCCCGTTTATAGACGATGGCTGGTTCAGGCTCCTTATCCTCCCTTACGAGGTGTCCTCCCTAGAGTTACCCTCATAGGTTCTAGGGAGTTCCACTGCACTAGGTTTCCACGTTGCTCCTAAATGCCCATATATTCCAGGCCTCTCTCCCTGAACTTTCTCCCTCCATCCTTCCCTCCTCAACCTGTTCCCTCCTATTCACATCCCCAGCCACCCCCATATTCCCTGACTCCACCCACAAACTCTATGCTGTTTCCCCTGCTCAGAGAGATCCATGCACCCCACCCCCTGACCTCTCCTCTTTGTCTAACTTCTCTGGATCTGTGGATTATAGTGTGATTATCACTTACATAACAGCTAATATCCACTTATAAATGATTAGTCATTATGTTTGTCTTTCTGGGTCTGGGTTGATTTGCTCAGGTTAATAGTACCATCCATTTGTTGTGGGAATGGCCTACCAATGACTAGTTTAACTTGAGGCCCAAATCACAATAGGGATCCCATGACAGTCCCTGGATGACCACGATTCAAAGGCTAGATGGCTCATAGACCTAGGGTTGAACCAAACAGGATTGACAAAATAAAAGTCAATGATTTTAATCATATTCTCCTATATTCACACATCAGTGCCTAGCCCACTCATTGTCAGAGAGGCTTCCTCCAGAAGATGTGAGTAAAAACAGAGCTCCACAGACAAAATTAGGCAGAATTCAGGGAATCTTGCCAAAGAGAGGGAAGAAGGATTATAGAACCCAGAGGGGTCAAGGATACCAGACCATGGACTGCAGAGTCAAATAAGCAGGGCTCATAAGGGTTCACAGAAACTGAAGTGACAACCACGGAGTCTTCATGGGTCTGAGCTAGGCCCTCTACATACATGCTGTGGTTGTTTAGCTTGGGGTTTTTGTAGGATTCTTAACAATGGGAATGGAAGTGTCTCTGACTCTTTTGCATGCTCATGTGTCCATTTTCCTTCTACAGGGTTTCTTTATCTAGTCTTGATATGAGGGTTTATTCTTAGTCTGATTGCATCTTCTTATACCATGTTCCATTGACATCACTGAGGAGCCTGCTCTTTTCTGAGAGCAAAAAGAGGAAAAAATAAGTTTGAGGGAAAGGGGAGGTGAGGGTTTAGGGGAGGAGGTAAGGGAGTGTAGGCTGTGGTTGAAATCTATTTTATGAGAGAAGAATAAAGGAAAAGAAAAAAGTCAAAACCATGTTTTTGTTCAGTAAAATGTAGTCTGACTGTTAGGTCATGCAGAGTCCACAAAAGCCTCAAACTTTGTGTGGATCTTGAATATAAAATGATCAGCTATGGAGACAGGAAAAGAGAACTGGTAATATAACTGGAAAGACCTTCTTCTACTGATCATCAGGAATAACTTGAACATGAATATAAATAATCATATAACATGTTCTAAAACATTTAATGGAACAGAAAACCATATATGCTAGACACTAATACATTCCTGAATTTACATTACTAAATTTGACTGCATGGGGAGGAGGGACATAGTCACTGGGTGTTCATATACACTACTAAGGAGGCAGTAAGCTGGTAAGATAACTCAGCAGATAAAGGTGCCAGGCGCTTAATAGATGTTAATTTCAATGGGAAAAATATCAACTGCTTGACTGAAAAGTCCATCAAATTCTGTTATAATCCCGGCAACCAAAAACACTTTAACAATTGTATAGACTTATATCAGACATCACCTGATAAGATGCAATAAAAAGAGCATGGTATCACTACTTAAATGTTCTTGACAGTGGCAAAGAGCCTGAATTAAAATATAAGGAAGTGTTTGGTAATCTCAAACTGAAGCAATATCTGAAGAATAACCAGCCCTCTCCTTCAAATGATAGAGTCAATCATGAATTTAGCATTTAAAAAAGAAACAGGGAAACACAGAGTTTATACCATGCTCAGGTGATGTCTGACATAAATCAAACAAGAATCACCCAACTTATGAATCAATAAAACATTCGTGATGGATATATGCCATGTATAAAAAAATAAACATTATTGATTTATATATGTGAACAAAATCTTGCCATTTTCAGGTTAATAATGCAGTCACATGAAGTTGAGTTTTTTATGTTCTCAGGAGTCTGTGAAAATGACAAGTTGATTTCATGAAGAAATGGAGTGCAATTGTCCCTGGAGGCTGAAAAAAGAGAAAGATTAAATAAGGGGCACCAAGACATACTTGCAGAGGAACTGATTCTGAACTTCTTTAGCATAGTAGGTAGTATATATTAACAATCAATGCCTAATATAAAAGACAATCTAAAGAGTAGGAAAATGTCAGGCATGGTGTAATGAATGCCTGAGGAGGTAGAAGCACTTATAATTGTGATTTTTATTTTATGCTTTAAACATTATACACATGTATTAAATTAGTATGAAAAGCTCTAAAACAATGTACAGAGATAATATATCAACTTCTTAAAAGTCAGAAAAAAAAAAGACCAACGGGGGAAAAAGGCAAATGACTGAAGACTGTTTTGGCATTAAAGGAATTAGTGTATTGTTTAAGTGTGATTATTAACTACATTCCCTACATTTAAAAACACGTGTCAATTGGCAAAACTTCAATGCATTTATTGAATTATATGTTAGTTATGGGTCCATTTAATTTCCTGATTTTGTAGCTTATGTTCTCCTAATGAAGAAGACTGATCCTAAATAAAGGAAGCAGATACTTAAGAAGTTGTAAACAATGGGTCAGGTTCTTGACCTTACTGTCAAGAGGATGGGGAGGAAAAGATAGTTCCTAGCATTTTTTCTAACTTTTCTGTATATTTGGGTTAATAAACATATTCACAATGCACATGGAACTTGCATTTAATTTCCTAGAAATTACAGAGTGTACATCCTTAATAATCAAATTCTTTCAACTGTTACTATTTAAAGGGCACTGACAGGCAGCTAATTATATTTTCATTACAAAAGACATTTTAGGCTGGTCATTATTGTAGCTCACATAATTCACAGCTGGGTAAAATTGATGATTACTTTTCTCCTACATGCTATGAATAGCAACTTCTAGTAATACAAGAGCTAGCCAGTAGGAATGAAGGTTTCAGGTAAATATCTGCATGGTTTCTCCATTTTCTGTAACTGAAATATGTATTATCTTTAGCAAAGGGATCTTATCATTAAGTTGTGGAGAGAAACTAAGAATGTTGGCAAAATTTGTAGTGTTTTAGGAGTCTATGGGACATCACTGGTCAACATCTTCAAAAGAGATTAGCCATCCCTTGGCACTGGGATATGTATACATATTAGCCTGTGGTGTCTAAAAGCGAATGTTGTCTGAAAGAGATTCTGTCACCTCATAAAAGTATACCAACATTTGAACCAGGTTAGTTTATGATAGATTAGCTGCCATCTGCTACCAAGAGATGCTTTTCCAATGAGGATTGACAAAGATAATATCTCAATCAGAGTCAGATTCACACTGTAAACATAAAAAACAAATAGCATTTTCTGGACACATTAGGCCATTTGCTCATAAAAACTCACAGATGTTGACAGCATGCCCTAGTTCAAGGACATGTTTAAGCCAGAGAAAACCCGAATGTGCTCTTGGCTTGTGGACTGCAGTTCCACTCTTAACTGAGGCGTATTGGCAACTGATAGTTGCTATCAAAGAGAGAATTTTCTTTAAAGGTGAAGCTTATCACAGGTTGATCCTACTGTATCAGAAGGCCACACATCCAAAATCTATAGGTAGGACAAATGGGACTTGATGGGTAGGAGGAGGAGCAAGAGGAGGAGGAGAGGGAGAGGAAGAAGGGAAGAAAAGAAGAACAAGAACATGATGAAAAACAAAAAGAAGGGAAGAAGGCATCACAAGTTGCATGGGCAGATAAAGGAGGATGAACCTTGGAGGAGCTGTGGAATGTGAGTGAACGTGATTAAAATACATTGGGTAAAGTTATCACAAAAAAATTAATACATTGCTCTTCCATTCTGTCCCTGTTCCAGCTCAACCATCTCATCCCTTTATGTTCTTATCCCCTATTCCCTATGCTTCATTGCCCCCTTCACCCCCAGTCTACTCATGGAGATCTCATCCATTTCCCCTACCGAGAGAGATCCAGGCATCCCTCTTGGTGTTCTCCTTGTTAGCTAGCCTCTCTGGAGCTGTGGGTTGTAGTAAACCAGGTGCTAAGGAAGTTCCCAAAAATCTACAAGGATGATCTCACCTTAGACTACTAGCTATAGCAGAGAGGGTGCCTGAACTAGCCTACCCTGATAATCAGATTAGTGAATATCCTAATTGTTATTCAGTAACTGAAGGAAGCAGATGCAAAGATCCATAGCCAAGCACCAGGTAGAACTCCAGGAGTCTAGTCGAAGAGAGAGAAGAGGAATTCTATGAGCAAGGGGCATCAAGATCATGATGGAGAAACTTACAGAGACAACCAAATCAAACTAGTGGGAATTCATGAACTGCGGAACAATAGCTACAGGGGCCTCCATGGGACTGGAGTAGGCCCTCTGCATAGGCAAGACAGTTATTTAGCTTACTGGGGCCCCAGGCAGTGGGATCAGGATCCATCCCTAGGTCATGAGCAGGGTTTGTGGAGCCCACTGCTAATGGTGGGACACCTTACACAGCCTTGGTCCAGGTAGAGGGGCTTGTACATGCTTCAACTGAATGTACCAGGCTCTGCTGACTCCCCATAAGAGGCCTTGCCTTGGAGGAGGGAGGTAGGAATGGGGGTTGGGATGAGGGGAAGGCTGAAGGATGGGAGGAGGGAGGGGAGGAGATTTGTGGTTGGTATGTAAAATGAATAGAAAATTTCTTCATAAAAATAAAAAAAACAAGATAAATAATCATGTGTGTGACCTGCTCTTCAAACTCCATACACTATTGTTATATGTATCTGAATAAACAACAAAAAAAAAAACTAATACAAATTACTAGGGGGAAAGAAAGACCTTCCAGAAGAATTTCTAACGACTTCATTTGTATAGAATTACTTAGTATCCTCCTTATACATCTTTCTATTAATCACAATTGCTAATCAATGTACTGATTAGCAGGTTTCCATACACACTGAGAAACACATACAAAGATCTGGAGTAAATATTCCCTAGTTCTGGATATAGATAAGGTAGATGCAATTTCTGTTGAATCAACAGTGTGTTGTACATTGACTAACTGGCTATTATTCTTTAATGTAACTTGTTGCTCAATGTGTGTTTACTTTAATTGTTAGTTTTGAGTTCACAGTGTCAAATAATTAGAAATTGTTGAATGAATGAGTGTAAACATATCCATTAATGTTAAGGTGTACAAGAGAACCATGGACTCAACAGATTTTTTTCTTTGTTGTGTGTGTGTGTGTGTGTGTGTGTGTGTGTGTGTGTGTGTGTGTGCATGTGCTTTTATCTAGTTACAATTTGTTGTTCTTTGGTTTTCTATTTTTGGAGTGATATATTGTTTGAGCTTTTAGTTTGCTTTTTAAGAAAGAACTTAAGTTTGAGTGGGTAGGGAGGAGGAAAGGATCTGGATGAACTTGGTAGAGGGGAAGAATACACACAAAATAAATTTTGATTTAAAAATTGTTTTAAATAATAAAAATATAACCCCACCACAAGAAATTTATTATGTGTTCCACTATGCATATTTCAGGGAGAAGTTGTAAAGTTATTAACAGGGGAGAAGAAGGAGTTACCATCTGCTCCTACCCCCATCCTTGATTTTCCTAAGATGTGCAGAAATATCAATATTAGAGTATAAGACGAATTTATTTCATTTCAACATACTTTGTTATTGAAAAATTTAAATGTATTCTAAATTCTTTTAAGTAAACCAATGTTGTTTTATATTAATTGATAAAATTTCTGTGACAATGGTTGTAGTGAAATCACATCATCTTTTTCCTATTCATAAACCCAACTAAACCTTACAGAAGGAACATGTAAAGGTTTCTATATTAGTTTTTTTTAACATATAGTTTGGAATAGTAAATTTATTCTCTTTTATTTGTCTCATTCAATTTATTTCCTAATTTAACTGATAAGGGTTTATGATAGCTAACATTTCACAGATACAATCATCTCCCTTAATTTGGTAGTCTTATTTTCATTTTATTATTAATTACCATTATACATATTAATACCATTAGTGCACACTTATTATCTTGAAAACTCTAGATATTACCTGTTTTTGTCAGCCTTCAATACTAAGGATATTTGCATTTCTGTGAAAGGAATTTTACTGTTTCCTGAGCATCTTGAAGTTGCTTTTGTTTCATCTACTGGACTTGATTGCTGAGGGACCCAATGAAGTAAACATGAACAACAAATCAGGACAAAAATGGACAAAAATTCATACAACCAGAAATAAACAATATGCTTGAATATAATCATATTTTATATATAAATCTTTTACATATCAGTATATATAATTTGAGCTTATATTATTTATCAGAATAATGCATTTATATTGGAAATAAATAAAAAGTCTATTGAATGATATGGCTTAATATTTTCTCAATTTCATCATTCCTTTTAATAGCTTCAGATATTTGCCTCTGTTTTCTGTATAGAAATCATCAATGGCATTGCTCGAGGAATCAGCTTGAATCATTAAACAAGGAACACATTTAGTTATATACAGTTTAAAAGCAGAATACAGATGTTCACCACTATAAATGCTTTCAAAGATGAATTCAATTCTTCACAATGTTTTTATATTTATGTTAACATGCCATAAAGAGTTTTTAGAAATCCAATATGCTTAAATTATCATATTTAATTTTGGGTACCACATTATATGGTAATTCAATAGCATCCACCTTCACTTACATAGTCATTATCCAATGACTGACTAGAAGTAAATGATATTAGCTCAGTTTCATAAAGTTTCAAATCTAAGAACATCCTTAAATATACTTTATAATTTCAGAACTCATAAAATTATAGTTCAAAATACTACTTATATGTCCAATAACTTTTATCTTCAAGAGAAACAAAGTTAGATTATTATGTGGCAAGTAAATTTTCAAATAAAAAATCCACCTCAATAAGTATGCTAATCAAAGAATAGATTTACATAACCATACTTATAGAAAATTATGAAAAAATACACAAACCCTTTAGACAGATTTAATGTCAAGACAGACATATATTTTGATGTCATCTTTTCAATAACTTAGAGCATATGTTTTAAACAAGATGTAAGAAAAATAATTATTTTTTAACACTAAGAAAAGCTAGTGACTATCTTTTTTTTAGCATACTCACTACATAATATATCCAACTGTATTGTGCACATATAACATATCTAGAGAAGCATGATTTTGGTGTCATTTAAAATATCTGCAAAATCATTTCAGTTTTAAATAATTCTTTAAAAAATTGGAGCTGGTGTTGGATAGATGGTTTTGCTGAAGATCTATATTCAGTTAATAGAACCAAGACAGCAAGTTTACATTTATCAATTCCAATTTGGGAGCATCTGATATCCCTTCTTTATTGTTTATTTATTTGTTCGCTTCCTTGAGACAGGGTTTCTCTGTATAACAGCTCTAGATGTCCTGGAACTAGCTGTGTAAAACAGGCTGGAGTTGCATTCAGAGATCTGCCTGCCTTTGCCTGCCAAGTGCTGGGATCAAAGGCGTGGGCTACCACAGCCCAGCTTTGAAGTTCCTTCTGATTTCAATGTGTTCATGACTGCACATGGTGTACATATGTACACTCAGGTACACACATATAAGCATGAAAGAAAATTAATGAGTTAACTTAAAAGAAAGTATTTTGAAACTGGGAAAGGCAAAATGACTCAGTAGGAAATGGCTTGTGGATGACTGAAAGAAAAAAGATACAAGACTGAAGCCCTAAATTTCACCCCAAAACAATAGGATGAAGGGCAAGAAGCACTCCTTCAGGCTGTCCTCTAACCTTCTCCCCCTTCTCGTATATTTGGTCTCTTTCTCACACTAAATGAATGTTATAAAAATTACAACTAAATAACTTGAAAATTGTAATACTTGTGGAAACCTGAAAAGTCCTCTTCAAAGGGTAAGTGAGGCAGGGTGATTGAAAGTTCAAGGTCATCCTTGTCTATGAACTGAATACTCTATCAAACAGAACAAATTAAAACTTTCTCCTTTATTTTATAGTTTCCTAGCATGGACTAATTATTTGTGAATGGTACCATGACTATATTCATTTCTTGTGTCAAGCAAAATATGTTTATATTTTTAGCTTAAATTACATTACTAGTTATGGAAGATAGAATCCTACATATATAAAGCTGCATTATTTATATTTTAAGAGGTGTAAATGGGTATTTAAATTGAACTTCAACTAAATTAATCAGCAGGTCGTCTCCTCGATCACATTCACCATATTTCAAATGTTCAAGGGTCAGAGGTCATCATAATCTTCCTGAACAACACAGATTTAGAATATTAGCACTCTGTCTACTGGCTTCCAGTCCATAGCAGGTAATGAAATCATTGGTTGTAAATGGACATTGATAAATATTTTAGCTTTTGTGGGTATGTGCTTTCTCTTGCATCTAACTGCTCAGAAATAGAGACAGAGCATTAAACAATGTGATTGTTTTCTAAATAAAATAGGGGAAGATGGCATGCCAGATTTTTGCATTATGGAGGTCCCCTGATTATTTCCACCTACATTAACCTTTATTTCAATTAAACTGTCTCAATATTTAAACACTTTGTGAAATGCATGAAATATATTGAGTTTGTTAAGCATTGTGTCCAATGGTTTAGGATCATTTGTAATTATTAGAAGTTAAGTATTATAGCTGGGTAGATTTATTTTAGCTATGTAGTCATCAGGTAAAAATAAATGTTTGCTCATTTTCACTGTTTTCTCACATAATTTCAGAATGATGTTTTTTCCCAAATTTAGGTAATGTATACTTAATCTCATTAAAATATGTTTGTATTTAGGGGAACTGATTTTGCTGTACTCCACATATGATATTTCATGCAGTCCCTGCTTATGAAATTTTTTTATTAAATATTAAAAATTTTGTAATAGTTCAAAGGTTATTGTTATGAGAATAATTTTACTTCACTATTACATCTTGAAATATTCACTGTGTTTCTATATTTGTGCATGAATTATGTTTTTCCATGCTAACTGAAGATGAGGTCATTCAGTACCAAGGGGCTTTGAAAATGAATCATATGAGAAAACATTTCTTTTACCTTATATTACAGAAAATCTTTTCCACTTTGCTTTAAACATACTCCTATATAAGAGTTCATTCTGGATATCATAGCATAGCATTACTGGTGGCCATGGAAAGATCTATATATGCCTTCCCTTTTGGAGCTGTGCCTGTAGTTTCATTTGTAAATAGTCCTTTATACATGTGACTAAATGAAGTACATATGATAGAATTACCTAGATTTAGGGCTTAATCCAGCAGCAGATGTATTTTTCAGGGATAGGGAAGAGGGCATTTGATACTGACAACCACGGGTATCAAACCTTTGGAAGACAGATTGTTGAGACAGAGATTGAAAGGATGTGGCTCTGGGCCATGGATCTTTCTGGAATCATCACCTATGGAGAACCAGGGTGGAGGTTCCTTCCTAGAATACTGGGAGTCAGGTTTGGGTAAAACTTTCACTTTCAGTTTTTGATCCCCATGACTCTTAGAGAAAGTATTCTAATCTTATAAGTCATCAAGTTTGTGGTAATTTATACAGCAAAAAAATGAAATAATATTTAAGTAAACCATTTTAACACTTTAATTGAAAATAAAAGTATAAACATATTGTTGATGAATTTCATTTTATGTCTGTATCACAGAGCACTTAGCATAAAGGACTGTGTAGAATATGAAAAAAATAAGTTTTATGTAAAAAGAAAGCAAACTGTTCTACTCCAGTCAATTTTTTGACATGCAAAGTTACAAATTATATCATTTGCTTCTCTCTTCTTTGAGAGTTAATAAGTACAATGGTTAGTTTTAATTGCTAATTTGACCTAATCTATGATCACCTGAAAAGTGATTCTGAATTAGGAAGTTTCTAGATCTGATAGGGACTGGGCATTTCTTTGGGGGATTGTGTTGATATTGCGTGGGAAGGCATAGGCCATGGTGAATGGCAGAATTCCCTGGGTTTGTAACCAGGATTCTGTAATAGTTGGGCAGTTAAGCAGAGCTTGCATGCTTTCATTCTTGCTCTACTCTTGACTAGGTATGTAATTGCTTTTACTTTCCTGCTATGATGAATGAGAAAGCTAGAATTGGGAGCTAAACTGAACCCTTTCTCCCTTAAGTTGCTTTTTTTTTTTTTTTTTTTTTTTTTTTGGTTTTTTCGAGACAAGGTTTCTCTGTGTAGCTTTGCGCCTTTCCTGGGACTCACTTGGTAGCCCAGGCTGGCCTCGAACTCACAGAGATCCGCCTGGCTCTGCCTCCCGAGTGCTGGGATTAAAGGCGTGCGCCACCACCGCCCGGCAAGTTGCTTTTTTATCACTGTAATGTATCAAGGCAACAGAAGATTAAACTAGGGCAACAATCAATAAGTTTTATATTTAAAAATCATATTACTTGAACATTTTGATACATCAGTGACTAATTTTAATATCCTTCAACTGCATCTCTTTTATCATTACTCATTTACAGTTTCAGATAAGCATTGCTATTATAAAGATTAAAAGAAGAAACAAATTTTAAAAAGTAGTTCATTATTAGTGTCAGATACAATTTTTGCATTATAGACAGTTAACATATTCCAGGTTAAATTTATTTTATTATACTAGTTTGGACTGTTATTTCCTCAGAAGTTTCCCAAGGACTTAACCACATTTCAGAAGTGTCATTCTGTGTAAAACCAGAATTTTGATCATGTAATACTTAAGTTTGCTCTTTTCTTTTCAAGACCCTAAGCATATTATTATAGTTCTATTGAGATAATATTCATTTTATCTAGAAACTTTGTCTTCCCTTTAAAGGTTCACTGTGTTATTTTATCTTATTTTTTTTCACCTTTTTCTATTGGTAAGTACACTAATTATATTTCCTTTGTAATGTAAAGGAGTTTATGAAACTTCTTATTTTCTTTCTCTCCTACATCACACATATCTTGAAAAAAAGGTAAGGAATGATTGCTCTTGTTTGAAATAATCTAGCATGAATTGAAGCTCATTAGAAAATGATGTCTTTTATCTCCAGATTTTTAGTTTTAACCTGTTATCATTATAACTATGCAATTAAATTTATTCTACTTAAATTTCCATATTATATGATCACAAATGCCTACCCTTTATTGATGATGTATTAGAAACTGATAGCTCCTAAGTAACAGAGAGTTAGTTTTCTTTTAAGGTATGTTCAATTGTTTTGCAACACACTCCAATTGAAAATCACATATTCAAGAATATATGGGCAGCTCAAATTGAACATATTGGATTTCAGGAGGACACAAAGCTGGCTTGATATAAAAGTATGAGTGTATCTGGTTGAACTAGAGATTGCATATGATGAAAACACAATGTAAGATGTGTGCAAAGAATTAATAAAAAATATTTCAATAAAGACCACAAAATAATAAGTAATGATGCCAATTTTATGTATTAAGTGAAATTTCAAACACAATTTTAATGACTTTCTTGCTTACTTTATGTTATGTTATAATTTCTTGTTTGTTTAAAATTCTGGTCTAATTTTTGTGTTATTTTATTGTTCTCCATTTGCTCTGTGTGTTTTATGTTCTCAATCTTAATATTTTCTCTTGTTTGTTACTGGATTCATATTGCTGGGCTCTTCTAACTATTTGTTCAACATTTAGTGTTTATGTTTAGGAAGAAAGTACTAAGAAAACTGGGTTGGAAATCTTGTCTTAAGACTGGGCTATTCAACTGGAAGACTTCATAGTTTAGTATGAAAAAACAATTTATGAGCAAATAAACATCAAGATGCCCAGAGGAATAGATAGTAGTTTTCTTCTAGAATACTGATTATTAAGATTGTCCAGTCAATTCATTTAAAAAATATATGAAAGTGTTCAATTTGTTGTTATAAACTCATCTTTTGACAGTGAAAAAATTTGAGTTATTTGTAAATTTCTGTTGGTCTGGATGAGGTGAATCAGGGAATTCTACACGCAGTGTTTCAGAGAGGGAAATACATATTGGTCTTGTATTTACATCCCTCCCTGTTGTCCAATGGTCTCCCTAGATTTATATTAGCAAAGTATGGAAACTCATCACTAATATTGAGCAGAACCTTCTACTCAACAATAATGTAATTATAGTGCTATTTTCTTAACTTGTAAAATACAATCATATTTTTCTTATTGGAAATTTACAAATATCGATAGATATATGTCATTGTATCTAGTATGGTACCTGGTAAAATATAGTGCTAAAGAAATGAATTTTAGAATCTCTAATTTGTACAATACATATAAATTGGAAACTTTTAGTAGAATAATTATTTACCAGATTTATTTTGGATGATTTTTTTCACTGAGTGTAGACATGAATAAAGGTACTGATACTTAATTTATTTCATGATGATTCTACTATCCTATGTAGTACTGGTTTTAAGTATCTTAAATAAGAAAAAAATCACTTCTAGAGAAAACTTTTGTTACATGCTCCTGTATATTGATAAGTGGAACCAAAGTATCTATTAAGTGCTTGATAGGATACAAAAGTTTTGATTAGTATTCTTTGAAATGGCTGCATTTATATTAGTGGCTTAAAACAGTGGGCAACAGAACCATTTACAGTAACATAAATAAACCTTAATTCAACCAGAACATTTGATTAACAACCATTTCAGCTTCATTTAGCCTGCTGGATAATCAAGTTCCAGCAGTACTTTCATATAAGCAGAGTGTCAGACCAACTTTATGCAATACTTTTCAGTCCAAATTTCACATTTTAAAATATGTATAAACATTTGCACATATCAGTAAACATTAAGGTATCAAAATAATTATTTTTATTTTGAAATATCTGAGGGATAGAGTAAAGATGTTGAATGAAAGACAAATGCTCTTTTAATAGTATTGGCTGCTGGAGGATCAGAGACTGAAGTTCAAGGTTATAATCATAGAATACATCATAAGCTTTTAGATTCACACCATGTGTGGGTCATTTTTCTCTTGCAAGTCATTACCTCTGTGAGCATTAGTTCCACTTTGTAAAATAAATCCAACCAGAGCCACTCCTTAGCTCCTTAGACTCTTCAATCTTTCATGAATAAAAAATTGCATGAGACAAGCCTGTGTATTGACATGTATTGAAATTATCACTATCATAACACAAGCATAAAATAGATTTTTGTACTGTATATTTTAACTCTTTTATTGGAAAATTATCTAATGATCTTTGATTTATAACAAATACTTATGATGTACCTACAATAACATTGTAAAATGAATAGTCAATATCTGTCCAAAATGGAGTTAACATTGTAATTTTCTGTAACCAATAAGGAAAATGTGATTCCCAGTACTCACTTGATGACTCACAATTGCCTGTAACTCCAATGCCTGGGGATCCAGTGCCTTCTTCTACCACTATAGACAATGAACACATGTGGTACACTGACATTTTTTGAACACAACACACTAAGACACATAAAGTGAAAAATAAACAAATATTTTCAAAAGGAAACAATGTATTGAAAAGTAGAAATTTTAAGGTTGTAAGAAGTTACCCTGCTACTTCACAGAAAAATATTATAGAGCCAGGTGGATCTCTGTGAGTTCGAGTTCAGCTTGGTCTACAGAGCTAGTCTAGGACAGGCCCAGGCCCCAAAGCTACAGAGAAACCCTGTCTCAAAAAAAAAAACAAAAAAAAAATTATAATCAATTTTTATTAATTAAATTTATTCATTTATTTTCATCCTGATAACAGTTTTCCTTTCCTCCTGTTCTTCCATTCCCTGCTCCATCTCTCCTCTGCCACCACCACCCCCCCTCTACTTCTCCTCTGTTTCTGTGCAGAAAGGAGGAAGCCTCCCCTGGATGTCAATAAAGCATGGCATATCAAGTTGAGGTAGGACTAAGCTGCTCCCCTTCTGTTAAGGCTGCGTGAGGTAACCCAGTATGGGGAAAAGGTTCCCAAGAGCAGACCAAAACATTAGGAACAGCTCCTACTCTCTGTGGTAGGTGTCCAAGAAATAGACCAAGTTACAAAACTATCACATACAAGTAGAGGGCCTAGGTGGGTCACATGCTGGATCCCTGGCTATTTCAAGAACTCCTATGAGGCCAGGGTGGGTTCACTTGTGATGTCCTTGATGCTCTTGGCCTATGGAATCCTTTCTACCTCTCTTCAGCAGTTTTCTCAGAGCTCATCCCAATGTTTCACTGTAGGACTATGCATCTGTTTCCATCCACTTACTGGATGAAGGCCCTCTGATGACAACTGGGTAGTCACCAAATCTATGAGTATAGCACAATATAAAGCATCACTCCTTGACTTTTTTTTCCCCAATAGTGTTTGGTTCTATCTTAGGTCTCTAGGCCATCCAGCTTCTGGGTCCTGGCACTCCAGGCAGTGTCAGTTATGGACTCATTCTCATGGGATAGGTCTGAGGCTAGACCAGTCATTGGTTGGCCTCTCTCACACTCTCCTAGCCATACTTACCACCACCACCCACCTCCTTGCATTCCCAATAGTCAGAACAGACTATAGGTCAAGGGCTGTGTGTTGTTGGAATCCATTCCACCAATGACTTTAGAGTACAAGCCTTAGGGCGTGGCTTCTTGTCTGCATACATGATGTTTAAGGTGAGAGAGAGCAGGGTCACACTCTCCCTTGGGTAGTGAGGACCCGGTCAGGCAACGTGGAGCAGCTTGCAGTTGGTTCCTGTCAGCCCTGGGTGGAATGGAGGACAATGCCAGCTGGATAAGCAGGGGTGTTTATTTCATTTTATATCTGTGAGTGTATTATCCTGATTTTATATCTTAATAAATTCTTGAGATCCTTTAACAGACTCTTGTGGAATTACATAACAGCTGTGCAGCTGGGATGGTATCTCAATCCCTGCACTGTAAGTCCCACTAAGTCACAGAAGGTGGCCAGTTCAAACTAGGCATCCACCATTGCTAGGAGTCTTACCTGGAGTTATCTTTGTAGATTACTTGGAGTTTTACTCATACTCAGTTTCTATTTGAGGTCAAAATGCCCCCACCTTCCAGTCATCTCTTTCAGTAATCACCCAAATCCATCCACCCTCACAATCCTTGATGCTCCATTTCCATCTGCCCCAAGTTCACTCATGAGATCTCTGCAATTTCTGGGAAGATCGATGTATCACCTATTGGTCCCTCTTGTTACCAAACCTCTTTTGGTCTATGGATTATAGCATGGTTATTCTTTACTTTACAGCTAATACCTACTTAAAAGTGAGTATACATCATGTTTGTCATTCCTGGTGTAGGTTACCTCAATCAGGATGATTTTTTCCAAGTTCCATCCATTTCCCTCTATTTTCCTGATGCCATTGTTTTTAACAGCTGAGTAATACTCGATTTTATAAATGCATTCTATTTTCTTCATCCATTCCTTGGTTGAGGGACATCTAGGTTTTTTCCAGGTTCTGGATATCACAAACAAAGCTTCTATGAGCATGGCTGAGCAAGTGTCCTTGTGGTATGAATGAACATCCTTTGGGTATATGCCCAAGAGTGATAAAAGTGGGTCTTGAGGTAGATTGATACCAAATTTTCTAAGAAACTGCCATATTAATTTCAAAAGTTTCTGTACAAGTTTTAGTCCAACCAGGAATGGAGTAGTGTTCCCTTTGCTCTCCTGTATGAGCTGTCACTTATGTTTCTGATCTTAGCCATTCTGACAGGTGTAAGACAGAATTTTAGAGTTGTTTTGATTTGTATTTTTCTGATGGCTAATGATTTTGTACAATATTTTAAGTGTTTCTCTACCTTCTACCATTTCATATTCTTCTGTTGAGAATTCTCTGTTTAGATTTGTACCACATATTTAATTGGATTATTTGGGTTTTTGAAATCTAGTTTCTTGAGTTCATCCTAATTTTTGGAGGTCATCCTTCTCTTGGATGTTGGGTTGGTGAAGGTCTTTTCCCATTTTTTAGGCTACTGTTTTATCCTATTGACAGTGTCCTTTGTCTTACAGAAGCTTTTCAATTCCATGAGGTTTTATTTATTAATTGTTGATTTCAGTGTCTGTGCTACTGGTGTTCTATTCAGGAAGCCATCTCCTGTGCCAATATGCCAATTTACTCAAGGCTTTTTCCCAATTTCTCTTCTATCAAGGTTCAGCGTATCCAGATTTATGTTGAGGTCTTTGATCAGCATGTGATATATACGGATATATTTGCATTCTTCTATATCCCAGCATCCAGTTATTCTAGCAGCATTTGTTGAAGATGCTTTCTTTTTCAATTGTATAATTCTGGCTTCTTTGACAAAATCAGTTGTCCATAGATGTGTGGATTTAAGACTTAGTCCTTGATTCAATTCCATTGATCCACTTATCAGCTTTATGCCAGTACGATACTGTTTGATTACTATAGCTCTGTAGTAGGACTTGAAATCAGGGATGGTGATAACACCAGAAGTTCTTTTGTTGTACAGGATTGTTTTACCTATCCTGGGATTTGTTGTTGTTTTTCCACATGAAGTTGAGCATTGCTCTTTCATGGTTTGTACCAAAATGTGTTGGGATTTTGATGGGGATTGCACTGAATCTGATTTGCTTTTGCTAAGATGGCCATTTTTACTATATTAAACCAGTCAATCCCTGAATATGGGAAATCTATCCATCTTCTGATATCTTCTTCAATTTATTTATTAAAAGAATTGAAGTTCTTGTTATACACGTCTTTCACTTGCTTCATTAAAGTCACCCTAAGAAAATTTATATTACTTGTGGCTATTGTGAATGGTATTGTTTCCCTGATTTATTTCTCAACCCATTTGTCATTTGTATATAAAAGGGCTACTGAGGTTGGTTTTTTGTTTGTTTGTTTGTTTTTGTTTTTTGAGTTAATCTTATATCCAGCCACATTGCTAAAGATGTTTATCAGTTACAGAGTTTCCTGGTTGAATTTTTGGGGTCACTTGCGTATACTATCTGATCATCTACAAACAACTTTTCTAAGCTATTTAAATAGATCTATATCCCCTAAGGATATAGAAGCAGTCATTAAATCTCCCAACCAAAAAAATCCCAGGCGCAGATGGTTTCAGAACAGAATTCTACAAGACTTTTTAAAGAAGAAATAATACAAATATTCTTCAAGATATCGCACAAAATAGAAACAGAAGAAACATTGCCAAATTCTTTTTATGAGGCCTCAGTCACACTGAAACTCAACCACACAAAGACTCAACAAGGAAAGAGAATTACAGACCAATTTCCATCATGAACATTGATGCAAAAATACTCAATAAAATACTTGCAAACCAAATCCAAGAAAACATCAAAAAGATCATCCATCATGATCAAGTAGGCTTTATCACAGAGATGCAGGGGTGGTTCAACATATAAAAATTTGTCAATATAATCTACCATATAAAGAAACTTAAAGAAAAATAAAACCATATGATCATCTCATTAGGAGCTTGAAAACCCTTTGCCAAATACAACACTACTTCATGGTAAATATCTCGGAGAAATCAGGTATACAAGAAACAAACCTAAAGATAATGAAAGTAATATATAGCAAGCCAGTATCCAACATCAAAATAAGTAAAGAGAAACTCAGCAATTTCACCAAAATCAGGAATAGCACAAGGCTGTCACCTCTCTTCATAACTATACAATATAGTATTTGAAATTTTAGCTAGAGCAATAATAGAACAAAAGTAGATCAATGGGATAAATACTGGAAAGGAAGAAATCAATATATAGCTATTTGCAGATGATATGATAGTATAGTCAATTTTGAATAGTATTATTCAAATTGATTCTCAGGAAGCTTATATTTGTTGGTGTTTTGGAATAAATAAGTGCTATACAGAGTAAGATTCTGTGGAATGTCATTCCTTATGCCATAAATGTGTGTCGCTCTGGTTGATTGATAAATAAAATGCTGATTGGCCAGTAGCCAGGCAGGAAGTATAGGTAGGATAAGCAGACAAGGAGAATTGTGATAAGAAGAAGGCTGAGTCAGGAGTCACCAGATGGACACAGAGGAGCAAGATGACAAGGCAGAACTGAGAAAAGGTACCAAGCCACATGGCTCAACAAAGGTAGGAATTAGGGGTTAATTTAAGTATAATACCTAGTCATTAAGTCTGAGCATTGGCGATACAGTTCATAACTAATATAAGCCTCTGTGTGTTTATTGGGGTCTGAGCGGCTGCAGACCAGGTAGAACACAGGAAAACTTCTGACTACAGTAAGAGGTAAAAATTATATATAAAAAAGTATTATGCATGTTTGTGTGTAGTAATATGTATGTGCAAGTGTTGGAGCAAATGTCTTTAAGTTAGAGGACAACTTGCAGAAAATCTATATGAGTTGAATGTATTGAACTCTAGACATTGGGCTTGGCAGCAATCACCATTTCTTATAAGTTGCCTCAGCCCCAAATACCTTATTTCCTTATTTTGATTTATTACAGTTACTTATCCATTTTATGGATACACATGCAGAGATGAGATGACAGCTTAGGGCAGACCAGCATGCGGGACCTAGTAATTGATCCCAGATATTCAGTGTTGCTCTCTGGTACCTTTCCATGTTTAGCAATATCATCAACCCCCCATTTCTGAATTTATTGTTGGACCAAGTGGCAACCAGTCCCAAACCTCTTAAAGACAGCGCCTCAAACCCTAGGGAATTCTTTGGAATTACAGAAGGAAATTGATTTAAACTGCAAGTCTGATATTTTGTTTTGTATTATTTGGCTCACATAGTAGAATATCCACACTTTCCCTTTTTCTAAAATAGTCAATATAACTTCTGAAGAAAAATATCTTATAAGAGCTTACTACTATTTCCAGATTTTGATATTTGACATAGATTATGTTGAGTAAAGATTTTAGTATATTGCAGTAGATTGATATGATGTTTAATACATAATAATGATTTACAGATAGAAATAATTTGAACTAGAATTTATGAAAACTTTTTTCATTAGACGTGACTCTGTAATATACTGAATATTTCAAGCTATACAACACAATAAACACACATTCATGAAAAACACCTAAAATGAATACAGAAAGCTTTGAAAATAAACTCAAGGAATATGAAGATACTAAGCTAATTTCCAATATCAAATATAAATATTACCTTTGGCATGACCTACTTTTAATTATATATATTTTCATTTTATTTTTTAAATTCATATTAACAAATTTACTTCCATTAGTAACAAAAGACTAGTGTGGTTTACTTACCCAGCTTTCTGTCATTTTCAATTTGAATTCATTCAAACCAGAAATTACTGACTCCCAGAATAGACTTTCTTCCTTAGGTGTCTATATTCTACAGAAACTTTGTAATATCCCTAGGTCACTTAAGCCTGCTGTATGGTAATAAGTGAGGTACATTTTATGTTAATTAAAATGCCTTACCAGGAATGATTTTTCTTTCCAATATATTTCCTATAATTTGCATGATTTAATTCTATTTTATACTGTTATATATGTCTAATATTTTCTATATGCTTCAATCTTTAATTATCTTACATCTAAGTATAATAGATGTATTCAATATATATATATATATATATACTACTTATCAAATAGATTATTGAGCTTACATTGCATGCTAAATGCCTATCTCTTGTTGTAAATAAAGTACACAAAAAATAACAAATGATATCTTTATAGAATTAAAAACTATATTGTTGAGAAACATACCATAAGTAAACAAAAGTAAGGTGTGACATGTTTTAGAAACACATCACTGCCTATGCTTATTCTGAATTCTAACTACACCTTCTTTTACATTTTTATATAACAATTTTGCAAGATCAAAACAAGAAACATAGCTCATTCTTGACTCTAATAAGAGTGTTCAATACTTATTTATATCACTGATAGTTCATAAACATACCCTTTAGTTTCATACCTTACCGAAATAAAAGGCAAAATAGCTTGTGAGAAGTATTTTGAAAGGAATAATGATTATAATAATGTAGATAAAATGTTTCAAAGCATTTCTCTAAAGGATGTATTGCAAACGTTTTATGTTCTCTGATCCATATGTTCTCTGATTTGACTACTAAATTCTATCCTTGTAGAAACAGCCATGGTCAATACTTAAAGTAATGAATGTAGCTTGATTCCAATAGCTGTATTTATTTGAATAGGTAACAGAGCAGGTTTTCCCTAGGGTCATATTTTGGTAACCATTGATTTGTATTAATGACTTCTCTATGTTTATCTATTTTATAAAACATGTGCATTACTTGCATAGGCAACAAGACTGCTAAGCTGTTTAATGATGTGATTTTTCTCTCTAGCCATTCTGCTGAGTTTCCACACATGCTCCTTCTTCTTACTGAGTGGTTTACAAATAGTACTGAGACTCAGTGTGAATTCCAGTCTCAGCACTGCAGATTAACCTGTATGAGGCTATGCGTGTGTCCACAGAAAGCCGCAAAACTAGTCACTCAGTGTCGATGACACAGACTTATAACATAATATCTTAAAAGATCATTCATATAAGTAGCAAAATGCTAATTTAGACCTTGGAAAATAATAGCTACTTATTAACACAAATCCATATTTCCTATAGAATTATCAGACTTTTTGAAACTTAGCTGCCTTGCTTGGGGAACAACAACTACAATTTATTACTCACAAGAATACATAAAATGTTGAAGATATACCATTAGCTTTTATGAAATCAAAGAGTGAAATGATGTCAGTATTTTTTTTCTTTTTCTAATAGGTGTGATTTAAACACTGAATAGAGTTTGGTGAGAAAAATAATTATCTTAAGCAATTCCATGCTCTTACATTGTATTGACAGCAAGTGTACTATCTGTGCAGTTTTTTTTTTTTTTGGTAAATTTCTATTCTTTTTAGTTTATGTCAACACAACTTTGTAAAAATGCATTTTATGAAAAAGAAAACCTCAAAGGTCATATTCTTTAAATATCACTTTACAATATCTTGTTATTGAATAAAACGGAAATTACCAGTAAGCAGAATTTGCAAAGGGAGAAGGATATGTATTGTACTTGAAATATCAAATTTTTCATGAGGAACAGGTTGGGTGATTTTATAATAATCAGGGGAGGGTAGTTTAAAGTCTCTTTATCCTTGCAGTGTAATTTCACTCTAGCAACATTCATCCCAATGAAGTTACAAACATAGTTATTTAAAAAATTGACATTTACATTATTTGATGTATTAGAATAAGAGTTTCCGGGACTGGATGGAGGCTTAGTGCTTAAGAGCAATGGGTTCTGAACCAGAGTTCAATTCCCAGGAATTACATGATTGTTCACAACAGTCTATAATGGGACCTTATGTTGTCTTCTGTTGTATACACATACATGCAGACAAAGCACCCATATAGATCAAATAAATAAATAAATCAGAAAAAGGGTTTACCTTTAAAAAAATGAAAAACAAAAATAATTTGTGATAAAATACTTTGTGTGTGAACCTCTTATGTTGCTCCTTGTGAGGAATAGCAAATAAACCCACAATGCTGTAGTCTATTAGAAAATCAGAACTGTAAATAACATGTCAATGATGGAGACATTATAAATGCTTGTGGGGGTCCTCTTTTCCCTGGAATTCTGTCAGCCAGCAGTCCAAGAGGGCAAGGGGACAGAAGCAGTGACAGAAAGCTTTTTATGTGGTCCATGCACGGGAACAGAGACAACCCTCTGGGAGACTGTGTTGTGAAATATTCCTTTACATTTTGTGGATATATGTCACTGTGATTGGTTTAATACAGAAGTTGACTAGCCAATAGCTGAACAGAATAAAATTAGGCAGGAGAGCCAGACTAGGAGAATGTTGGGAGAAAGAAGGGTTGAGTCTGGAGTTGCCATCCAGACGCAGAGGGAGCAGGAGATGAACATGCCATGTTAACAAAGGAAACACTACATGGCAGATCGTAAATAAGAAATATGGGCTAACTTAAAATGTAAGAACTAGTTAATAGTAAGCCTGAGCTATTGGCTGAGCATTTGCAACTAATATTAAGCCTCTGAGTGATTATTTGAGAGCAACAGCAGGATAGAAAAACTCTACCTACAAGACTACGTCAGTGAATCAGCTCAACTTTATTCCAGCGTATTAGGAATATACATTTGATTACAGAGCCTGGAGGCAAGCCCCAATTTGCCTTACATGGCATGCTCCTATCTCAAGGCTTTGTATGTGGTAGTAGGGTCCTATCAAAATGGCAAGAGAATTTGCCTAATTACCATGTGGTTCATCAAGGGAAGAACATTTACAGGGAACTGTGTCAAGGGTCAGCCTTGAGATAACTCAGGCATCCTGGGCCTAGCGACATCCTCCAGAAATGCTGGGTAGAGAGCAGGAAGCTTTTGCTGGGGGAAGGCCTTCCTCTGTGTTGCCAAGCTTAGAGAAAGCTGACAGCCTATGGTAAACTGCAACCTCTGACGAGCAGGACCTTCCAACAATTGCTGACATATTTACTATTGGTTATTCTTGGTCCACGGGCAGATTAAATTATATCTTAATAAGACTTGCAGGTCATTAATAACACCAAAGTATAGAACATAATGCAGGGACTCCTAACTTCATTCTGTTTGTGGAACACTATCAGTAATGGGTTCTTAGAACATAACAAATCATGTTTAATGGCTATTAAACATCATTATATAATAAATTAAAAATTTTTAAAAACTTCCTAGGATAATTTCATTAACTTAAAATTTGGTTTGTTTCTGGTACCTTTGTTATTCACAACTTCAGGGCATTAATTCCAATAGAGTGCATATGGATACTATCTAGTGAAAATGAGGAGATTAAATCGTTATCTCAAGTGAGCCCTGTTGCTAAAGTTTTCCTGCCTGGCCCACAATCAGGACAAATCTCTCACCCGCCAGTCCCAAGCCGCTCAAACCCGATCAAGTAAACACAGAGACTTATATTGGTTTCAAACTGTATGGCCATGGCAGGCTTCTTGCTAACTGTTCTTACAGCTTAAATTAATCCATTTCTATTAATCTATACCTTGCCACGTGGCTTGTGGCTTACCGGTACTTTACATCTTCCTTGTCCTGATGGCGTCTGGCAGTGTCTCTCCCACCCAGCTTCCTGTTCTCTCAATTCTCCTGTTAGTCCCGCCTATACTTCCTGCCTGGCCACTGCCAATCAGTGATTTATTCATTGACCAATCAGCAACACATTTGACATACAGACCATCCCATAGCAGAGCCTTTGTACATTGAGCCCAGGGTCCTTTCCTTTGAAGCAGTACATAAACCCTGTTCAGCCTTAAGAGATGGAAGCTCACTGAAGATTAATTCTATTTGCTATGAAAAACCTTCAAACTAACCCAGGCAGTGCTGAAAGTGTACCTTTGCTACCAACAGAGAGAAAAGATGTTCTCATTTTGTTGTTCTGCCCTCTTGGAAAAACTGGAATGGGCATTATTATCCAGTGTACCTACCCGTGTTTGAGAAATACTGATTACATACCAACATGCAGTGTTAATCATGACATTTGCCAGAGAACAACCAGTTCCACCTATTTGATTAAATTAAAGCAAGGTTTTTATTAATACTGTATGTTTTATCTAACGTGGACTTTGGTCAAGACCATCACCTAGAAACTTTCTAGCTGTGTGTCCCTAGACATGTGTTGTCAGGGTTTATGTGAACAAAATCCACAGGCCGCCATACTTTCCCATGAGGCTCTGTTGTTATTTTCAGGAACTACAATTCTCAAAATCTCAAAGAGTTACCTAGTCCTTGGTCAGGTGTGGCTTACAGGTTAGCTTAGCATATAACATCCCCCTCCTGAAGTTGTATCCTGAGTCAAATCCTTGACCCTATGATGGGTACTGGTTTATTATTGGATCCGATAACCATTAGCTTAATGGTACCGAAACAGGAATTATCATTTAGCTATTGTATCAGTGATGTAAGAGCCAACAGTATTTAGCAGAAGCAAAGGGGCTGAAGGCCCTGTAGTGGATAATATTTTCATCTTATGTCAGGGAGTTTCTTTAACACTTAGAGTTTTGGTTTGGTTTGTTTTTGTTTGTTTGGGTTTTTTTGTTTGTTTGTTTGTGTGTTCTGTTTTGTTTTGTTTTGTTTATTCTGTTAAGGGAAGCAGGAATGATGTATTCTCTACTGTAGCTGCTTCCGGTTAAAATTGAAGTGTCTGTTATCTGGGCCTAGGGAAGCTGAAAGGCTCATCCAAGGCTGGACAATAGGATGTTTATCATAATCATCCAATTAGCTGATCCAGGTGAAGGGAAAAGTGGCAACTACATTGGCTGAACTGGCTCACATCTGCTTTCAGCAAGACCAGAGATCAGCAGTTTGCAGTTTGCAGGGGCTCCTGCAACAAAAGAGGGGGACTGAAAAGTAACCTCTCCTTTTTCACTAGATGGTATCCATATGCACTCCATCAGAATTAGTGCCCTGGAGCTGTGAATAAGAAAGGTTCCTTAGTCTCTTGGCTAAATGCAAATATTCTGAGACAAACATAGACTAGCGACAAAAGTTAAAATTCAGGAACTTAGAGAAAAATCTTACATTTGGAGCTTTTATGTTTGACCTTTGACAGGTGGATCCAAGTCTCATGACCTTTTTTGGTTCACTAACACATATACAAATTTTAGTTTACCAATGAAGATAAAAGTTCTAGAGATATCAGCATTACCATTTTACTGAAATCTACATTGTAGAAAAAGTCAATTAACAGGTGCTTATAAAACAGCTGGAACAGATTTACATCTTCGAGTCATAACAAAAGCTATGGCTTTGGGTTAAAAACCATGGACGTTTTTTTCTTTTGGTCCAGACAGTCAGGCATATAGATTAAACAGAGATGTTTTTAGCTTGATGAAAAAGATCCTTAGGTCTAAACTTAGAAGACAACCAAAGGAAATTTAAAATCTTGAGCTTCCAACTGAACACTCAGTAGTCATTACACTACCAGTTCATCAGAATTCTATTTGTCAATGTTAAAACATTGAAATCACAGTGTAACAATACACTTCACAGTTTATATTTATATATCTCAAATCATTTTCTGAGACCCTTAAAACTTACTTAAATCTTTACATCCTCAGAACCTTATATAACTTAGAACTTTCTTATAAACTGATAACCTTTGTAGACTTTAACCCATTTTCTTTTTATCTAATCATTTACCAGATACACAAGCAGTTATTATAGAGAATGATCATTTTAAAGCTCTTTTAGTGGAAAGTACATAACACCCGTTTATCTTTTAATATGAAGCCTATAAACAAGGGAAACCTATTTGCCTTCTTTAATTTACCCATGAAGTAACAAGGTGGTTGTAGCCTTGAGGGGAAGGAGCTAGTTGCCTGTGGCTGATGGCTGACAAAGGTACATCTAGCTTAGCTGGCAATGTGATCAGAGAGTTGAGAAGGGCCGATCAAGATGTCAGAAACTAGTCCATAGCCTTTTACCTAGACAGTTATCCCAGGCTCTTATGGTCTCCATGGCATTGGGTACTAGGACAGTAGTCTTGACTGTCAGTCCCACAAAAGGAGAGGCTTTTCCTGAGAAGGAAGAAGGGAGGGACTGACCTTACTTTGTCTAGGCTATGTGGGGCAATCAACTCTCCAGTGTCCTGCTTGATCACAGTTTGGATGGAGCTTTGGCTGCTATCAAAATATAGGAGTGTTCTTTCTCAGTGGTTAGCATGGCCGCAGTCCAGGTGGGGTAGTCTGTTGCTGTGTCCATTACCTTCTTGGAGACCTTGTGGGACATTACTTTGATCTGGGAATCCCCGTCTCTCATTTAAGTTTAAATACCTCAAATGCCATTATCAGCAAATCTCTGACAGCTTGAGGGCAATTATCTATTCAGTATAGTTCTGAACAACTCAAGACTCAATCATCGCTAACAGTGTATAACAAAAGTAACCACTTCTGACTTGAAGCTCCTTTAGTGTCAAGATAAGACATAAACATAGTTGATAAAATATTGGAAACATTTCTGATCCAAACATAGTGTATAGAACATAACACTTTCCTGTTTACTAAAATATCTGACTTAACAATGCTAGCAAAAGCAAGCAGGGAAGACACATATCTTTAATTATTCCGTTAGCTTGAATAGACCTTAAGTAAGAAGCGACATTCTCTAAGACAATGCTTCCAAATTCTTTGCCAGACTTCTTAGGGCACCATCTCATTGCATCATAAGAAAGGAGTACCTCAGTTTCTGGTGTTTAGCTGTGGCCCTAATTGCTAAGGTTTTATTTACCTATTTATCAAGGTCCTATATTAACAAATACACTTTAACAAAATATATTATAAATTCTGAAATGCCCCATTGGCTTATACATTTAAACATCTAAAGAAATTTTTCTTAAAAATATCCAGTTTATTTAAACTTTCTGTCAAATTCCAAAATTCCCTTTTAAAGAAGTTTAAGATCTCTCAACTGTGTGTTCTGGTGATATCAAACTAAAGTATCTTTTTTATTTCAAGAATAGAGATAATACAGAAGAACCATGATTTATAGAAGGCAAAACCAAGTTTTAATAGTATAAGTAATCCAATATCTCTAAAATCAATACCAAGAAGATTATTCTTATGCTACAAAGTTGGGCTGCCAGCAAGATAATTTCTCGTATGTGAACAGCTTTAATACCTCATTAAACAAGCATTGTTTTAAATTTTATTTTTTATAAACCTGTTTTTTTCAGACAGGACAGGAATTATACAAAACTATTATCCCAATTTAAAATTATCCTGGGAGAGCTGTTTTCTTCTTGGTTGACTCATATCATGTGGCTGCCCTCAGTCAAGATGGTGGTGAAGCCATGACGTCAGCCGTCTCCATCCCTAACCAAGATGGAAACTAACCACTTTACTGCCCTTAGTTAAGATTGTGGCAAACCACATGTTGTTTCCCAGAGCAACTTAAAAGATAATAATCTATAACTGAGACTGTATGAACATAGTAAACTCACAGATTTAAGACCAGTTAGAAACAAACATGCAGTGGTCACATACATTTACAAAACAGTCTAATCTTTTTCTATTTCCTTAAGTGTTGGAATTTCAAGGGAGGGGTACCTTGTAGGCTGCTGAATTCAATTTTCTCTGGCTAAGCAGTGTTACAGTGGAATTGGCTGCCGGCTTCCCTGTGGGGGAAAGCTGCCCAATGGCCCAAAGTTGTAATACACAAAGACAAACCGGACACATGAGACAAGACATAAACCAAATGAGAGAGGTAACAGTAACGATTGGTGTCACGTGTGGGTTTCACCAATCCAACCACAGAATTAAACTGATAGGAAGCTGTTTTAGTTGCCTCTTGCACAACCTCTGGTCTGCCTGAGGTTCCCACTCTATACCTCACAAATTGGCCCCCAGTGTTCTGGGGCATCCTTGGTTTCATTGTGTAGCCTAGGCATAGGAACCCTGCCGACAGTGCCAAGATGCTGGCTCTCCCTGGTACCCACCATCACCAGGGCACATTCTCAAACCTCCAAGTCATGCCAGAAAACACTGGTGACTCTGGCTGAACTCCCAATTAACCAGAAATAAAAACAGAAATAACCAGAGGGCCAGGAGACATCATATCCCTGTGCCTTGAATGAAGGACTTTGTGGGTCCTGTCAGATCCCTTTTGTTCTCAGCCGGGTATGTCTCAAAACCCAAATCCAGAAACCAGGCAGAAAAGTGTGATAAAGCTAAAAAAAAAAAAAAAAAAAAAAAAAAAGCTTCTATGGCATACCCCCTCAAAAAGGAGGAAGCATCCACAAAAATGCTTGCTGCTACCTTTTCCAAGCATGGGTGTTCACTGAGGGGGAAGGTCCAGGAGTGGAAGTGAGGAGCCTATATCTTGCTGTGGGGCACCATATATTAATCCTGAGGTTGGCCAGAGAAAAACCAGTTCTACCATTTTAACCAAAGTAAAGAAAGCATTTTATTTAAACTTTATATAATGATCAAGGTGGAATTTGGTCAGGAATTTTCAGCTGTAGGGCCATGAAAAACATGCTGTACAGGTTCGCACACACAAACCACATAGGCCGCCATACTTCCTGTGAGACTTTGTTTTGATCATTAAGACCTGCAATTCAAAAAACTCCCAGGAAGTTACCTGGACCTTGGGGCAGGTAGGGCTTACAGGTTACCTTAGGGTATAACAGCAGCCAGAAAGGTCTTCTACTTTTCCTTCTTTTTTTCTCTTTTAGATGTTTCAGATATATGCCCCATTTACTTAAATCTCAGCAGTAAAACTTAGCTAACACGTAACAGAATAATAGTTTTGACAAAAGTATTCAATGTCTCTTTTGATGACTGCAAAATATTTTAATATAAGCTTTGCAAAGTACTAGAAAATCAATGGCATTATATTGAATATATGATATATAATATATGATATGATAATATATAATGTATAAAATGTCATTATATTTACTTAATTATTATGTAAGAGGGTCATGAGAAAATCAAGCTAGACTATGTGGTTGTTTTCCAAGTTGATCTCTGCTATATAGAAAAATATTGTCTCAAATTAGTAATAATGAAATACTAAATATGAAATTTGAAAACAAACAATGCTAGTAATATAATAAGTACATTTGAATGAAAATCAGGACATGGCCACTCCTAGGTATAACTGAAGAGGTTTTTGTTGTAAATATGAGGAAAGCACAGCCAGTGGAATCTGGAGGAGCCCAGACTAAGCCAGGCCAGTAGATTGAGTCAGGCCATGAGAGAAAAGAAAAGGTAAGTAGTGCTAAAGAGAAGGGAAGAAGAGGAGCATATGAGAATCAAGAGACCCGGGGAGCACGTGGCCAACACGGCTGGGTTATACAGGAATCAGAGAAGCTGGGGAAAATGAAGTGAAACTCAGGGACTGGAGAGGTTGAAGGCATGGGGCAGAGCCTGCCAACCAGGATGGCTATGTAACAGGGACTTGTGAACAGGGACTGAGGGATCCCAGGGGCTAGCATAGAATCCGGTATGCTAGTAAGCACCACAGGCATGGGATAATGGAAAATTCATGTGTCCCTTTTGTCAGCGCTCTAGAGAATCACCCCTTCTAGCAAGTAAGAACTCTCTTTTTTTTCTTTTCTTTCCTTTTACATATCAACCTCTGTTCTCCCTCCCTCTCCTTCTTCCGCTCCCCCACATCTGCCCCCATCCCACCTCATCCCCTCTTCCTAAAGTGTAAGGCTTCCCTTGCTAGTCAACACAGGCTGGCATACCAAGTTGGAGCTGGTCAAGCCCCTCCCCCCTGCATCAAGACTGAGTAAGGCATGGCTCCATAGGGAATGGGCTCCAAAAGCCAGTTCCTGTACTCAGGATGAGTCCTGGTCCCAAGAGAATGTGGCTTTTCTCTAAATGTCAGACTTTGGGAAAAGGAATTTTGGGAGATGTAACACAATCAAAGTATCTTTCAAGTTACAAACAATATTTAGAGTAAATAAGATGGCTTTAAGAACATTTTAATTCATAAATGAAAAACAACCTAGGAGATTAACAGTTTTTAGTGAGTATGTATCTACCCATGCAGTCATCTAATATTTTAGTAAGTGTATTTCACATATTGACACATTTTCTATTTTGTAAGGAAAAAAGATCACTAATAATAACAACAACAACACACGTCTGCTTGCAGGGATTTTTTGCCTTCGGGTAATAGCACGAGGCAATTCCCTTCCTGGTTTATCTATCCTACAGGAAACCTCCAGGATTCAAACTTATTCAAATTCATCTCAGCAGCTCCACTCAGTCACACTCCAGGGTATTACTTTAACAGGATCTAAATCTCCACACTTTAATGACAGCTCAAGCAATTAACATCTCCTAAAGGGAATCTAAATGCAAACAGCTTATGCAAACCAATATCCCTGAAGGAGACTTTAAGCACCTAACCCCTAAGGAACAACTTATGCAAACAAGTATCAGGAGTTTACCCTTAATAAACATTTATTCAAATCCATGCCCTAAAATACACTCTGAAGTCTAACAGTTTACACACACACACACACACACACACACACACACACACACATACACACACACTTCATTGGCACATGACCATACACATACATATACACACTGCACAGAACATTCCTGATGCCCCTAAGACAAGATTACTTTTATCAATAAGTATCCTAGATTTGATTAAGTTTAGTAAAAGTTGTAACAATTTAAGACAGATATTATAGATATTTTGTGGGTTTTTGTCTCAGTTTCATATCTGTTGCTATAATAAAGATTCTGGGACTGGAAAATGTATAAAGGAAATTAGTTGGTCCATTTAGTCATTGCTCTGGAAGCTGAGAAGTTTAAAAGTTGCTGAAGACCTCTGACTCATCATAGGAGAGATGTAAGAACAAATTGTCTCTAGCATGAGATAGATAAAGTTAAAAGGCACTGTCAGTTTATGAAAACCTTTTTCCACTGGCCCGAATCCAGACATAGAAAATTGCAATCTCATTCACTGCTGTGAGAGCTGAGCCAGTCCTTCAAGGCAGAAATTAAGAACTGAGTAACTCCCCAAATTCCCATCTCCTCACACTGTAACAAAAGCAAACCCAACAGTTTAATGGGTGATGAAACACACTCATATCTTTACAATAGTTATTAAACTGTTAGATTAATATTTATATGATTTTGTCTACAATGGTAAAAATTAAAATCATTATTTATCGTACTTTTTTTTACAAAAGTTTGTCGTAGTGGGTAGCTGTTCTGTCTAAGGCCTTGAAGCACTGCCCCTAGAGATGCAGCAGGTAACTGCTCTACCTGCCTATGACTTTGAAGTACATGTCACCGGGGCATGGGCTCTTGGGAACCCTTAAGATCTGAGATGCACATATGCATGTTCCTCTTTGGTCCCTCTGGAACTTCTATTCAGGACTGACTCAGATGGCCAGAACAGCTTGAGACTTTGCCCTAGCATTCTAGAACCTGTGACAATTCTGTTCTGCACAGTGAGTGTTTCTCCCCTAATAAATACCTTTGCCCTATAATCAGACTCTGTGGATTTCTCACATTATCTGGCTCAGCGGTTAAGAGCACTGACTGATGTTTCAGAGGAACTGGTTTTAATTTCCAGGCTGTCCACAGTACAATCATGCCAGGATAAAAATAAATAAGTAAGTAAGTAAGTAAGTAAGTAAGTAAGTAAGTAAGTAAGTAAATAAATAAATAAATAAATAAATAAATGGTAGAAGAGACCATGTGACCCCTCTCTCCTCTCTTAAGTCTCCCCTTTTTGTCTAAATTAGAAAGTTCTAACCTGATATAAAACTATATATAATAGGAATGATTATCAAGTATTGTCCAGGAACAGGGAGAGCTAATAACATAAACAAAAATAGAAATACAGCCAGAAAGTAAAACATCAAACAAGAGACATATATTGAAATCCAGAGATATCCAGAACATAGATAAATGGCATATTACAGAGACTACTCTAATAGCTGATCTATTCTAAAAATCTAACTTTAGTATCTGAAATGTTCTTAGCTAAGGTATGAGAGGATCATAACTGTAACTCTCTAGTTTTCAAACCCATCAAAGACCTGAGAAGGAACATAATACCTGAGAAAAAGGAAAATGCAAGCAAGCAATATCCAAAAGTTTTGCTACAATAAATAGAGACAGCTGGCACCCTGGGCAATCATCTAAAGTTTCTCAGCACCATTGGGGCATCCAATTTGGCTATAGGCCTAGAATATCTGACAGACTATTTTTAGAAGCAGGAATTTTAAAGATCATCTTACCTTGTCTTGGCAAGGTTCAGCAGTCCCTTTTCCTTATGTCTTGCTCATCCAGAAAGGACAGTGTTCATACTGTCAGCAGCCGAGACAAGGGCAGTTCTTTGCCCAGCAGGCTATTTTGTGCCAAGAAGAAGACAAACTTCTAATCAGAGCGTCTTAAAAACCCAACATTCTCTCAGAAGTATATTGATGCTACCAGGAGCAATTGTGTCTCATGTCAACAGAATTCTAAGGTATCAAAACATTTAAATGCCATTCTCTAGGTTTATGAAGTGCTTGAAGATTACCTATCCATCTGACATATGTTTCTGTAAATCTAGAAAACCTAACTAACACAGCTATAGAAATGACAAGCATGGGTGACTATAAATCTCCAAGTCTTATCTACCTAATTAACCTAAGGACTAAGGCTTCACATTAACAAGATAAACAGTCTGTAAACAGTATAAGGACAATGACCTCAAAATTGTGACAATACATAAAATATCTTAAATGGAGGTGGAAATGTATAGCGCAATATGGTAAAAATATCCTTAATATGTATCAATATACAAAATATCCTAAACAGAGATATGTTGTGGGTAGCCATTCCAGCTTTGATCTGAAGTTCCAACCCCCATTGAGGCTTAGGCAACTGTCACGCCTACAAGGCGGGGCCAAGGGAGGCACCTGGGGACCCGAGAGCTGAATGGGCGAGCACTCTCTGGGTTCCTGGACCCTTGACGGTGGAGGTTGACCAAGCAGAGCTCCAGAGAACACTGCTGGACTGCGATACACCTTCGCCAGACCCCGCGACCTACCTATCCCTTCATTTGTTAGTTATCCACTAAATAAATCTTCCTTTTAACTACGTGGAGTGGCCTTAATAATTTCACCAATATCACACATACAGTATAACAACAAAATATTTCAAATAGAAATAAGAATGTATACAATAAGATGATTATAGCTTTGAATTTGTATCAATAGGCAAATTATCTTAAATATAAATTTAAAATGGTTTACATTTGTATCAATATACAAGAATCCATATCAATGCAAATTATCTAAGGCTGATAGTTTGCTAAATTAGTTTACTAGTAGATACAATAATCTGCTTTAATATACTATATATACCTATCCATGTCCATTTTTTCTTTCCAAAAAGGAATCCTGAAACTAAATTTTTATTGTTCAGTCATCAATCCTATAACAACTTATCCATAACCCTGAGAAAATGAAAACCTTTGAGAGAGGGGGCATCCTTTTCTTTAAATTATTTCCTGCTTCTTAGGGGGTGGTGATATCTCTGTGGGAGCCTGAAAGAAAGCTAAATGGTTAAGTCTCAATAGGACTAGCTGTGATGTTTGTACCTAGTGTCAGAGTAATGGGTACAGTTATCTGAGGTTCTGGCTAGAAGAGTAATATGATGGACCATCTCATCTTGGATCTGTCCTGAAGAGTTTGTAGTCCAAAGCTGATTGTTGAATAGTGTTCTTAGGTATAATGGCATCATTTTAGACTAGGTAGAGTTGTTGTTGTGGGGCCCCATCTTCCTTCTGGTGAGTTCAGAGATTGCTATTGGAAAAAATTATTTTTCACTGTGGAAAACTTGAACATTATTAATATCAAAGTGGAAAGTTTGGATTTAAGATAAGTCAAGGAAAGATTCCCAGAAACCAAGGACAAGCACGAAAAGAAATAGAATCTTGACAACATTGATCCTAGATTATTCGTTTTCTTCTGAACCACAACAACTTTTTGAATTATTTTTTTGAACAGAATTGAAAAGAATCTACAACTTACTGTGTGTAGTAGCATATGCCTTTAGTCCCAGCACACTGGAGGCAGAAGCAGGCATATCTATATGAGCTCAAGGTCTGCCTGGTCTACAAAGCAAGTGTTGGCTACAAAACCCTGTCTTAGAAACCCCCTATTGCCTCTGCCAAAAAACTAAAAGTTTAAATGCAAAGAAATTAATTAATGAATCAGGAATTACATAGTTCATATAACATACAACATATATTATATGCTAAAGATTTTATAAAATTCAATTATTTATGTATATTAAAATAAGTCTAAAATTTTATTACTGGATATGAAAATTAAATAATACTGAGAATTCTATTATATACTATTTACAAATAATTTCAGAACAAGTAAAAGTCAATCCACATAAAACAATTGTATTTTCACAGAATCTGAATATTACTCTCACATTCTGGAATCTACCTGTTTCATGTCTCCAGTTTTGTGCATGATATAATCACATACATACTCCCCTTGTTCCACAAACTTCTCACACCATTATTCTGGGAACCAAGGATTTGACTCAACCTAGTTGCCTTGAGAGATATGAATCATAGGTTTTTCAGTTCGAGTCCATGACTCCTCTGGCACAATGTGCCTTCCAGTTCCTGGGAGATCTATGCACTCCCCCAGGCAGTGAAGTGTTCAGGTCACTTTGTGATTCTCTGTATTTTCCACTGGAAGTGAAGGAAAGAAAGAAGCTTAACATGTCGTTTGGTTTTAGATATTAATCCTGTGTAACCTGTAAAGTTTTGCAAACTTCATTCTATCCTGGCAATTACCATTATACTCTGTTTCTGATAAAGGTATATAAAGTCTGATTGCTCTCAATAAAATTGCCACAGCTAAAAAGTTTTGCTGCAGACCCTCCAACCAGCCTGACTTCATTCCTTGGGGCCATATCAGGCAAACTTGGACTGGTAAGGAAGAGTGGTTACACATTATTGCCACTTTCATGAAATGTTAAACCATTCATTGTGATGAGAAATGAGTAGAAAGGATAGCATTTATTTATTTATTTTTGCTTTTCAGTAAGTTACAATATTGAAAAAATCAGAAACCAATCCTGCCAAATGTTTGATTATTTAATGATGATATTTAGAAATGCAAAAGAGGATTTTTATAGGATCACAGACACTCAAGTATCTCATATATTTGATGGGTGATGTCATTCTGTATGCTGTTAATATGTGTTGCTCTGATTGGTTGATAAATAAAGCTGTTTGGACAATGGCGAGGCAGAATAGGATTAGGTAGGATATTCTAGCTAGAGAGGAGGAAGGAGAAAGGCAGAATAGAGGAGACACTGCTAGGTGACACCATGAGAAGCAAGATGTAAAGGTACCGGTAAGCCATGAGCCATGTGGCAAAGTATAGATTCATAGAAATGAGTTAATTTAAGATGTAAGAGCTAGCTAACAAAAAGCCTAGCATGGCCATAGTTTAAAAATAATATAAACCTCTGTGTGTTTACTTGGGTCTAAGCAGTTGTAAGACCAGGCAGGACATAGGAATTTTATAAGGGGCTCTGGGACCTTGGTGTTGGGCAAGCACAGGAAAGCTTTCAGCTACATGTGTTCAGCATGTTTGTAGTTGACATACTGACTGACAGTCAGTTCTATTTAGTACATCACAACTATAGCTCCTGTCTTAGGAGTCAGTGCTATTTAGTTATAGGGATTCTTAAGAGGAAAGGACTTAATAATAGCAAATTTCTGAAAATGTTTAAAATTGCCTCTTGATACAATAGTAGAGAGCAAGAGCACTTGACTTGCATTTGATCAAGTACATGATGTCCTACTAAGTTCTATCTACTTTCTTTGTGACAGTGTAACATCATTCAGCATTCGTATATATTCTTATTACTTCATGTCTTCATAAGTGTATGTGTGTGTGTGTGTGTGTGTGTGTATGTGTGTAGGCACAGAATAAATATGTATTCATGCATACAATAAAGACAAATCTGCACATGCAAGTCTTTGTAATATTAAGTGTATACATATGTGCGTATGCATGTGTATATATGTAGATAGCTTTATAAATTTTCATAAAGAATTTCATATAATGGTTATAACAATAAAAGTAAAGTACACTGGCAATATGGACTTCAATCCTACTCTTTTCTATAGTCTCTAAATCATTATATATATATAGCAAATATATAAATACATTCTTTTTAGTATTACTTTTTCCTATAGTTGCTATTGATTTTAATTCATTGGTGACAATAATTTCTTCAGGAAAATTTGTTAGAATAGCAACTTCCATTAATTTGGCAATATTTATTTAGGTAATCTAATCAGAGAACATGAGTTTATTGCCATAGTTATATTGAAAAGTATTCACAAATTTTAATAGCATAATTCTTCTCAGATCTCAATAATCTCATGATATGCAATTAAACTGATTTATTTTGTTGGTAGTTGTCAATGACATTAAAAAACTGAACTTATTAACTGACATCTACTAAAGTAACTTTTATTGATTAAACATTGTAGCTTGAGTTTTCCTGACTGGCCCACAGTCAGGACAAATCTCTGACACCCGCCAGTCCCACAGCCACTCAGACCCAACCAAGTAAACATAGAGACTTATATTGGTTACAAACTGTATGGCCGTGGCAGGCTTCTTGCTAACTGTTCTTACAGCTTAAATTAATCCATTTCCATTAATCTATACCTTGCCACATGGCTCATGGCTTACTGGCATCTTTACATGCTGTTTCTCATCATGGCGGCTGGCAGTGCCTCTCTGACTCAGCCTTCCACTTCCCAGTTTTTTCTCCTCCTTGTCCTGCCTATACTTCCTGCCTGGCCACTGACCAATCAGTGATTTATTTATTGACCAATCAGCAACACATTTGACATACAGACCATCCCACAGCAAAACATAATAACTTTGTCTCCTTTCTTTAATGTGTATATGTGTCTTTTTTGTGGGGGAAGGGGTCATGGGGCTATTTCAGGTGATGATGGCATGGCAGAGTGCAACAGTCTAAAGACATCCTTGAATAGTTGGTCATCAAATGCCTCCCATCTTTTGGTTTGAGTAGGGTCTCTCCTTGTCCTGGAAAGTCACTACATAGTCAGTATAGCTGTCTCATGACCTTCCAGGAAGGGATCTGCCTGTTTCTGATTCCTATCATTTCACTGCTGGAATTAAGTATGTACACTGTGCCCAACTATTTCTGTGACTTCTGACTATCTAAATTCAGGTCTCACAATTGTGAGACAGGGCTGTACTGACTGAACCATCTTCCTAGTGCCGCAACCTCCCTTCTTGTTCGTGATTTCCTAACATGGAGAGTCTATGGATAATACATCTTCATGGGCCCTTCATCAATCAGATGAGCACTTGACTTTCTGGTCAACTATAAATCATAGGTAATACTAGAAACTGTGCTTCACGTGATGCTTTTAGGAAGTTGCGTAAGGTGATAGAAAACAGTCCTTTTCCCTCTCCTGTTTCTTATAGTATGGGAATTATTTCACTTGATTGCTGACTGATTTTTAGAAAAAGAAAAGAAGAGAACCCAAATGCCTAGCCAATGCATTTCTTAAAGAACTTTTACAAGGAGAATGAAAGAAAGTAAGAACTTTTTTACTTTATTTTTTATGGCAAGTTCCCATGGGTGAGACATCTAGAATTCAGAAATGGCACCTTTGTAAATGAGTTATATACAGGTGTATTCTATGATTGAAATAAAACATAAAGCTTTCAGTATTATGAAAGATTTATTTTTGTTCTTTGTACTTTAAGTCTATTTCAATTCATTTCCAACTATCTTTTCCTGGAGTTATATACTTATTGATTTGGACTGAGTGTTTTGTTGGCAGGATAAACTCTTTTAGGGAAGAGATTTCAAATAGTGCACCAGAATTTGGCACAATATTTTTCTCTTTTGTATTACTAACTGACTATAATATTGTATCAAATGTTGACTCATAATAGAATTAAAATAACTTGATTGTAGCACTAGTAATCAAATACAATGATATAACCTTCCTACTACATTAGCTTGTCGTTTTCAAAATAAAATATAAAAATACTGTTCCTTTCCTCCTCATGCTTTATTTAATTTCTATATTCTGTAATAATTTAAAAGTATTATCATATGGAGACAAAATACATCATTTTGTAATGTTTGTTAAACAACATTGATTGCTAAGACTTGCCATCTTTAAAAATATTTCTATTGAACTCTACTTATCAGATGCAGTCCCCATCAACAGGCAAGCAGGAGAGTGACCTGCTTATGAGCTGGACCACCACCACTCACTAGATTCTGTTTCTCCCCAAGACCCACTCCACTACCTAATCCCATGCAACTCATCATCCTCCCCATGTCTAACCCTTCCCTGCAACTCCAGTAGAATCCACAACAAAGGTACAACCCACACCAGTCAGAAGAACAGACTACATAGGCCCAGGTAGAGCCCAGTCCAGTGAAGAAGAACAGACTCCATAGAGCCAGAAGATTTTGACTTTAGAGGAGACCAGACTGGGTCGAGGTACCCAAGGCCCCACAAACATCTACAGAGAAACCCTAATGGACATGAAGACTTGTCAGTCACCACAACCCTTGGCCACTTAGGCCAGAGTACAAGAGAGGGAACAGAAAACAAAGGAACAACACACTCAAAAAACAAAGACAAATGTAAGAATCAACACCTCGTCTTATAATCATCCCAAATCCAGATGCCTAAACACCAGTGTAAGAACATATTCAATATCAAAAAGGGTAGTATGGCATAATCAGAACCCAGTGATGCTCTGACAGCAAGACCTTAACATTCCAATTCAGCTGAAATACAAGAAAATGACTTGAAATTAATTTTATTAAGATGATAGAGACCCTTAAAAAGGACATGAAAAACACCCTTAAAGAAATCAAGGAAAAGACAAACAACAACAACAAAAAAACAAGAAGAAATAAATAAATCCCTTAAAGAAAGCAAAGAAAAAACAAAAACAAAACAATTCAAACAGGTGAAGGAAATAGTTCAAGACCTGAAAACAGAAATAGAAGCAATAAAGGAAGCAAAAAATGAGGGAATTCTGGAAATGGAAAATCTGGGTAAATGAACAGGAACTAGAGATGTAAGTATCAACAACAGAATACAAACAATGGAAGAGAAAATCTCAGATGCTGAAGATACAATAAAGAAGACAGTTTCATTGGTCAAAGAAAATGTTACATCTAAAGCATTCATAACACAAAACACCCACAAAATCTGGGACACCATGAAAAGACCAAACCTAACAATAATAGGAACTTGAGCTGAGATAAATTCCAGCTCAAAGGTGCTGTGGGATGTTCTGTATGGCAAATGTGTTGCTCTGATTGGTCAATAAATAAAACACTGATTGGCCATTGGCTAGGCAGGAAGTATAGGCGGGACAAGGAGGAGAATAAAGCTGGGAAGTGGAAGGCTAAGAGAGACACTGCCAGCAGCCAGGATGACAAACAGCATGTGAAGATGCTGGTAAGCCACGAGCCATGTGGCAAGGTATAGATGAATGGAAATGGATTAATTTAAGCTGTAAGAACAGTTAGCAAGAAGCCTGCCACGGCCATACAGTTTGTAACCAATATAAGTCTCTATGTTGACTTGGTCAGGTCTGAGCTGCTGTGGGACTGGCGGGTGTCAGAGATTTGTCCTGACTGTGGGCCAGGCAGGAAAACTCTAGCTACACAAAGGCAAAGAAAATGTGTTCAACAAAATCACAGAAGAAAACTTTTCCAACCTAAGGAAAGACATGCCTATAAAGGTAAAAGAAACTTACAGAACAAAAAATAGATTGGAACAACAACAACAACAACAATAGTCCCCTTGCCACATAATAATCAGAACATTAAACATGCAGAAAAAATTAAAAAACTTAAGACTTGAAAAGGAAAAGGACAAGTAAAATTTAAAGGCACACCTATGAGAATTTACACCTGACTTCTCAAGGGAGGCTCTGAAAACCAGAAGGGCCTGGACAGTTATCATGCAGATACTAAAATACCATGGATGTCCCTCTCCAGACTATTATACCCAACAAAACTTTCAATCACCATAGATGGAAAAAACAAGATATTTCATGAGAAAACCAAATTTAAACAATAGCTATTCACAAATCCACCCCATAGAAGGTACTAGAAGAAAAACTACAATTGAAAGAAGTTAGCTTCACTAGCAGAAACATAGATAATAGATAATCTCACACCAAAAAAACCCAAAGAAGGGAAACACACACACACACACACACACACACACACACACACACACACACACACTCTCTCTCTCTCTCTCTCTCTCTCTCTCTCTCACACACGCACACACAAACTACCACAACATCCACCAACAACAACAAAAAAAACAGGAATTACCATGTACTGGTCATTAATATCTCTTAATATCAATGGAATCAATTCACCAATAAAAAGAAACAGGCTAAGAGAATGGTACAAAAATGGGATCCATCCTTCTGTTGCATACAAGAAACACAACTCAACTTCAAACACAGATATTATCTCAGAATAAAGGGTTGGAAAAAGATTTCTCCAATCAAATGGATCTAAGAAGCAAGCCTGGTAGGGCGATCCTAATATCTAACCAAATAGACTTCAAACTAAAATTAATATAATCAAATAGAGGACAATTTATATTCATCAAAGGAAAAATCCATTAAGATGAAGTCTTAATTCTGAACATTCATGCCCTAAATAAAAGGATATCCACATTTGTAAAAGAAACATTGCTAAAACTTAAATCACATATTGAACACCACACATTAATACTGGGAGATTTCAACAAACCACTCTCGCCAATGGACTGGTCTTACAGACAGAAACTAAATGGAGAAACAACATAACACATGTTATGACTCACATCGACCTCAAAGACTTATACAGAACGTTTTGCCCAAATACTAAAAACTATACCCTCTTCTCAGCACTTCATGGAACCCCCTCTAAAACTGACTTTATACTCTATTATAAAACAAGTCTCAAAAGATAAAAATCATGATTGTAATAACCACCTGTATCTTATCTGATCAACATGAGTTAAAGTTAAACAATAACACAAACTACAGAGAGCCTACAAAATCATGGAAACTTAACAGCTCTCAACTGAATTACCATTGGGTCAAGGAAGAAATAAAGAAAGTAAATACTTCCTACAATTCAATGTAACTGGATGCACAGCATATACAGATGTAAGGGACACAATGAAAGCAGCTCCAAGAGGAAAGTTTATAGCACTAAGTGCCTGCCTAAAGAATTTGGAGAAATCTCACACTAGTGACTTAACTGTACATCTGAAAGCTATAGAATGAAAGGGAGCAAACAAACCCAAGAGGAATAGACAAGAAATAAACTGAGGGCTAAAAACAATAAAATAGAAACAAAGAGAATTAATACAAAGAATCAATAAAACAAAGAGTTGGTTCTTTGAGAAAATCATAAAGATAGACAAATTCTTATCAAAACTAACTTAAGGTAGGGAAACTATCCCAATTAACAAAATCTGAAATAAAATGTGAGACATAACAACAGGCAATGAGGAAACTCAGACTATCATTAGGTCATAATTTAAAAATCTGTACTGCATAAAATCAGAAAATCTAGAAGAAACAGACAGATTTGTTGATAGGTATCATATACCAAAATTAAATGAAGACCAGATAAACAATTTTACTAGATCTATTACCCTTAAGGAAATAGAAGCAGTCATTAAAAGTCTCCCAAGCAACAATAAATAAATAAATAGATTGATAAATAAATAAATAAAATAAAAATAAAAACCCAGGGTCAGATTGTTTCACAACAAAATTCTACCAGACTTTCAAAGAAGAGCCAATACCAATAGTCATTAAATTATTCCACACAATAGAAACAGAAGGAATGTTACCAAATTCTTTTTATGAGGCCTCAGTCACCCTGAAGCCCAAAACACATAAAGGCTCAATGAAGAAAGAGAATTACCGACCAATTTCCCTCATGAATACTGATGCAAAAATACTCAGTAAAATATCTACAAACCAAATCCAAGAACACATCAAAATGATCATCCACCATGATCAAGTTGGCTTCATCCAAGGGATGAAGGGATGGTTCACTATATGAAAAACTACCAGTGTAATCCACCATATAAACGAACTGAAAAAAAAATGATCATCTATTAGATGCTAAAAAAGGTTGTTTTTTTTTTTCAAATATTCAACACCCCTCCATGATAAAAGTGTTGAAGAAATTAGGGATATAAGAAACATAACTAAACATAATAAAAGAAATATGCATCAAGCTGACAACAAACAGCAAATTAAATGGCGAGAAACTCAAATCTATTCCATTAAAGTTAGGAACAAGACAAGGTTGTCAGCTCTCTCCATATCTATTTGGTATAGTACTCGAAGTTATAGCTAGAGTGACAAGGCAACAAAAGGAAGGGGATACAATTTGTAGAAGAAGTCAAAATATCATTATTCACAGAGTATATGATAATATACATAAGTGACCCCAAAAATTCTACCAGGCAGGTCCTATGGCGGATAAACACATACAATTAATGGGCTGAGAAACAATCAGGGAAATAACACTCTTCACAATAGCCACAGACAATATAAAATATCTTAGGGTAACTCTAACCAAACAAGTGAAAGACCTATATGACAAGAACTTCAAGTTTTGAAGAAAAAAAATTGAAGAAGATATCAGAAGATGGAAAGATCTCCCATGTTCATGGACAGGTAGGTTAAATATAGTAAAAATGGCCATCTTACCAAAATAAATCTACAGATTCAATGCAATCTCCATCAAAATCTCAACACAATTATTCACAGACCTTGAAAGAATATTACTCACCATTACAAGGAAAACCAAAAAACAAACAAACAAACAAAAACAACAACAAAACAAACAAACAAAACCCCAGAAAACAGAAACCCAGGATAGCTAAAACAAACCTATGTAAAAAACATACTTCTGGGGGGGTTATCACCATCACTGATTACAGAACTACAGTCATTAAAACAAAATGGTATTGGCATAAAAAGACAGGTGGAAAAATAGGGTCAAATAAAAGATGCTGATTTAAACTCACATGCCTATGGACAATTGATTTTTGACCAAGAAACCAAAATTATACAATGGAAAAAAGAAAGCATCTTCAACAGATGGTGCTGGCATAACTGGATGTCAATATGTAGAAGATTGTAAATAGATCCATATCTATTGCCATGTATAAAACTAAAATATAAGTGTATCAAAGACCTCAACATAAATTCAGTTATACTGAACCTGACAGAAGAGAAAGTGGGAGAGAGCCTTGAAGGTATTGTCACAGGAGACAACTTCCTGAATATAACACCACTAGCACAGACACTGAGATGAACAAGTAATAAATGGACCTCCTTAATCTGAAAATCATCTCTAAGGCAAAGGACATGTTCAATAAGACAAAATGACAGTCTACAGAATGGAAAAAAACCATCAACCCCACATCTGACAGAGGGCTGATCTCTAAAATATATAAAGGCTCAAGAACTAGACATCAAAATATAAAATCCAATTAAAAAATGTGTATAGGTTCAAACAGAGAATTCTCAACAGAAGAATCTCAAGTGGCTGAGATACACTTAAAGAAATGTTCAACATCCTTAGGTATTAGAGAAATGCAAATCAAAATGATTCTGAGATTCCATCTTACACCTGTGAGAATGTCTAAGATCAAAAACACTAATGACAGCTTATGCTGGAGGAACATGGAGCAAGGAGAACACTCCTCCACTGCTGGTGAGAGTGCAAACTTGTACAGCCACATTGGAAAACAATATGGAGGTATCTCAGAAAATTGGGAATCAATTTACCTCAAGACCCAGGTATATCACTCTTGGACATGTGCCCACAGGATGCTCAATCATACAATATGGACACTTGCTCAACTATGTTCGTAGCAGCATTATTATTAAAGAGTAGGCTTGCCCCTTTCTCAATAGAGGCAGAGGTGGTGTGGACTGGAAGGAGGGTAGAGGGGAGGCAGATTGTGGGAGTTGATAAAGATTTCTTTAAGGTTTAGTAAAATGCAAAATCCCATGCACATATATTAAAGAACGTGTATAAGGCCAGCACTTCTACATAATGTTCAATTATACAAACACATTAATTTCTAGACAAGTTTAAAATTGGTTCCCATTACAGGTAATTTCACAAGTAGAAGAAAATTCCTGTGAGCTACTTTAAATTATTTTCTACAAGAATTAAATAAAATTACAAGGAAAAGAATAATAGACATGGTAAAGGGGATTGGGGAATTCCCATGAGGGCTCCATTCTATACAAAGAACTATAGGTAACTAAGCAATAATACCAATTAGAAAAAAAAATCTTATCCAGGGAAGAGCACACCAATTGGTTATTCAATATTAAATATCTCCCCCTGAAAACCATAGTAAGTAAATTTATACAGACTAAGTAGGTTATATTTATGTATATTTAGAAGTGAATAAAGCAAGGAAGAAGACAGTCAACAGTACATTGAGTGTAGCTGAATGTGCCCTTGCTCCATTCAAGTGTATTCTGTTCTCTAACCATCAAATGAAGGAAAATTAAAAAAGGACTTTGTTTTGTCTTTTTTCTTACCTTTATTCTACATTACAGTTGGATAGATTTTCAAAGACAAGTATCAAAGAAAGAGCAAACAAAGCATAAAACCACAATGACTCCTGCTTTGATTGTAGTAGTGAATTAGTTTTGTGAGAAGAGTCATTAAGGCATAGAAACAGTGCAATCTCCTTAGCCTAACATTCAGTGTCAGACAAATCACTCAGCTTTGCTCCACCTTTTTGTACGATCAGCCGCACTCATAAAATGTTATTTTCAATGAGTCACTGGTCTGGTCTCCCTCTGTTTTTTGGCACACCATCATTACTGTGCCCTCATCCATATTCCTCTCAAGGATATCCTGTTTTTGTCCCTGGTCATGGAGATCCTGTGGGGTTATTGTTCCACAGGGTCAGTCCATTCACACACTCAGCAGGTCATAGATGGGGCAGCTATTAGGGTGGGACAACCCAAAGCCCAGGATGTGGGTCTGGGTGGTACCTGACCTTGTCACTCCAGGCCATGGGGATCATCCCATCAGGCAAGAGGCAGAGCCCGCTTTCCTAGGCCATGCCATCAGAGCCAGCTCTCCCATGCCTGGGGTCAGCTCTCTTCTGGGGGGAGGCAGTGACAGATCTGCTGCAGTATTCAGTGAGGGAAAGAGTCAGCTATCCTGGGGCCACAAGGGACAGGTCTGACTCAGCACGGTCCTCAGATTTCAACACACATGGTTCCTATGATCCCCTCAAGTAACAAGAGTCATGAACATAAGGCCAGACCCGGGTTGTGATAATGCCACAGAGGCAGACATGTTTCCCATCAGCAGCACAGGCTCAGATGTCACCACGGCTCCAGGTGGCCTGACATTCCAGTCAGATCAGTATGCTCCCCTATCGCAGTGTGGCTCTTGGACACCAATGTGGCCCCAGGTGGTGGCCCAGATCCCTGACATCAGCATGGCCTTTGATGGAATCATGAGCCATAGACATCAACTCAGACCCTGGCTGCAGTAAGGCCATGGATCCAGACACAAGCCAGCACAGGCCCAGATAACCCCATGACCCCAGTGGAAGCACCATCCTCAGACATGGCCACAAGATGAGACCTAGACCTGAGGCATCGATTTGTCCTTTTGTGGCATCACAGGCCACAGACTCCAACCATGGTAGAACCACAATCCCAGATATGGTCCCAGGCAATAGTCCAAGCTTGGATGTCACCATGGCCTCAGGTAGTAACATAGACAACCCAGATCGGCAGCAGCCCTCAGGCACCAAAATGGCCCCAATTGGTGGCCCTGACATCTGGCATCAGCATGGCCTTCTGTGGCATCAGGAGCTATAGAGTTCAACTCGGACCCTGCCTGTAGTACCTGTAGTAGAGTCTCGAACCCAAACATGTGGCCAGACAATACCAGGGCCCAAGTGGCAGCACAGGCCACTCAATTGGCAAGGCTACAACTCCAGCCTAGACATCACCATTACACCTTGTGGGAGTGCAGACCATTTAGATCTGTATGGCCTTGGCTGCAGCATGACCCTCAGATCCCCACCTGGCTTCAGGTAATGGCCCAGAACCCAGGTATTTGCATGGCCTTTGGTGGTACCAGCAGGAACAGGTGTTAACCCAGATCCTCATGGCCCTTCACTGCAGCCCAGGTTTGGATGTCACCACAGCCCCATGTGAGAGCACGGGCCATCCAGATTAGCATGGCCCCAGTGGAAGCATGGCTCTTGAAGACCAACATGGACTCAGGTGTTTGACTAGACCCCAGTCATCCACATGGCCTTCAGTGGTTACTGAAGCCATGGACATCAACACAGAACTTGGCCACTGCACAGCCATGGATCAAGACATGACCTCTGGCAGCAATGCAAGCCTGGATGTCATCATGTCCCCCAATGGCAATACAGCCACTCAAATCAACCTGGCTCCAGTGGCAGCACAACTGTTGGACACAAAAATGGTGTGGTGGTGGCCCGCACCTAAGCATCCCTGTGACCTTGAGGGCAACATGGGTCATGGATGTCAACACAGACCCAGGCTATCAGAGACCAAGGTATGACTGTAGGCAGAAGCCGAGACCCAGATGCCACCCTTGTCCAGGTGGCAAGCAGACTGCCAACATCAGCTCATTCCTTAATGAGACACTTTTGATAAACAAATATCAACAAAAATTGTAAGGTTAAGTTCATTTGAACAAATCTAAACATATTAGTTTGTGTTTGTATGTGTGTGTTTACTTATATGATATAAATATATTCCAAGAATCAAAATATACTGCAGTTTTAAGTCAATACATTATTTGGTTAAGGTAGCTACTAACTATGACAAATTGTAACAATCCAATAAAGATTATTACTGACTCTTAAGAGCTTCTGGCAGCAACGACTTTACCAAAGACCATTGGAGTATATAGCAAGCAACAGCTAGTTTTCCACAGGTTGACCAACCAGATGAATAACTCTCTGATGGGGAGCTCCACCTGGCAAGTCTGTGGGGTCACTGACTGTAAATGACCAGTTGCTCCTATCTGTAACTTCTCTCATGTGACACGACTTTTCTTCCCAATAACAGCTGTGGGTATTTTTACTACTGCTTGTTTGTTTATTGCATGAAAATATTCCATCTTTGGGCAAATGGCTGTGGATGGTCAGGAAGATGATTTCTGCTTAAGCTGTATAATTCTGATAAATGGAAATAATACTGGGATATTTTTCATAATTCATATAGGAAACTAACAGTATTCTCAGTCACAAAGACAGTTTTTTACACATTTAGCTAGACTTCAAAACAAATTCAAAACAGACTAGCTATCCCTGCAGAGAATACACAAAGGCAATTTCCCAAGTATTTGTTGAATCAAGACCAGGCATGAAACAACTTTGGTAAACATAACCCTCTGCAGTAATGGGCTCTCTGCATGTACTCCCTACCACTCAGGGTTCAACCAATTAACTGTTATTTTTTAAGTCCTGAAATATTAAGTCAGTGTCACTTTCTTTGTGGGAAAGAGCTAAGTGCACAACCAAGTGTTACTCCCTGTTCAGTCAGTGTGACCTCCCTAGCCTGAGAAAAACTGTGTGACTTATAATGTGGTATGAGACTGGGTCAGACCCTGAAAATGTAACATATAATTGTCCAGAGTTTGGCAGTTGAGGAGTAAGTGTGTGAGTGAGTGTGTGTGTGTGTGTGTATGTGTGTGTGTGTGTGTGTGTGTGCGCGCGCAGAGGGACCTGAGGAGAGAGGATAAGAAGCTAGGCAGGAGAAAGAGCAAGAGAGATTTTTCAGAGAGGATTTTTTCAAGTTGAAGTAAAAGAGAAAGTTGCCATTAGAAAGTGTATTGTGTTTCCTTATTTTCCCCTCAGATAGAAAAAAATCTAGCCCTCACTGCATTTGTAGATTTTTTTTTTTCGAACATGTTTGCTCCTAACAGCACCAATCTACTTCATGAAAGGGTGATGAGTATTGAAGAGCACTGCTTTCAATGTGCCAAGGCTAGACATTTGGTCAAGAAACTATCCTTGCCTCAACTACTGACAGTATACTGTTCAAACTGGACATGGAGGACATAAAAGAAAGTGACTGCCAAACTTTTCCAAAACAAGGTAGAGAAGTCTTTCAAAATTTCTGCTTCATAGAAAAAAATGCCAGATATTCTACAGGACACAAAGGAAAGTGACTGCTGAAATTTGCCCAAACAAGGCAGGACAGTCCTTCAAAATTCTTGCTTCACAGAAAAGTCTGACAGATCTTCTTAGGCCTGCAGGCCAAAGATGGATCTTGCCCCAAAGTTGCAGTGGAACCTTGGGTGATTTCCAAGCAGCCAGATGTCTCTGTCATTTCTATGGTTTTGGAGGTTGCTTGCTCTGTACTTTCAGGTAATATTATATCATTTTGGGGTCTTTGATAGAATTGAAACCTAGAGAGTTATAGTTAGAGTTTTCTTTAGTTATAATAGAAGGCAAATTATGTACAAAATCTTGGCCTCATCAAGATGGGACAAATAATGGAATACTTTCTCTGAATTTGCCAAATACAAATGGACTTAATATTGTAAATATAATTCTTACTTGATAACTGCTCTTATTGCATACAGCTTTATTATATTCAAGTTAAACCCTTCCTTTTTATTTAGACAAAAGGGAGGAAATGTGGAATATTACTTTAACTATGTAAAGGTGTGTTACATTTGTTTATGCTGCATTTGTTTAATTGTGCAAAGATGCGTTGCTTTTGTTAGTTGTGTTTGGTTAGTAGTGTAAAGATTTGTTGCTGTTTCTCCTTGCCTGCCTAAGACACCTGATAGGTTCAGTAAAAACCGGAATGGCCAATATCTAGGCAGTAGAAGGATAGGTGGGGCTGGAGGGCAGAGAAAATAAGTAGGAGAAATCTAGGCTAGGGAAAAGAAGGAGAAGAGAATGAAAGAAAAAGAGTAAGAGACTTCCAGCGCCAGTGAGCCAGGCAGCCACCAGGCAGTTAGACATGAGTAGGACACACAAAATTAAAGAAAAGTAAAAAGGCCTGAGGTAAAATGTAGATGAAGAGAAATAGGTTAGATTAAGTTTTAAGAGCTAGTGGGATAAGCATAAGATAAGGCTGAATATTCACAATTAATTTTAAGTCTCTGTCATGATTTAGGAGCTGGTTCATGGCCCAAAAGAAACCCTGCTACAGATACTTGTTGACAATCATTCATATATGCCCTGATTACACAGCGTTAGAGTGACACAAGCTACTAATACATTCTATTTCCATTAAATGGATGCTTTGCTCTGGACTACGTTTTTATGTGGTATTTTCTTTGCATATATAGTAGATTAAATCTATTTTAAATCAGGATATTAGAATAAAACACAATTTTCTTGTAAACTATCATGTATGCATTTTCTATGAAAAATTTAATAATGTATTGGAAAATGAAATATTTTCAAATGTGTGATTACAAAGTATGTATTCATTTGTTCTATGTGTAACAATGGAATCAAATTTACACATGTAGCTGAAGTATTATTGTAGCACAAGGGGAAAAAAATCTTGTAATCTAACATAATGCAAATAATAACACAAACTGAATGTGGTAATCATAGAAATTAATGTGCTTGTTGACTAGGTATCAATGCTTTCTTTTAGTATTCTCTAAAAGACATTATTACAAACTAAAAGTGAGATTTCTTGGTAATTTTGATTTTGATCAATAACTACATTTAACAAAATTAACACATTATGTGAAAATACATTAGACTTTACAGCCTTTTGTTCTCCTCTGGTTCTCAATAGATTCTACTGTAACACATTTTATAATGAGGTAGCACCCTCAGGACCTAAGTATGCCTTCAGATATGCAGATTCATGTTGCCAGAAAGTGGAATAATTGCTTCCCTCCAAGAATGTACAAATCAAAATAATTTCTTAATGACAGTATTACTAGAGACTGAAAATTGGAATCTCTTTATCATGGCAGAATAACAGTAGCTTTGGTAGGAAGCATATTTTTGTGGCAGAGACAAAATAAAAGGTGACGGCTTAGAGTAAGCCATTGTTCTGAACTGGTGGCTGGATATGCTCAGAATGAAAGTTACTGTTAGTCATCAGCGTCCTTCCTTCCAGCTGTAAAATTGAGTCTTTCAGCTTTCTAAAGCAGCCTTGAGATCATGAACAGAGTTCTATCAACACAGGGTTAAATTTAAGACTGAATAAACTAATTAGGTTAAGTAATTATGACTATTTCATGAATATGTGAATTAAGAGCAATAAATGACAATATGAAAATCTTTCTATATTCTTGATTTTTGTTGTTTACCTCTTTCAATTTGCTGTTTAAAAGATTTATTGTTTTTATTTATATTGAGTGTCTGTGACAATGTATGAGCACATATGCACATTTCCCCAAAAACAGAAAAGTATGTCAAAACTTCCTGAAGTTTGAGTTACAGGCAGTGATAAGCCACACAACATGCATGCTGGGAACTGAACTAGGGTCCTCTGGAGAACTAGCAAGTGCTCTTAACCACTGAGACATCTTTTCAGTCCAGTAGATTACTTTTTAACTCTTAAGAGACAATAGATGTTTGAATTTATATACACAGAAAGCCTTTATTTACAGCAAACTCATTGGCAGTGCTGAATATGCCTGATCAGAAATGACATGGGAAACTCAGACATAAGTTGGAGAACAGATTCAGACTCAAAAGATAGTTCCATTGAAACACACACACATATATATATAATCAGAGAGAGATTGAGAGAGAGTGAGCACAATAATTTAAGATGTCATATAAATGACAATGGCAAATTAAATATTGCTGTGCGTACTAATAAATTATGACATTTTCACAGATCGCTGAAACACTACTACTATCCTAACATGTAGACATCTTACAGCTGCTTCTTCCAGTGCTAATTCTGCTAACACAGATAAATCATAAAACCTCAAGCAATAAATGAGATTTATATTACAAATTCAATGTGTAATTTTATATCTTCTATTTTATTACATAAAACTCCATTAATATTTGATCCAAAGTTCTCAGTAGAATGTTTAGATTATCAACAGGTGGCACATTTTAAAGGTGTATATTTATAAATTGTGTTTATCATTCAGAATTACCTAAGAAAGTAATGGAATTAATACATTTTCCTTTACATTACACTTATTGTTTTGTTTTGATGTAGGATTTTTGTTTATCAACTGGCAAATAAAATATACATACATTTAGGATGATTATACATACATACATTCATATGCACACATATATACACACATGTATAAATCTTGCCATTATTGTTTTATGTACATATAAATTAAGATGTGATTACAATAAATCTAATTAATAGGCCCATTGTGTCAATATCTATGTGTGTGAGTGAGTATGTATATGTGTATAGTGTAACAATTAATATCTAGTCTCCAAACAAATCTTACATAATATTATTTAATATTATTTACTACCATATTGCCCTGCATAAATTATTTTTTCCCTTTTATTGAAAATAAATTATTTCCCCTTACAACATATTCTGATCATAGTTTCCTCTCCCTCTTCTCCCTGTTCTTTCCCATTTCCATTCCCCTCCAGATTCACTTCCTTTCTGAATATCACTAGAAGAGAACAGCATTCTAATAGTCAACAACTGAACATGATGAAACAAAATACAATACAATGAAGAAAAAGTATCTTATCAAGGTTGGACACAGCAAACAGGCAGGAAGAAAACTGTCCCAAGACCAAGTACAAGAGTCAGAGAGTTACTTCATTTTAGTCAAGACTCCACGAAAAAAATACGAAGTAATAGGTATAATATAAACATAGAAGACCTGGTACCATTTAGGATCTGTACTCACCACATCAGTCTTAAGAAGTTACTCTTCATCTTCCTGGATGCCATTAGTCATTGTAGGACATCTCTGTATTCTCTACCTTTGAATCTTGAAATCATGCTTTTATATTCTGTTTCTATGACTGTAATTATTTAGGCCCACTTCTAAGTACATAATACAGTACTTTTTAAAGCAATCAAGGTTGTGCTTGAAGGTAAGAATTAGTTAATCCCCTTACATTTCTCAGTTACATAAAGAAGAGTTACCTTGTTATTTCTAGCTGACTGCCAGTGCAAATAATGATCACATGTTAGCTAGAAAACAATTTATTCTGTACTGATCTTATTTTATTCATATTTTTAAGTGGCCATTAAAATACAATGATTACTTTCTGATGTGTTCTTGGATTCTGGTTACAAGTATTTTACTGCGTATTTTTGCATCAAGGTTCATGAGGGAAATTGGTTTGTAATTCTTTTTTTTTTTAATCTTTGTGTGATTAATATACAATAGAAAAAAGGAAGCTTCTTCAACAAAAGGTACTGGAATAACTGGGTGTCAGTATGTAAAATAATGCAAATGGATCCCTATCTAGCACCTTGTATAAAACTCAAGTTGAAATGGATCAAAGACCTCAACATATAGTCAGATATATTGAATCTGATAGTACAGAAAGTGAAGAATAGCCTTGAATGTAATGGCACACGAGACAACTGTACAAGCAAAACACCAACAGCCCAGGCACTAAGATCAACAAATAATAGATGGGACATCAAGAAATGGAAAAGCCAAATTAATACCAAATTTACATTGGACAGAGAACAGATATCTGAAATGTATGAAGAACTCAAAAAAAAATGTACAACAAACTAAATAACACAAATAAAAAATGGGGCACAGATCTAAACAGAGACTTCTCAACAGAGGTAAGTCAAATGGCTGAGAAACACTTAAAGAAAAGTTCAACACCCTTAGGTATTAGGAAAATGTACATCAAAATGTCTTTGAGATTCCATTTCACACCTGTCAGAATGGCTAAGATCAAAATCACAAGTGACAGCTCATGCTGGAAAGAATGTGAAGTAAGGGCAACACCCCTCCATTGCTGTTGAAAGTGCAAATTGTGCAGCTACTTTGGAAATCAATATGGTTACTTAGAAAATTGGAATCAATCTACCTCAAATACAGTTATTCCACTCCTGGGCACATATCCAAAGGACACACCATCCTATCATAAGGACACTTGCTCAACTATGTTCACAGCAATTTTATTCATAATAATATGAAATTGTAAACCACCGTGATGTCCCTCAAGAAAACAGTGAAGTAAAACTACACTTACACAATGGAGTATTACTCAGCTGTTTAAAATGATATTATGAAATTTGCAGGCAAATGGATGGAATTGAAAAAAAATCACCCTGAATGAGGTAACCCAGTCCCAAAAAGGCCAACATGGTATGTACTCCCTTAATCAACTGGGACACATGAAGGCTCACAGAGATCAAGGAGCCTGTAGGGGTCTGATCTATGTCCTCTAAATGTAAGTTATGCTTGAGAAGTTTGAGGTTCTTGTGGGATTCCCAACAGTGGGAGTGAGGGCCATCTCTGGCTCTTTTTCCTGTTTTTGAGACCTGTTTTTTTCCTACTACATTGCCTCCTCCAGCCTTAATGTGATTGTGTATGTATCTGATCTTATTTTAGCATATTATGCCACGCTTGTTTGATATCCCTGGAAAGCCTGTTTTTTTCTTAGGGAAGACAGAGGTGATGCAGATCTCGGGGAAGGGGAGATGAGGGTGGGGAGGGAAAACTGTGGCTGTGATGTAATATATGAGAGAGGAATAACTTAAAAATTGAATAAAATAACAAATGATTTTGTTGAACTATTACTTTGAAACATTTCTTTATGCTTCAAATAAATGACAATGTCAACCAAACTTTCTAATATGCTCTGCTATTCTCTCCAAAACGAAATAGATTAAGAATATTTCTGTGTTTTTAAAATCCTGGTACAGAGGACCCTGATGTGTCCTTTTGATCGATTTGCTGTATTATAAACCACATGGGGTTTTCAGTTCTTTGCTGTCACAGGGACATGAGGAAACATTTCTTCCATATACCTTCCAAAAATTTTCTCTGTACTTTAGACTAAAATGTTTTCTAACTGCTGATCACAATTAAAATTAATCATAAAACAGACTTTCAGGTCAAATTGATGTGAGTTCCTTCCTGTACTCACCAGTTTCTAATAAGTGATTTCTGACAAATAAAATCTTAATTTCAACTTGTCCTAAGCTGCATAAATATTTCAGGGGTAGATATAAGATAGGGTAGATGTTTAAGAAATTTTGTATTAGAAATCATAGAGGGCCTTTAAGCCAGAGGAAAATTATCTTTATTATATGCGAGAAACATTCAAAGTTCTGAATCAGAAATATTAATCTAGTAATATTAAATAATTATAATAGTGGACTAGTATGCTATCAATGGAGATGGACATTATGGGATAGATAAGGTAATTTTTATGATAGAAAATCTTGACATAGGATTTCAACAAAAGTACATTATCCAACATGTGATAGACTGTTGATATTAAAACACAATAATGGGTGAAGACAAAAGATTGGAAGATGAGCTATTATTTAAAAGCAAGATAATTAAATTGGTTTGGACTCTTATGATCACTGGATGAGTTTAAAAAGAAATGTTTATCAAGTAGACCTATGAAAATAATGTGTGGGTAAAGGATTTACTGCATGAAATTCCCTAAGTTCTTTATTATTCAAGATAAGAAGCACAGGAAAGAAATATATTCAAATGTTGTTTTTTTCCTTTCACATTTTCCTTTGATTAAAGTCATTTTAAAATTAAAGTTGATAACCAGATACATGATCAATATAGATACTTACCATTTTAAATTTGTTAGATTAAATTCAGATATGATTGGAAGTGAATAAGCTATGATGATGTATTATTTCAATATTCTCACCAAAATTTCATACGTCTTGATTTTGTTCATGGTCAATAACTATGATGGCATATGTGTTAACATATGGTATACACTGTATGCATTCAATATCCCTGGTAATATTATTGTGCTTTTCTACATGATATTTTCTTATATTATAAAATTGCTCAATCATAAAAGTCAATGATTTTATAATATAAGTGCTAGAGCATGTGGGTAAGAAGATCAGTGAAAGTGATCATCAGCATGGCTTGGAGAAGAAAAATGACATCTAATGTTTTCTGAGAGAGTTTAGTACAATGTAAAATGATTTAAAAGCATTTTCCCAGGTATTAGAATGTAACTAAATGATAGGGTATCTATGTGCATGCATGAAGTCCTCTGGACAATCCTTAAAAATCCACAGTCAAATGCACAGGTAATAAAAATAACAATAAATAAATAATTTTATTATTTTCCAGGTTAAAAAATTAGAGAAAATGCAGTTGAGAAAAAGAACATTGATATTTAAGAATGAAAGAAAGAATTCACTATCAAAGATTAAAATCCCTTCCCTAATAACAATCAGTCTGTGTATCTGATAACAATTGTTTGAATTTCTACTAAGAAAACAGTAAGAAAGAATAACTTAACCTTCATTTGTACACCGCTTTCTTATATAAAAAGTACCAGAAAAATTTCACTGCAAATCTGAGACCATAGTTTGTCATGAAAAATAAATGTCTCTATCCATAACTCACAATCCTTAGTATAGGCTTCTCATCTGGTTTGATTTTATTTTTCTAGATTAACAGAAAAAATCAAGAAAGCAGGAGGGCAAAATGTACACCAATGTGTTCTCTGTCGCCTTTCTGAAGACAATATCTGAGATTCACATGTAAATACGTCTGCTTTTAGTTCATTGGTGAGGTTTGATTCACATGGTCATAATAACAAGGAAGATATGGAAGCATTTTCTAATAGAGCCTTAGAATGTTACCACAATAAATCTAAACTACAAGTGACATATATTCAACCGACAATTACCAGTAATTTACCATGTGTTTTAAAAGATACAGCAACTCCTCACTGATAGGAAAACCATAACACTTTTGGGGGTATTGGAAATGTCACCAAATACAGTGGCAAGAGGACAGGACACACATAATACAAATATGGATTTGTCTTTACACTGGGGAAAAGGTGGTATGACTTGAACTGTGATCTTTCACTTTTGCTCTTTTTCCCTGTTAGTGATATACAGTTCAACACGCACAGCTCCTAATAATGTGCTTCTGTGCCTAGATCTGTCTCAAAAATTCTCAATAATAATGTTGCTTTCTGTTTCCCTATATTAGGGGGGATAGACATGAATCTCTCAGGAAGCATCCTACAGAAATGTGGAAGTTAGCCAAACATTTAAACTCACAATTCCTATAAGAGACTTTGTCAGAATAGAGACTTTCTTGCATACTTTCTCTGTTTTGTTTCTGAAAAAAGACTTTTATTTTCTTCTCATTTAACTGATAGTTTGGTTAAGTGTGGACACCATAGTAAAAATGGGCTGCATTCCATTGTCTTCTCAAATTTTCCATGGGACATTATTTTTTATTACTGAAGAATAAAATGAGACAATAGAAGGAATCATTCTGTAGACCTCGAAACCACAAATTTTCAGTCATTGCCTATCTGTCTAATAGAGTATAAGGAATAATAAAGTTAAATTGTGATAGAAAAAATGCAGTACAGCATTCAGTCCAGTACCCAACAATGACTGTGATAGTTTTCCATCATATGACCTTGAAATTAGATGATTCTATTTATTGAAGCATAAGAAAGAAGATGTATGCTTCTGTTAAGTTGTGGCAGTGCTTGAGTGGTAGTTTGAATGTAACTGGCCCCCATAATCTCAAATGGAGTGGCACTTATAGGAGATGTGGCTTTATTGGAGTGGGTATGTTGGAGGAAGTGCATCACTGTGGGGCAGGTTTTAATGTTTCCTATGCTTAGGACACTGCCCAGTATCTCAGTTGACACCCTGTTGCCTGTGAAATGTAGGACTCTCACTCAGCTACTATTCTGGCACCATGTCTGCCTGAACACTGCCATGCTCCCTGTCATGATGGTAATGGACTGAACCTCTGAAAATGTAAGTGAGTCATGTCAGAAAAATACATACCTTCAATGTATATCAAGTTGCAGCAAGACTTGGCGACTCCTCTCCTATTAAGGCTGGATGAGGTAACCCAGCAGGTGGAAAGGTCCCAAGAGCAGGCACCAGAGTCCAAGGACATCACAGGAAATCACACAGAATCAATTGGCCTGAACTTGTGGGGCTCACAGAGACTGAACTGCCAACCAGAGAACTTGCAATGGCCTGACCTGGTCTCTCTGCACATGTGTTCCAGTTGTGTGGCTTGGTCTTCTTGTAGGATTCCTGGCAGAGGGATCAGGGATTGTCTCTGACTATGTTAGTCTCAATTTCATCACTGAATATTAACCAAAGATCTTCATTAAACCTTGTACCAAGTTATGTGTGAGTGTCTAGAGACAAGATGAATATGCGCCAAATATTTCCTCCTTCAATAAACTGTGGCTTCATTCCCTTCATTATTTTACTTGATCAAAGGCATAATAAGAGAAATTAAAAAAAAAACTATACTCAAAATATGTGTGGTGCAAACAATAAAAAAATGATTAATATAGTTTTGTTGAACATTGTTCACACATTTTCTTTTCTTCTTTGATTCTTTGTGGATTCTTCTTCATGCATCCCTATCTGATTTATCTCCTTCGTATCCTTTCATATCTACCCTCTGTTATTGCAGCCTCACCCCCATACAAATAAAATAAAATTTAAAAGAAAAGCAACAAAAACAAAAAAGTAACATACAAAAAGAAGAAAAAAATTAGGCATGGAAGCTGTAGTGTGACACGGTCACACAGTATACCCTTTAGTTCATCTTTATTTGTAAGTGTTCATTGCAATAAGTCATTGGCTGGTTCAAGGCCACTGCCTTCTGATGTAGTAGGTAGCTGTTCTAGTTTTAATCTGGAAGTACTGCCCCTAGTGAGGCTTCTGGTAACTGCTTTGCCTACCTATGACCTTCCCCTAGGGCGAGGCAAAGACGGGAGCCCCTAAGATCCAAGATCTGGATGTGCCAGGTCTCTTGGTTCCTTGTGATCCTGGATGCTGGATGGTAGACTGAGCAGAGTTCTCTAGAAAACACTGCTGGACTACAATCCACCTCTCCTGGGTCCTGTAACCAACCCCTTTACTGGCTGTAAGTTACCCCCAAATAAACCTCCTTTTTAACTACATGGAGTTGCCTTAATAAATCCCCTAATATTCTACTCTACTCTTTATACTAGGCCCTCACTGAGACTGCTCTTGTATATCCTGTTGCTGCCTTGTGTCATGGAGATCATGCAGCTTTGGATCTGCAGGTTGGCCATTTCACATGCCCTCGAAATTCATAGATGATGTGGATGCTGGGATGGGCCAACTGTGCCCATCCCAGCATCCACATCCCTGGTCTGTGCCTGAGTCTAGCTGGGCTGGTCAGCCTGCCAGCTTTCCCTCATTGACACCACCAAGGCATGCTTTCCAGACTTGTTCTGGCTAGCTCACCCACTGCAGCAAACAGTAAAGAGCTGGGCCAGTTTCCTGCTCTCATTTTCTTGGGGTGGGCTCACTCACAATCACAATGTCAGGGCCACATACATTTTTTTATTGCCTGAATTTTTCTAATTTGAATTCATTTTAACATTTTCCAGATTTATATTTTTAGTATAGTATGGAATTCCACTAAAATAATTTATCATGGAAATCATATTCATATAAAAATAATTATACCCTTATGTTAATAAAACACTTCTCCAATTTTTAATGTCCAGATAGTATGTAGTTTTGATACACTGATCTCAGTAGACCTTTAAATAATAGGTATTTGAATTATTACATAAAAGGACTGTAGGTTTTCCAAACTGAAGAATAGAGCCAATTGGTACTGGAGAAAGACTGTTGGAATTAGAGCAAATGAGAAATGGATGTCATGGCATAGTCAAATATGTCTTAAAAATATAGAAATAGTGACAGAAACATATTTTTGACCCATTTGATATTTACAGGAATTAGGAAACCTAAATCAATAAATTTCTTATGGGAACCATCTTTTAATTTTTCAGGGTATTGAAAATGCTTTTTGAGTAAAAGTGAAGTATAAAACTTTTATTTAAAAGAAATAATAAAGTATTTGACTTCCCAAATAGTTTTTACCTTTTTCAATCATCTTTGAGTTCATAATGTTATCATTTCCACCAAAACAAAATTTCATGATAGATGGAGTTTTTTAATACATGTTAGAAGACTGTTTTCCTGTCAGTTAATAATTTGACACTGAATATGACATGGGGAAAATAATGGCTATACATATAGTGCAACATTGAATCTAGCTTCATTTGGGCAGAGTTTCAAAACATTTGTTAAATAATCATACACTGTGTATCAATATACATACAGAATTGTACGCGCAAAGACAGACACACACACACACACACAGATGCACTTGCATGCATTCATCCATACATACATATGAACAAATAATGACTCAATCTGTATTTAAAATTTTACATCTCTTGTATAGAGCAAGAAGGGAGTGGATGCTCTGAAATGCCCATGCTTAAATTTGATCCAAAGAAGTTCTATCAGGCATGAACACAGTGGAAAACCAGAGGTTTGTCATGGCACATCAAGTCAGGCACAAACTGTAGGGTAAAAATAAAAAATTCAAGGAGAGGAAGAACATTTGAATTCAATCTGCAGAAGCTGAAAGGTACCATGCCAAGTATACAGGAGTTTACAACTATGTATAGGGCCAGTGAGACAAAATCTTGTGGAAAAAGATTAAGTGCTAGTTACCTTTGGCATAATCACCGTGAATTAGATTGACCAGGCAGCAAAGAACAACCAATGAATATGCTGGATACCATGGTTAAGTTATAGAGAGCCTCCTCTAGTAACCCAAAAGCTGAGAGTAGCTAGTGCAATCACATGATACATTAAATCTTCTTGATTTGTAAATACTTTTTCCTGCAAAAAAAAAAATAGGCACAAAGGTTAGTGATAAGAGGACTGTTCATTTCTTAGTCTACATTCTGGGTGGTGAGAACCAGAGGCTTGCAAGGCTGTGATCAGCATAAGCAGAGCTGTCTCTTTTAGGTCCTAGACAGGAGGACATTTGTTCACAGCATCTGGCCTCTGCTGGATCTTCACATGCCTTCACTGACTCTGCCTCTCATGTCTGCCTTTTAAAACTACTTCTAGGATGTGCTCTATCTACCCAGGCCAATGCTATCCCTATCATAGGCTCATGCTCATCCCATCTCATGTTTATAACATGTTTCATAACACAAGATTTGAGCAATTACTGTGCATGTCTGTTTTAGGAGGCCACAGTAATACTGGAACATATGTCCAACAAAATACCAGTTTTGTGTACTTTGAAAACCAGTGTTTAGATTAATAAAATAAAATCATATTGAGCCGGCGGCAGTGGTGGCACACGCCTTTAATCCCAGCACTTGGGAGGCAGAGCCAGGTGGATCTCTGTGAGTTCGAGGCCAGCCTGGTCTACAGAGTGAGATCTAGTACAGGCACCAAAACTACACAGAGAAACTCTATCTCGAAAAACTGAAAAAAAAATCCATATTGATTTATTTACATAATATGATGAAATGTTGCCTTTATATATAGTTATGAATCATATTTTTGGACATCTCAAAAGTAATACAGATGATATAATTGAATCTTTAATTTTTAGTCAGTAAACTATTAATGTTCAATTGTTATTCAATATTCTTTGAATACTGTGATGTTATCCCCAGAGGGAAGACCTCACTGATATGGGTGAAAGTCTCAAATTCACTCCATATGAATCAATGGATCTTCAGACACCAGAATGACCATTTGTAGCTAGAGATTTTCTGCCTGGCCCACAGTCAGGACAAATCTCTCTCACCTGCCAGTCCCACAGCTGCTCAGACCCGACCAAGTAAACACAGAGACTTATATTGCTTACAAACTGTATGGCCGTGGCAGGCTGCTTGCTAACTGTTCTTACAGCTTAAATTAATCCATTTCCATTAATCTATACCTTGCCACATGGCTCGTGGCTTACCAGCATCTTCACATGCTGTTTGTCATCGTGGCTGCTGGCAGTGTCTCTCTTAGCCTTCCACTTCCCAGCTTTATTCTCCTCCTTGTCCCGCCTATACTTCCTCCTGCCTGATTACTGGCCAATCAGTGTTTTATTTACCAACCAATCAAAGCAACACATTTGCCATACAGAACATCTCACAGCAACCATTGTTATAACTTTGTCAATTTTAGGTCTAAATTAGTGCATTTCAATATAGCCGTGTGACGTACAATGCTGTTTAAGTAAACTACAGCACATAAACATGACTGAAATCCCACAATACCATTAAGAAACAGAAAAACTCCAAGAAGCTACTGGTGTCACAGCTGTTACAGCATCATAGTGGGTTTGATTATTCATTGTTTTGCAATGGTAGTGATGTAATCCTATACAATACAACATAAGTCACATAAAACTATAGCACTTCAGATAGGCTAATTGTATATCTTAACTTCTCCTGCTTCTCCTCAAAATCTAATCCCCCAACTCATCACAGGCTTGGGAGCAGACTACCAGTTGAAGCCTTGTCTACTTCTCTTCCCCAACCCTAGCGAATCACAGAGATCTTCTTCTCCAACCACCCCCTCACTCAAATCTTTATCCCAGGCTTCATCTGCATTATGCCTTCCCTGATGACATATCAGCCAAGTCTGCCAGAGAAGCAAGTAGACTAAGGCAAGCTTCAGATCTTCACTCTTCCTCCTTCCTCCAAATCCAATCTCCCAGTCTCATTCTCAGCTATAGCAGACACCTATGTGGCCTTTCCTGATACTCTGTCCTAATTGTCAGGGATCACACACCCTACTGGAAACCCCTAATTTCTTCCCTCTTGTGTGCTTCCTCAGCCCCCGTTTCTAGCCCATCCCCAATCCTAAGATTCAGTTTACAAAACCTAGGAACACATTCAACCCCCCAAAACTCAGTAGCCACATATTGCACCATCCCTGAATTCCCTACCATGCAACACATAACCACCGCACTACCCTAAAAACCAGAAAGGGTAACATAAAACAAGGAACAAAATACCAGCCTAAAAAAGGCAATACCAGATACCAGTATCTAGAATTACAGTCTTCCCAAATGCAGATGCATATAAATCAGAGTAAAAACACAAAAGAGACAAGACAATATGTTTCCACTAGAGTCCAGCAACCCTAATACTGTAGGGTTGAGAATACAAAATAGCTGAAGCATAAGCTGAGGGCCTTAAAATGGCCTTTATGGATATGATAGAGGTCCATATACAAAAAATGAGTACATCCCTTAATGAAGTCTGTGAAAACATGAAACGAAGTGAGTAAACAGTTTAAGACCTGAACGTATTAATATTATCAGTAAATAAAACACAAACTGAGAAATATTTGGAAATGAAAAATTTAGAAACTCCAACAAGAAACCCAGAGGCAAGCCTTGCCAACAGAATACAAGAAATGGAAGAGAGAATCTCAGGCAATGAAGATAAGATAGAAAGAAAGGATACCTTTGCCAATGAAAATATTACATCTACAAAAATTCAGATTTAAAACATTCAGAAACACTGGGAAGACTGTAAAGACCAAATCTACAAATAACAGGAATTGGAGAAGGAGAAGAAATGCAGATAAAAGACACATTTGCAGCAAAATCATGGAATAAAATTTCCCTAACCTAAAGAAGAAGGTGCCAATGAAGGTACAAGAAGCATACAGAACACCAAATAGACTGGATCAGACAAAAGTTCCCCTTGGTACAAAATAATCAAAACATTAAATGTACAGAACAAATAAGGAATATTAAAAAAGTGCAATATGACCAAGTAACATGCAAAGGCAGAAGTATTAGAATAACACTGGAATTCTCATTGTAGACTCTAAAAGCTAGACTGGCCTAGTCAGATGTTCTACAATCTCTAAGAAGGAACAGATTCCATCATAAAATCACATAACAGGCAAAACTTTAAATCTGAAAAGAAAGATAAGACACTCCATGATAAAACCAATTTTAAGCAGTATTTTTATCTATAAATCCACCATCACAAAAGGCACTAGAAAGAAAACTTCAACATGAAGAAGGTAATCACACCAAAGAAAACAGAAGGACAAAGTAATCCCAGACCAGTAAATCAAGTGTGTATGTGGGTGTGGGGGAGACATGAAACACAACAGCAAAATAACAGGAACCCACGAACAATATTCATTGTTAATCCTCAACATCAGTGGTCTGCTTGCAAACAGAATCCAAGAACACAGTAAAAATATCATCCACCAATATCAAGCATGCTTCATCACAGAAAAGCCAGGATGGTTGAACATATGTAAATTGATATATGTGATTAAATCCATCATTTAAACTGAAAGACATAAGCTATATAACAAGTTCATTATTTGCATTAAAAAGGCCTTTAACATAATCCAAGTCATGATAAGAGTTCTAGAGAGATTAAGGAGAAAAGAGACATACCTCAAGATATTAAAAGGCTTCACAGCAACACAACAACCTTAAGTGAAGAAAAACTCAAAATAATTCCACTAAAATGAGAAAAGGGACAAGGTTTCAATTTTCTCCATACGTATTTAATATAATACTTGAAGTCTTAGCTAGAGCGATATAAGAAGGAGATCAAAGGGATACAAATTGGGAAGAAACAAATCAAAATATCTCTATTTGAAGATGATTTGATAGTATAAATAAATAAAAACAAATATAAATAAATATTGCAGTATAAATAAGTAAAAACTTCTTGTGATGTCCATGTTCCCTCTGGCTCCTATATTTCTTCCTCCTTCTCTTTAGCAGAATTCCACAAGCTTGGCTTAATCTTTGACTGTAAGTCTTTGCATCTGTTTTCATCAGTTACTGGATAAAGCCTCCCTGTTGACTAGTGGGGTAGGCACCAATCTATGAGTATAATAGAATATCATTAGGCATCATTAGATTGACTTTTCCCCCCTCCAGTTGTGCTTGGTTCTATTCTAAGTCTCTGGGCCATCCAGCCTCTGGGTCCTGGAGCATCAGGAAGTGTCATGTTCAAGAGGGGCTCGCTCACTCAGGAGGCATGGGTCTCAGGCTGGATCAGTCATTGGCTGGCCACTCCCACAATTTCTGTGCCAGCCTTACCCCATCATATCTCACAGGCAGGACAGACTGTATCTTAAAGGTTGTATGGCTTGTTTGGTGTCCTAATCCCACTGGAAGTCCTACCTGGTCACAGGAATGGCCAGTTCTGGCTACATATCCACAATTGCTAGGAGTCTTAGCTGGGGTCATCCTTGTAGATTCCTGGGAGTTTCTCTTGCACTAGGTTTCTACTTGACTCTGAAATGCTCCCCTTTCCAGTCAGCTCTTTCAGTACTCTCTCCCTCAAAACATTCCCACCTAATCCCTCTTGTTCCCATCCCCACACACACCCAGCATTCCCATGAAACCTCGCTCATTTCCCCTTCCCAGGAAGACCCAAGTCTCCCACTTGGGTCCTTCCTGTTACCTAGCCTCTCTGGTTCTGTGGATTGTAGTATGACTATCCTTTACTTTATAGCTAATATCTACCTATGAGTGAATACACATCATGTTTGTCTTTTTGGGTCTGGGTTACTTCACACAGGATGGCCTTTTCAAGTTCCATCCCTTTGCCTTCAAATTTTATGATGCCATTTTTTAACAGCTGAGTAACACTCCATTGTATAAGTGTATCCCATTGTTTCTCTATCCATTCATCAGCTGAGAGACATCTAGGTTGTTTCCTCACTCTGACTATGATGAATAAAGCTTCTATGAATGTAGCTGAGCAAGTGTCATTGTGGGATGATTGTGCATCCTTTGGATATATGCTCAAGAATGGCAGATTGATTCCCAAGTTTCTACCATATTGTTCTCCAAAGTGGCTGCATAGTTTCCCTCCCACAGAAATCAAGGAAAGTTACCTTTGCTCCACATTCTCTTCAGCATGAGCTGTCACTTGTGTTTCTGATCTTAGCCATTCTGAAAGATGTAAGGTAGAATCTCAAAGTCATTTTGGTTTGCATTTCCATGATGGTTAAGGATATTGAATATTTAAGTGAGTGTATCTCATCCATTTGAGATTATTTGTAGAGAATTCTGTTTAGATCTATACACCATTTCTTAAATGGATTATTTGGGGTTTTGATATCTAGCTTCTTGATTTTTTTCTGTATTTTAGAAATTATCCCTCTGTTAGATGAGGGGATGAAGATCTTTTCTTATTTTGTGGGCTGCCATTTTGTCCTGGTGATGGGGTTGTTTGCCTTACAGAAGCTTTTCAGTCTTCTGAAGTTCCATTTGTTAAATGTTCATACTAGTGTGTAGCTAGAGTTTTCCTGCCTGGCCCACAGTCAGGACAAATCTCTCTCACCCGCCAGTCCCAAGCCGCTCAAACCAGATCAAGTAAACACAGACACTTATATTGGTTTCAAACTGTATGGCCGTGGCAGGCTTCTTGCTAACTGTTCTTACAGCTTAAATTAATCCATTTCTATTAATCTATACCTTGCCACGTGGCTTGTGGCTTACCAGTACTTTACATCTTCCTTGTCCTGATGGCGGCTGGCAGTGTCTCCCTCACCCAGCTTCCTGTTCTCTCCATTCTCCTCTCTGTTAGTCCCGCCTATACTTCCTGCCTTGCCACTGACCAATCAGTGATTTATTTATTGACCAATCAGCAACACATTTGACATACAGACCATCCCACAGCACTTCCCCTTTTCTTTTCTTAAAAAGGAAGGTTTTAACCTTTACACATCTCTAAAGTCAGCTTGGTATATTTGGGAATTTGGGCGTAGCTTCTCTTACTACTTTCTGTTGGAGGGGGGCACTGTATCTTTTGGGGAAACAAAGAAAATTTTAGGATCATGGAGTAGTTCGTGAGGCTGTATCGTCTGAGCCAGTTGCCTTGAAACCATTTTGGATGTTGGATCATTTGGGCCTTGGTTTCACCTTTTAGGGGGTCTTGGCTGGTCAAACCTGATGTATCTTAATCTGGAACAAATCCATAGCCTCTGGCTTTCTGTGGGAACAAAAGCAGAATCTCCTTTCCAAAGCAACATATATTTATATCCAAATTTTGAAGTCAAGGTACCTTTAAAATATACATTTTGGCATAACTCAACATCTTTTACAATCAAATCATTTTCTGCAGTTAAAAATCCCAAAGACAAAACAATCCAGATTCTCTGTGTAATATTTATCTTTACGTGGCTTATTTTTTATATTAATTTTACTGTCTCTTTAAAGACTTTATTTTTTAAAACTATGTATTTGTTTCTATATTGTATATATCACCTTTTTTTGTCTCTTTAAGCCTACGTATATTTTATATACATTTTAAACTATTACACCTGAATCTGTCTTATTGTGAGTCTATTGCTTTAAGCTGTAGCAGCTGTGGCTGCTGGCTCCGCCCATCTCAGCTTTCCAACATGGCGGCGGTATTACCGCCAGCTCTGGGAGCCATCGTGGGTCTATGCCTTTATCCAAGCAGCATGCAGCCCAGAAACCTTCCCTTTTGCTCTGGACCAGCAAAGGCTAAATCCACCATGCAGCTCAAAGTGTCACTTGCAAAGGTCTCATTCCCGCCATACTGCAGATCGAGCGCACACGCCAGTAGCTCAAACCAGCAGCTGTCGCTCATTTGAGAGAGACAATTAGGAACTGTTTTTAGTTTTGTTTTAGAATCTTTTTTCTCAGTTTTTAGGTGGAAACTCTTGCCCCACGTTGGGCGCCATTTGTAGCTAGAGTTTTCCTGCCTGGCCCACAGTCAGGACAAATCTCTCTCACCTGCCAGTCCCAAGCCGCTCAAACCAGATCAAGTAAACACAGACACTTATATTGGTTTCAAACTGTATGGCCGTGGCAGGCTTCTTGCTAACTGTTCTTACAGCTTAAATTAATCCATTTCTATTAATCTATACCTTGTCACGTGGCTTGTGGCCTTATCCAGTACTTTACATCTTCCTTGTCCTGATGGCGGCTGGCAGTGTCTCCCTCACCCAGCTTCCTGTTCTCTCAATTCTCCTCTCTGTTAGTCCCCGCCTATACTTCCTGCCTTGCCACTGACCAATCAGTGATTTATTTATTGACCCATCAGCAACACATTTGACATACAGACCATCCCACAGCACTAGTGCCTGCACTATTGGTGTTCTTTTCAGGAAGCTGTCTCATGTGTCAGTGTGTTCAATGCCATTTCCCATCACAGAATCAACTAACCTGGGCTCATAGGAGCTCACAGAGGACTGGACTCACAACCCAGGAGCCTGCATGGGACTGACCTAGCCACTCTGCCTGTATCTGACAGGTCTGTAGCTTGGTCTTCTTGTGGGACTCCTAACAGTTGGAGCAGGGGCTGTTTCTGACTCCTTTAGTGGTTTTGGGGATCCTACTTCTCATACTGGGTTGCCTTGCACAGTCTTAATACAAGGAGAGGTGCTTAGTCTTACTAGAACTTGTTATGCCATGTTTTGTTGATATCCATGGGAGACCTTCCTTTTTTCTGAATAGAAACTGTGGGGGAGTGAATGGGATTAGGGGGAATGGGAGGTGGAGGTAAGTGGAAGAAGAATAGGGAGGGGCAGCCTGGGTGGAGAATATAAAATAAATAAGTAAATAAATAAATATTCCACATGAAACTCCTACAAATATAAACATTTTTAGCAAAGTAGTTGGATACAGAAATAGTTTACAAAAATCAATAGTCTTCTTTTTTTATTTAATTTTTTAAAATTTTTATTTTGCAATACAATTCAGTTCTACATATCAGCCACAGATTCCCTTGTTCTCCCCCCCGCCGCCCTCCTCACCTTCCCCCAAGCCCATCCCCCTATTCCCCACCTCCTCCAGGGCAAAGCCTTCCCCAAGGGCTGAGATCAACCTGGTAGACTCAGTCCAGGTAGGTCCAGTCCCCTCCTCCCAGGCCGAGCCAAGCGATCCTGCATAGGCCCCAGGTTTCAAATAGCCGACTTATGCAATGAGCACAGGACCCAGTCCCATTGCCTGGATGCCTCCCAACAGATAAGCCAATCAACTGTCTCACCCATTCAGAGGGCCTGATCCAGTTGGGGCCCCTCAGCCATTGGTTCATAGTTCATGTTGTTTCCATTCATTTGGCTATTTGTCCCTGTGCTTTATCCAACTTGGTCTCAACAATTCTCACTCATATAAACCCTCCTCATTCTCACTATTTGGACTCCCAGAGATCCAACTGGGGCCTAGCCATGGATCTCTGCATCCAGATCCCTCAGTATTGGATGGGGTTTCTAGCACGACAATTAGGGTGTTTGGCCATCCCATCACCAGAGTAGGTCAGTTCAGGCTGTCTCTCGACCATTGCCGCAGTCTGTTGTGTGGGTATCTTTGTGGATTTCTGTGGGCCTCTCTAGCACTTTGCTTCTTCCTATTCTCATGTGGTCTTCATTTACCATGGTCTCCTATTCCTTGTTCTCCCTCTCTGTTGTTGATTCAGCTGGGATCTCCCGCTCCCCGAAGCTCTCTTTCCCTCAACCCTCGCCCTTCACTACCCCACTCATATTCAGGCTGTTCATGTAGATCTCATTCTATTTCTCTGTCATTGGGCGATCCCCGTGTCTTTCTTGGGGTCCTGTTTTCCACGTAGCCTCCCTGGTGATGTGAGTAGCAGTCCAGTCATCCTTGTTCCACATCTAGTATCCTCCTTTGTGTGAGTACATACCATGTTTGTCTTTCTGAGTCTGGGTTACCTCACTCAGGATGATTTTTTCTAGATCCATCCATTTGTCTGCAAACCTCATGATGTCATTACTTTTCTCTGCTGAGTACTATCCATTGTGTATATGTACCGCACATTTTGTTTTTCCATTCTTCAGTTGAAGGGCATCTAGGTTGTTTCCATGTTCTGGCTATTACAAACAATGCTGATATGAACATAGCTGAACAAATGCTTTTGTGGTGTGATTGAGCATTCCTTGGGTATATGCCCAAGAGTGGTATAGCTGGATCTTCTGGGAGATGGATTCCCAATTTTCTAAGAAAGCGCCATATTGATTTCCAAAGTGGATGTACAAGCTTGCATTCCCACCAGAAGTGGAGGAGAGTTCCCCTAGCTCCACATCCTCTCCAGCACAAGGTGGTCTTCAGTGTTTTTGATCTTAGCCATTCTGACAGGCATAAGGTGGTATCTCAGAATTGTTTTTGATTTGCATTTCCCTGATGATTAGGGATGTTGAGCAATTCCTAAATGTCTTCAGCCATTTGAGTTTCCTCTGTTGAGAATCCTCTGTTAGCTCTATAGCCCATTTCTTAATTGGACTGTTGGGCATTTTGATGTTTAATTTCTTGAGTTCCTTATATATTCTGGATATCAGTCCTCTGTCAGATGTGGGGTTGGTGAAGATCTTTTCCCATTCTGTAGGCTGTCGCTTTGCCTGAGACTTAGAGGCCGGCCCCCAGCTCCCATCCTGCCCCGGACTTCCCTTCTGGAGGAGAGAGAGAGAGAGATGAGAGAGAGAGAGAGAGAGAGAGAGGGAGAAGAGCTCCCATCCTGCCCTGGACTTCCCTTCTGGACAAGAGCTCCCATCCTGCCCTGGACTTCCCAATTTGGACAAAAGAGCTCCCATCTGGACAAGAGAGAGAGACTTCCTGAATCTGTCAATAGTCTTCTTACATTCAAACACTACTTTGAGATTTCATCTTACATTCATCCTAAGAGGTAAGCTCAATAAATAAATGATAGTTCATGCTGGCCCAGATACGGGAGAAGGGGAACACTCATCCACTGATGGTGAGGGTGAAAACTAATTCGGCTTCTATGGATATCATTGTGGCAGTTCCTCAGCAAGAAGAGAGTCTATCAACTTCATGATCCAGCTGTACCACTGTATGCATGTACCCAAAAGGGCATTTCATGCTACTACCCTACCTAGGTACTTGCTCAACCCTTTTCATTGCTACTCTATTCATAATAGTCAGAAACTGAAATCTTTCTAGGTGTCCTTCAACAGATGTGTGGATAGAGAAAGGAGGGTACATTTCCACAATGGAATATTGCACTGCCATTAGCAAAATGAAATCATTAAATTTGCAGATAAATAAATGGAACTGGAAATAAAAATTGTCCTGAGTGGGGTAACCTAGATCCTCAAAGAAAATATGGTACGTATTTGTTTATGTGGATATTTCCTCTTAATTCAATGGTAAGTGAGCTCCAATCCACAGAACAGCAGTGGTTAGGTAGGGTCAGGAAATTGGGGTAGTGGTGGTAAATGTACAGGTCTCTCTTGAAGAGAAATAGAAAATTTGTGGACCAACATGTGAAGGTGGCAGGAATAGGAGTATCAAGCAGGGATAGGGAAGGAAGATAGCAATGAGAGAAGGTATAAAACAAAGAGAAGCAGCTTAAATTAAGGGCCATTTTGAAGGGTAGGTAGAATCCTAATACAGTAGGAGCTTCCTAAAATATATACATATATGAAGTGACATAAAGGAAATTGAAAAATAATAGGAAAGACAGAGCCTCAGTTAGACATCTCTTGTCACTAAATAAAGTTTCCAGTAATGGAAATGGTTGTTAGACAAAGGAGTCCCTTAGGAACCTCCAAACAATATACACTATGGAACAGACTATAGGTGCTCTCAACCAACTGATGGTAAAGCCTTATCCCTGAAGACAACAACTGCATAAATAACGGGGCATGGACAATACAGTTTGTTCTTTCCTGGAGCCTTTATGTATATGGGCTAGCATTCTTTTAGCCGCAGGTAATCTGAACATCACCAAGGGAGAAATGTAAACCATAACCCAGCTTGAAACCCTTCATATGACAACTGAGTCCAGACTGCAATATATTCTGTTTCAATGATGACACAAAACTTGTGTGAGTTATCAACACATATCTAATTTCACTTAAGGTCCACTTCATGAGATAGAATCCATATGAGAAACTTCTTGGGTGCCCAAGAGTCTGAGACTAGATAGCTCAGGGGGCCTATTGTAAAACCATAAACTGTTTTACTCAAAGAACGAAGCAAAAAAAATGACTCCTAACCTCTGTCATTTACTCTCCATTTTTGCATGTCTATTATTATTACTGTTTTGTTGTTGCAGTTATTGTTTATTTTGTTTGTTTATTGATTTTACCAAATTCCTAAGTGTAGCAATAAGCATGATTCTGAATCTATATCTATTTTATGTGCATTTTCTTGTGTTATTTTCTCCATTTGTTTGTTTTGTCCTATTCCAATAGTTTGTTTTGTTTTTATCTAATTTTATCATTATCCCTAAGATGCCTGTTTGTTTTCTAATGACAAACAGAAAGGTATGGATCTGGATAGGAGAGAAAGTGGGAAGGAACTAGGAAGAGTAAAGTGAGGCAAAACTGTAATCAAGACATATTGCATGAACAGAATCTACTTTTTCAACAAATGAGAAAAAGTATAACACTTAAAGTATGGCTACTAAGTAATTCTTGAGATTATCATCACAATGACTGTTCATGGTTTGTGTATGTAGTATTCTACTTTTCTATCCTGTTTTATAGTAAACTTATAATAATGTCAAAACTTTCTGTAAGAAGTTATGATGTAGCTCAGTATTCAACCACTAGCTTTGTAAGCATGAGGTCTTGGGTTTAGTCCATTACACAGTGCAATATAAAACAAATAAAATGAAAAAATTCCGTAAATATTTTGTTCCTTTATGCCAGCTGTGTCTTATGCATTTCATTTTTACCACATGCTTCTGGATCTTGTCCATGAAACCATATCTAGCAATTGACCTATCACATTTCGGTTTGTGTTAGTAGACTGTAATATTCACACCACTGCTATGTAGACTAAAGATACATCGAAATGTTTTCATTGTTAAGAAATTTATTTCTGTATTATATTCATGAAAAATCTAGCTTATTTTTTATGACTTTGAATGGGAGGGGTTTTGCCAATATTGCCCATAATTTAAATGTTGTAGAAATGCAAAAGAAGGCATCTTATTTGTATTTGACTGACACTTGGGTATTTTATGTGTGCTATCTCAGATGTATCCAACACAAGTTTGGTGAAAATTATTGTTTTATCTGAATAGATGACTAAGTAATATGATCATCAGAAAATATTAGTGTCTGTTATCTTTATATCTCTTTATATCTAGATATTTTTATAGCATGGAATCATTGATTAACGTGGTTTTCCATGTTTTAGTCACAAGCATTCCTACTAGATTTCAAGATATGAAATTAATTACATTTGAAAATTAAAAAGACAGAAAATCACTTATGATTTTGTGGCTGCCAGTTTCCTAATCTCCTGAGCAAGGCACTGGACTTTCTCTCTGTTAATGCTCATGAGACTGAAATAAGTATCTTATTTTGTTACAGGTTTTTGCCTCTTTACTGGTGTTACTCACACATGACCCATATCTGCATACATTTTTACTTTCAGTATGTGTAGGAGCACAGGGAGGATAATAATAAGAAAAGGGGAATAAATAACAGCAGGAAAATCTTCCCTAATATGCTATTTTACTACCACTCGGATAGAAATTTGCACACAGAAAGTAGAACCTTGAAATTTTAATGCCCTCTCTTTCATATTCAAAATCATCAGCACTGAGTTTTCCTTTTACATTCCTGCGACCCGTTGTGAAGGTTAAAGGACTATCATTAATGGGAAATAGAGTTGAATGTTTATTAATGCTGGATTTCAAAAAAAGTCGCTGATACCATAGTAACCAGCAGGTCTTAAGCAAACTCCACAAACTCACAGTTCTCATTTGCATTCCTGTATAGACCACTGGAAAATTTGGAGCCTTTTGGCAAGTCAGCAGGTAGAAAAACAAACAAACAGTTTTTAAATTTCTACTGCCAGCAATATCATTTTAGATATGCAGCCATTCTATCATATAACATTGTAAATAATGAGAATAATGTAACTAACACACACACACACACACACACACACACACACACACTCACCAGATAGTTCATATGTAGATTTGCTCCCTGCCTTGGAAGGACACAGGGTACAAGGATTGATGACACATTTGTCCACTGTATCCTTGGTAGTCCGCCATTCATATGACTGATGGCTTATTGAGACAAAGCACATGCTTCCTACATGAGACAATGCTCATCAGAGCTCTTTTTTTTTAACCCTCTTTAAGCTTTCATTTGGAACACATTTGACTTAGAAGAGGAACTATAATGAAATCTACTGATTACACTAACGACCGAGCTTGGGTTAGTCCTAATCTGTTCTACTGGGTCATTCTCTATGAAAGCTGTTGGGAGTTAAATTTACCCGTCACTCCACTCTTAGTAGTGGAGTTTTTTTATTTAACATATGCACAAAGCTCTGATATGCTGTTGATGAATGAGAATGATGGTGATGATAATAGCTACTTGATTTCTGTTCTGCCTGCCACTCACCTATCTTAAGTGCCACAGATGCAGTAGATGATAGGTATTGTTAAAGCTTTTCCTCAGAGAAATGAAACCTTCTCACTAGGAAAATACTTTTATCTGCAGTTCACCCAGACTATGAATCCATTGTCTCTATTTCTTATTACTACTTGAGGGAATGGGTAAAGGAGCCCCTCCTGAGGTGTACATGCATCTGAAAGCACTGGCGGCATATGAAACAATGTTAGAGCACACATTTCCCACAAGGATATATGTTTGAACATACGCCATCCAAATGTTTGGATAAAGTGAGCCGAAGATTGATACCTAGGTCTGTGTCTTTTCTCATCACAGAAGTTTTTAGAATAAATGAATTTCACTGACAGAAAATCAAGTATATTATGATAATCTACAATGATATCTTACTAGAAACAAATACTCTACTCAAAGAATTTAGTTTTTTTGGTTTTATTCCCTATCATCAGTCTAATTCACTCTCTGACCAATTATTGTTACACAGATATAAGCCTACATACATTTTCTCCTAATTTGATTACTTAAAACACCAACCAAGAGCAATCTGCAGGGGTGGAGGTTTATTTGGGTTACTGCTTGCATTTTATTATCCTGAGAAGCCAAGACAGGAACTCAAGGTAGAAACATGAAATAGAAACCAAGGAAGACAAATGCTTATTGGTTTGCTCCTTCTGGCTTGCTCTGCTACTGTTTCTTATGTAGTTCAAGCCTATGTCTCTTGGGATGACATTGCCCATGGTGGGCTCGTAATTATAATTTTTGTAATGGTTACAGAAATCTAGTTTTGAAATACTCATGTAAATGCACTGTCTCTACTCATTATTGCTAATTTGTGTGAGTGGAGTCCATCTATCTGTCTGTCTGTCTACACATACTATAATAGAATAGAGATATAATAATTCATAATTCAACATTCTGGTATTTTCCATCTCAGACATTCTTGTAATTCTTCCATTTCTTGAATTTATTATTTATTTGTCATTATTTTGTCTTTATTCTTCTTTCTTATTTGTAGGCTGTGTTTTGTTGATGTTTCTTTCTTTTTCAGGTGATCTATGTAATTCAGTCTGGTTTCAAATGAGTTATCATCTCAAATGAGTTATCTACTCAACTCAGTTCCCTTAATTTGGTATTGGTGGTGGGATAATCTACAACCAGCTCTTTGTAGCTTTTTTAAAGCAAGTCATGTGACTAGATGTTACAGATTCCACTTTTTAAGTAAACATATATTTACATTACATACTATATGTTCTTTGATTATGTCAGATATGCACATAGTATTACACAGACTGAACAAGTCATATTTAGGAATATATATGTATAATTATACATATGTGTATGCATTAATGATTAGTGAAATCATGAGTTTGAAAGAGAGTAAGAAATGTTAATGGTAGTGTTTGGATGGAGGAAAGCAAAGAGAAATTATATTATAATCTCAAAAAAAGACTTCTATAAAGCAGTGAGATTTTTTTCTCCCTATGTGAAACTGGGTAAAGCATAAGAGTAGCCTCACTCAGTAGAAATTGGTAGATTTTATTATGCATGACTTATTAGAATCAAAAGTAGTAAATGGCAATAAAAGGCAATAAAATTTCAGACTGTTTATATTTTCTCAAAAATACTTATGGACCTAGCCACCACATAAACAAAGCACAAGTTACGTATGAAATTTGTGCTCAATCTAAATGTCTCTTTAACAACTGTCTGCTGTCAACTTCCAAATTACTAAGTGAATATATCGTTAATATATTCTAAAATTAAATTTTAATTTAAAATGACAAATTAGGCATTATGGAAGAAAACCTATTATGTTCAGCCCACTCTTGCTGTGGATATCGCTCTGCATGTTGTGAATGTGTTGCTCTGATTTGGTTGATAAATAAATTGCTAATTGGCCAGTAGCCAGGCAGGAAGTATGGAATAGTGTGTAGGTGGGATAAGCAGGGAGGAGAATTCTGAGAACAGGAAGGCTGAGTCAGGAGTCGCCAGCCAGACACAGAGGAAGCAAGATGTAAAGGTACTGGTAAGCCACAAGTCATGGGGCAATTTATAGATTAATAGAAATGGGTTAATTTAAGATATGAGAATTAGATAGCAAGAGCCTGCCACGGCCATACAGTTTATAAGTATTATAATTCTCTGTGTGTTTACTTGGGTCTGAGTGGCTGCGGGCCAAGGCAGGACTGGAGAAACATCTAGCTACACACTCTGTCGAATGTCTTTTGTCCATAGACATTGTTAGGTACGGCCTGCGTAAGTCATTAAATTTAGGGTCAAATTGAATCTGAAAGTTAAAAAAACAAAAACAAAAACAAAAACAAAAACAGTATATTAGTGTAGCTAGAGGCAAGACCAGAAAAACTCTAGCTACAGATTAGTTGCTATAAAGCTAAAAAAATGTATTTCTTTCAGGGACACTCATAAATTTACAGATATGGAAACAAATGAACAAGAAGTAAAAATGAGTCAATGAATTAAGATCAAATGGCAGGAGGTAAGGTTCAGAAAAGACTTCTCAGCTAAAATTTCAAAAAGAGCATAACTAGAACGTACAATATAAACATCAAACAAGGCCCAACTGAAGAAGCCTTTGTTAAGGTATCAGAAACTCATTTTAGTCCCTCACACACACAAACAAACAAGAAATATATGCCCCTGAAATCATAATTGTACTTTACAGCTTTCTACGTGGTACAGATAGAAGGAAGCATAGTCTTCCTAGACTTTTATCTGCTTTTCTTAATGAAACTCATCACTCTTTAATTCATAAAAAATCTATAAAAATAACTATACTAAAGCACAGCCAGATCAGACTAAAAAATGGGTTAAGTATATATAATTCTTTCAAAACTAAGTGTGAAACAGAAGCAATCAGTAGAGTGCTGTAGTGGTATAGGAATGTTGGCTATTTGGAGATAGAAGGATGATTCAGAAATCTAAGACCCCAGTCTGTACCTAAACAGCTGTGGAAAATCAGTCTTCAGAAATAGCATGGGATCCTATCCAGTAATCAGCTGTAGCACGTGCTCAGTTGAATTTATGAACTTCTCTGAAACACTAACTTGTATCTTTTCACTCTTCTCTGCCATTGGATTTGGTTATAACAAATGTGTCATAGCCACACAGCTAGCATGCACTTGGTGTGGGGAGCATATCCATATCTCTTTCAATTTAGTAGGTCCTCAGAACACAAGAAACTGTGTTTTACCTTTCTGTAGAAACTCCAACAGAGAAAATATTTCTGCACTCAAACTTCACATGACATGATACATAAAGACTCTTACTCTTGCTCTACTTGTGATCTTGTGGTACCCAAAAGTTCTTATTATAACTATTAAGTATACAGGTAACTGTTAGCAAATCTTAATTAAATTTCTTATAAAGCAATTAGACATGTAGTTTTATTATTTATTAAAATTAAGGTGAATTTGCATACTAATGAGTTGGGTTTTCTTGATAATTTTTTGTGTATAGAATTAAAACTTGACTTTGATTTTTGATATTTGATTACTAAAATATGTAGAACATTACCATTTTCTGTTGTTTTTTAGATTTGATAGATATTTTGATTTTATAATTATCAATGCTAAGAATGTCACTTTACATAAATACAGTATGGATATAGGTGGATTATGTACATGTGTCTCTCTATATATTACTATTTCAGAAACTATTGACAATTCTGCCTTAATATCAAACAAGTTTTATTTAGTATTTTGTTCTAATGAACTCTTAACAACTCAAACAACAATTTTATGTTAAAACTCCACCAAATATAATGCAAAGTTAAACTACTTTGTATTTGAACACTTAAATACTCAGGAAAGACAATAGGAAAATATTAAAGTCTTTGATTTCTATAATTAAACCAATATGTTTCCATAAGGGAAGAAAATTATTAAATACAGTTTTAAAAAACCCTCTCTAATTCATAGTGCATAATAGCCTAAATTCTGAGCAGAGCAGAGCAGAGCTGTTGAAGGCAGAATTCTTGGTTTTTCTTATGTGGCACTATGAAACAATACCAGTACACTTACCTGTTTTGAACCAAGGCTTCAGTGAAATCATGTGATTCTCTGTGCATGAGTACTGCACAAGACACCTACCTCAGTTTCATTTTGAGTTTTATTTTCAATTAACTTTTAGTCATTTCCTATTAGAGCCCTTAACAGTCTCCAAATATTTAGTAAGCCTGCCTTTAGTTATATAACCCCATAGACTCAATAATCCAGTGCTTAGGAAACTGAGTCCAGAAATATGAGTCAATATTGTGTAGTGGGAAGAAACTGGGATTTGGACAGAAAAGAAACTGGTATTGCATGGTCTTTTCCAAATGCATACTATTTGGACACAATGGATCTCACTCTCAAGTTCATGTACTGTGGTGTTGAAAATCCTCTGTGCAGAGGAAGGGTTTGCGTTCTTTCCGACTGCATATGGGCACATAGACCTGTTCAATTGCCTAAAGAATACAGTGTGGATAAGTGATGGTGTTTGACAACTTGAACAAACAGGAAACATTGCTCTTGCCTGTCTTTCTTTCTTCTGTGACACTTGTAAGGAATCCCATGACAAAACAAGAGGCCACACATAATTATTACTCTACTAATGTTCCCAGAGACAGACAACATCAACTACCATGTGCAGACCACAAGCTTTCAGTTGCTACACATGATCAGATTCAGACTAGCCTCCCCAAGGCCTCAGCTTTCTCAGCTCAATTTGTTGCTTCAATCTGCTCAAGCTTTTTGAGAAACTACTGTCATGAGAAAAAACAATATGCTTGCTTTATGCTAATAATTTTGGGATGACCTGTTATAGAGCAATGCATAATTAATTCAAATGAGCAACACATTAAAATCTGTAAGAACCTGTCTTATTTAAACTTAGGCTACTGTATGTCTTAGTCTCAAGTGATATTTTATGGACTTTTAGATATTGTTAAACCAAATCCTCTTAAAGATATTTAATTTTTTAAGATACTAACAATTATTTTACATGAAATGACTAGATAGCTAACACAATATAGCAAACATTTTAGTATATCAAGCATGCTGGCATTTATGAAGATTCAAAATATTTTCTTCAGAATAATCTTTATATTTTCTATAAGATGAATCATTTACATGCATTATAAGATACTTTTTACTTAAGTTTTTTATATTGTCAGGCATGGCTCAGTGGGTAAGAGTGTTTGCCTTGAAAACTTAATGACATGAATTTGACTCTTGGGTTTCTGTTTATGTATAGACACGGTGGTGTGAATCTGTAACTGCAGCACTCCTGTATGGGAAGAAAGGCAAAAACAGGGGAACCATCTAGAAGCTCCCAGACACACTGCAACAGCAGAAACAAGAAAAATCTGGCCTCAAAATTAAAGTGGAAGAACATTAATTTGTCCTCTGACCTCTACCCTTGTGACACCTGTGTGCCCACTGCAATATGTAGATAAATAAATACATCTTTTAAATACAATTTTTCTAAATGATAATTTTAAACTTTATCACAAATATGTATTTTAAAAAATAACAAAATATAATTATTTTATATGTTAGCTTTTGTTTAGTACTATCATAGGAAGTTGATCTGAAAAACAGGAGAAACTTCTAAAACTGATGAGATACAAAGAGAGCCATAAAAGTGGAGGATCCAGGAGAAGATTTGGGAGAAGAAAATATGCTCACTGTATATTGTATGGAAAAAATTTAAACAAATAAATCAATTCAAGACAATGTTTCCAATTAATAGATGTAATATATTAAAACTTTGTGTTTCGTGGTGTGCTCTTATAAGTCGGAAGTCAATTAAAATAGATGCATATCATTTTTAATAGTAAATATAATTGAACATCCAAAAATACTGGCAACTCTTTTCCAGAACAATATTCATAACTCAAATCATGGAACTGTAGATGTAGCATGTTACACTAGAATTGTTCTTTGCATTTTAAGTAGCATTAACCTATATATTGTAAATATGCATATATTTTACTCAAAAGCAACATGGAATAACTTTGAAAAATGTGTTTTCTTTTTTGGCAACTATTTTTATGACATACTTAGTATGAAATGGTAGAAACTAGAGAGAGCTTACAAAGACCCATTTGGTGGTGACTTCATATTTCAAACAAGAGTCCATTGCCTATTTCATTTTCTTTGCCATTCAGTAGATTTTAGGGATCACAGATAACTATATACTGATACTAAAAATGTTTACAAAGCATATTGTAGTCTTTCTTTTCATAGGACTTTGTACTTCTCCTGGGGAATTACCTTGTCCATGGTTTGATTGCTACCCAAAAGTGATACCTAAATCAGATTTTTTTACCAAAAGGAAGTGACCACATTCATGTAATACTTTCTGTAGTCTTTGTTACCAGGTAATAAGATCAATATTTTACATTTACACTTTTTCTTATAATTTGTGATTTTGCAAGTATGTATTGTGCAAATGTGTTTTTGTATGTATGCTTCTTTGTGTTCATGTATGTAGGTGTCTCTGTGTGTATATGTATAAATTCATGTGGAGGCCACAGGAAATCTTCAGGTATTATCCTCAATAGGTTTTTCCCTTCAGGATCTTTCATTTACTTGAAAATTATCAAATACAGTGTGATTTCTGGCTCATGAGTACCTTAGGGTCATCTCAGCTTTCCTAGAAACAGAATGATGAGCACGGATGAGATTTATCTGATAACTACAACTAGGATATTTAAATTAAATATTAGTGACAAATGACCAATAACTGCCAACTATTGACCAGAAGCTTATTGAACACCCTTCTACCTTTTCAGAAAACTTCAAATAGCTGTACAAAAGTATATTGGAACTACCCCCTCCTTTCTTTTAAGGCACAATCTTTCCCCAAGACCTATTTATTTGTACTATCTGTTCCTGCTACATGGAGGCCACTGCAGAATTTTCCTTTGGGACCTATATTCCAGTCAATAGCATATTCTACAAATTAGATTGTTAGGAGACATAGGAAGCTAGAAGCTACCATGGGCTGGACAAAATCATGCAGAACTTATTCAAGCTTCTAATGGTTTATATTCATTTTCAATCTCTGGGGATGGTTGGCGTCCAACGTGGTGGCAAGAGTTTCCACATAAAACCTGAGAAAAGATTCTAAAATGGAGCTAAAAACAGCTTCCTAATTGTCTCTCTCAAATGAGCGGCACCTGCTGGTTTGAGCTACTGGCGGGTTCCTGGTGTGCGGGTTCCTAGTGTGCTCGCTCGACCTGCAGTATGGCGGGAATGAGGCCTCTGCAAGTGGCACATTAAGCTGCTTGGTGGATTTAGCCTTTGCTAGTACAAAACAAAAAAAAGAGTATTTTGGGCTACACACTGCTTGGATAAAAGCATAGACCCAGGATAACTCCCAGAGCTGGAGGTAAACCACCGCCATGTTGGGAAGCTGAGGTGGGCGGAGCCAGCAGCCACAGCTGCTGCAGTTTAAAGCAACAGATTCACAATAAGACAGATTCAGATGTAATAGTTTACAATGTGTGTAAAATAAACGTAGGCTTGAAAGAGACAAAAAAGGAATATATACAGTTATATAAAGAAATAAATAGCTTTTTAAAATAAAGTCTTTAAAGAGACAGTAAAGGTAGTATAAAAAATAAGCCACGTAAAAATGGATATTACACAGAGAATCTGCATTGTGTTGTCTTTGGGATTTTTAACTGCAAAAAAACATTTGATTGTAAAAGCTGTTGAGTTATGCCAAAATGTGTATATATATATATATATATATTTTGTTGTTTTTTTGAGACAGGGTTTCTCTGTGTAGCTTTGTGCCTTTCCTGGAACTCACTTGGTAGCCCAGGCTGGCCTCGAACTCACAGAGATCTGCCTGGCTCTGCCTCCCAAGTGCTGGGATTAAAGGCGTGCGCCACCACCGCCCGGCCCAAAATGTATATTTTAAAGGTACCTTGACTTCAAAATTTGGATATAAGGATATGTTGCTTTGGAAAGGAGACTCTGCTTTTGTTCCCACAGAAAGCCAAAGGCTATGGATTTGTTCCAGATTAAGATACATCAGGTTTGACCAGCCAAGACCCCCTGAAAGGTCTCTGATGACACCATGGCCCAAATGATCCAACATCCAGAATTGTTTCAAGGCAACTGGCTTAGACAATACACCCTCATGGACTGCTCCATAATCCTAAAATTTTCTTTGTGTCCCCATAAGATACAGCGCCCCCCTCCAGCAGGAAGTAGTAAGAGAAGCTACGCCCAAATTCCCAAATTATATGTAATTTTACTTTGCTAAGGTTAAAACCTTCCTTTTTGAAAAAAAAAAAAAGGGGGAGGGGGGAAGTGCTGTGGGATGTTCTGTATGTCAAATGTGTTGCTGATTAGTCAATAAATAAAACACTGATTGGCCATTGGCTAGGCAGGAAGTGTAGGCGGGACAAGGAGGAGAATAAAGCTGGGAAGTGGAAGGCTGAGTCAGAGAGACACTGCCAGCCACCATGATGAGAAACAGCATGTGAAGATGCCGGTAAGCCACGAGCCATGTGGCAAGGTATAGATTAATGGAAATGAATTAATTTAAGCTGTAAGAACAGTTAGCAAGAAGCCTGCCATGGCCATACAGTTTGTAACCAATATAAGTCTCTGTGTTTACTTGGTCGGGTCTGAGCATCTGTGGGACTGGCAGGTGAGAGAGATTTGCCCTGACTGTGGGCCAGGCAGAAAAACTCTAGCTACAGATAGTGGTGAGAGAGTTTATTTTTCTTTTTCTTTTTCTTTTTTGTTTTTTTGTTGTTTTTCGAGACAGGGTTTCTCTGTGTAGTTTTGATCCCTGTCCTGGATCTTGCTCTGTAGACCAGGCTGGCCTTGAACTCACAGAGATCTGCCTGCCTCTGCCTCCCAAGTGCTGGGATTAAAGGTGTGCGCCATCACTGCCCAGTGAGAGAGTTTCTTGTCCTGATTACTTGAGTTGAGGACTCTACTAAACATGAGTAGCACTTTTCCAAGGTTATGGAGAAAGCTAGCTGAGCATCAGTGTTCATCTGTCTCTAGTCCCTAACTCTATATAATGTGATCTGCTTTCCAACACTCACAACACCACAAAAGATTATATTGTTTTGAACTGAGGTGTAAGTAGGCCCTTCTTGCCTAAGTCGCTTCTTGCCAGGTGTGTTGTCACATCCACAAGAAAAGTGGTGAATATGAGGTCTTCCAGGGCAATGTAATCACACCTGATGATTTTTTCCTTACAAAAAATAGATTGGTAAACAAATGTGGTATCTGTCAACTTGCTAGAAAGTTGTTTGAATATTGAATATACTAAGAGCATTTGCTCTCCATGTAGCAAGACAGGACATGGGTAGTCTTTCTCCCACAAGAATTTAAAGACTATTAGTTCAGAGCCCTAAACACATTACATGGAAAGAAGAAGCTATCATCTCTGATTCAACCATCCTAATCAATCGTATATAAGACTCTTAGATGAGCTGGTGGTGGTGGCACAGGCCTTTAATCCCAGCACTTGGGAGGCAGAGACAGGTGGATCTCTGTGATTTCAAGGCCAGCCTGGTCTACAGTGCGAGATTCAGAACAGGCACCAAAACTACACAGAGAAACCTTGTCTCAAAAAACTAAAAAAAAAAAAAAAAAAAAAGATTCTTGGATGAATACAATTTTAAATTTTCTCCTGAATAGTGGGTGTCTTTTCCTCATATATTGACCAACTGGCCTCTGAGTGAGTGGTTATTGAAGATCAACAGACTCCTCATGACTGAACATTTCCCTCTGTTTTTAAGCTGTGGACAGAATAAGTCTTCACTGATTCATTTCTGATGATAACTGAGTATATTCATCCTTTACAGGCCTCTTCACAAAAATGAAAAACTAAAATATTTGCTCCTCTTTTGAGACATGTGCCCTCACCAGATGAATGTGAACTTTTGCCCTCAGATAAGTTTCCTGCAAATTCTTTGTGTTGCTTTATGGTGCTTGAAGACATGGTCTAGACACAGTAGGAAGAAGTCTCAATCAGGTCTCATTTTGTTTTCATTTGTTTAATTATGAGATTGAATTTCAGTCACATTTTCCCTTCACTTTCCTCCACACTTCCCATATATCTTTCCTTCTCTCTTTTTAGTTCATAGCATCTTTTCCCATCAATTGTTATTGCATGCATATGTGAATTTGTGCATATATATATATATATATATATATATATATATATATTCCCAAATATAGCCTATTGAGCCTTATGATATTACCTGTATTTATCTTTTCAACTTTGCTCTAAGGTTGTGTCTCTTGTTAACATTAGAGGATACACCCATAAAGTCTGGGGAACGCGACAGATCTTTCTTTCTGAAATACCCAGCCCTTCACGGGCAGTACTACCTCTTTCCTCCTTGGTATGATGCCTCAATATAATTACTCTAGCACCTCCTCGTGGTGTTCTGCAGGAGGCTCAGGCTTTTGGCTCCTTGGAATTGGTTGGCATTGAGCCTACTGGTTTGGCCTGTTCTTGGTTTGTTAGATTGTTCCTCTGCAGATTGTTCAGGACCTCAACTAAGCTGGGAAACAGCACTGAACTCAGGTGTCAGAGAAACCAATTAAAGCAAAAAGTCAAAACTGGAAAAGCTAAGTCTTTAATCACTTCCTGCTATGGTATAAGCTAAAGACTAGAGCTAGAAAAGTCATTGAATCCCCCAGGGTTGACCTTTTCCCCAGGGGACCTGCTCATGGGTCAACTGGAGGAATACAGATGTAAGGGCTGCTCACTGTCTAAGGAGATTGTCGTCGAAGGATCAGGCAATTTTAGAGACCTTGCAGTTGAAAACGTGCAGAAGGAACACCTGGGTGTGTAAAAGTGCTGGTTCCTAAAACAAAAAGGAGAGACTTTTCAAAAAATTAATTCCACGTTTATCAACTCCTCAAAGGGTTTCACTGAGAACGGGAATCTAAATAGAAGCTCCCTCCTAGGTCTTAGGTATAGCTGCAGAGAAAAGATGCTGGCGCCAGCAGTCAGAATTCAGATAGAGTACAATTAGTTTCCGGGAGGGTTTGCAACCTTGACCGCACCTCTGTTCAGAGACTGTTCGAACACTGGTTACACACACAGGATTCTACTGGGGAAGCGGGATTTCCCAGGATGACTACAGGTAAACACTCCGTCCAGGCCTGTGAGCAGGCTTGAAACACAAAGAAGATTTCCCCTAAAAGCTGAGTTCCTCAAAAGAGATTCATATCCCCCAAACTTCAAAATAATTATACATTGAAAATGGCATTCTAATTGAAACTGTTGTTTAAACTTTGACTTTTCATGCAGTTTTATATAATTTTTGTTCATAAAAAGATAAAAAAGAGAGTTACTATGAGCTGGCCATTGTTTTGTTCATTCAGACTTATGAATAGATTGAACAGGATGTGAAAAAGCTAATTATTCACTGTATAAACTTTGGACTCAAAGATTAACACTCTGGCCTATCTGTTGAAAAGACACCACTACTAACAATGGAGATTTTAGAAGCAAATTTTGAATTATAAAACATCTCTTTCACAAAAAGAAACTCATAGGAAGCCATAAACACCTTTCCAAGATGATTTTCTTTAGAAGAAATTAACTTTTAACTCTTATTTTGGTTTCCTTTTTCTTTCAAACATCAGAAGTTGTTGATATTTCAAATATCTGTTTACTTAGAACCAATGATGGCTGACATTGCTCTCCTATGCTTCACTATTACACAATCTGAGAAATGAAGGAGTTGAAATTCTTAGGTCATTTACTGCTTTTAGTGCATCTGTACAACCTAAGGTCTGGCTTCTGATGAGTTACTAACATTCTAGAAAGAACAGTGTGCTCCTAGGGACAACTAAGCTCTAACTGTAGGATGAATTGAGATGCTGCTTATCTCAGTGCACATCCCACTCATCACTTTTATGTGGCATTCCATCGAGCATCAAACTGGGAGCAGGTACCTCCCATCACAGTGGACACATCGGCACAGATCCTGATAGTATGGCATCTGGAACATTTTTCTTTTTCCTTAGTTTTACGAATTTTGTAATTTAAATTATTCAAGCTGTTGAAGAAAAAAAAAACAATAAGCACAATTGTGATAATACTGATATATCACTCCAGAGCTGCATGCATATATTACTTACATGCATATATTATATAGTCTGTTTGAACCAGACTTTTATGACATAACCCTCATTGACCTGGAGCTTGTTCTGTAGACCAACTTGGTATTAAACTAGTGCTTCTTCTATGTCTGCCTCTTCAGGACTAGATTACAGGCATGTACAGCCACACTTGGCTTTGACACATTGTGCTGATGATATCTATTTCATTTTCAAACATTGACTGGTTACATAAAGAAATTTGGTCCTTGATATCTAACTTTCACATTTTCTAAATAGATCCATATTGGAGTCTTCTTAAAGTTATATTAATCCATTGACATTTCTTTTCTAAGTGGTTTCTTTGTCTGCTAACAAAATCACAATATTTTTAAATTTCTGAAGTTGAGTTTACTTCTTAGTAGTTTCTATGAATGATAAGAATTGTTGAAACTGATTTCTCCATTGTACTGTTCTATTGTTCATGTGCAATGTTGGATGCCTACTAAGGGGTCACCTATTTGACTGCCTTCTGAGCAGTTTTAACTAAAAAATAACTATTCTTTTATAAAGAATCATAGTAACTTATCTCACGATATAAATATATATTTCCAGTTTGCTATTTGTCTTTTAAATATGTATATTGCTGTCTTCTTTAGAGAAACTGATTAGTCAAGCCAGGCCTTGTGTTCCTGTCATAGCAGTGCTCAGGAGCCTAAAAGCAGAAGGATGGAAAGTTTGAGGCCAGCTTGGAATAAATAGAATGACCCTGGAAGTTTGGATTCGATACAGAAGAAGCTAGACCAAACATTGGTTGATGTTAGTCTTAGATTCTGAGGGTTAATCAGGAGAGCTAAAATATATGTATCTATTCTTGGAGGATAACTAACAATAATATATTTTAATGAAATTATATAGAGACCTACTATTATAGAAGCTTCCAAATATATATACATATATAAAAAGAATTTAAATGGAATTACCTTATGAGTTCAACAATGTCACAGTAGACACTGGTTATAACAAATAAATAGCCCAGTTCAAGGTATGCATTACCTCTTTTGCAACTTTTGGATAGTGAGTCACATAAACACCAAATATTACAAGCTATTGCCAATTCTTTTGGTTACTTTCCAAAATTAGTCATCAAGATCCTATTGCAGGAAAAACCAGACCAGAGTCACCAAACATTGAGAAATATAATGGATACTTACCTAGAAACAACATCTCTACTGGTCAGATCTCATAGTGCTAAATGATGCTATTCAGACTACTAGGAGGGAAAGGAATCATAAAGATTCCCCAGTTGTGACCTGTGAGAGCCACAGTAACAACCAGCCTGGCAAGACTGGCCCTCGGGTGTAGCTGGATTTCTAAGTGGTCTTATTAAATAAAAAACACGGAGCCAAATACAGGGGTGAAAGCCTTAGAAATCAGGGAAATAGTGAGAACCACCAACCAACCTTACCTCACCAGTTCTGCAGCTTCCAAAATGCCATGACTTCCTGTCTACCCAGGCTTTAATTGTGTTACTGTTCTGCCCTCTCTTTGGCTCTCTTAGCCCACCTCACTTCCTTGTCACTTCCTGTCTGTACAGACCTCCAGGTCTCTATGGTTGGTACTGGGATTAAAGGTGTGTGTCACCACACTTGGCTGTGTTCTTAGTGTGGCCTTGAATACACAGACACCCTGCCTGCCAATTGGTCGGATTAAGGGCATGTGCTATCACTGCCTGACTTTTGTGTTCACTTAAAACGGCTTGTTATTTCCTCTGATCTCAGGGAAACTTTATTTATTAACATCCAAATAAAATATCACCACATTTCAGCATAAATAAAATATCACCACATTTCCCCTTTTTTGTCTAATAAAAATAAAAATAATAAGTTATAACTAATATAAGAAAAACTATATACAATAAGTACAATAACTATATACAATATATATAAGCAATAAATACATCAAAAATGTCTAGTCCATTTGCATTGACCAATTCAGAGAAAATATTCCATTGTCTATCCTATTTTGGTGAGTCCAAAATGTACCTGATTCACATTCTATCCTAATTTATATTACTATCAGAGAACTATCTTATAATGTCTTTCAAATTTATACACTTTAAATTCCATAACAAGGAAAATTGTTACTACAACTATCTAATCTTCAACTCCCTCAGAGACCCAAGAAGGAAATAATATTACCTAGCAAAAGAGGAAGTGCAAACAAGTGACTTCCATAAATAAATAAATAAATAAATAAGTAAATAAATAAATAAATAAATAAAAGTGAGTTTACAGAAAGCAGCCATGCTGTGGGATGGTCTGTATGTCAAATGTGTTGCTGATTGGTCAATGAATAAATCACTGATTGGTCAGGGGCCAGGCAGGAAGTATAGGCGGGACTAAGAGAGAGGAGAATTGAGAGAACAGGAAGCTGGGTGAGAGAGACACTGCCAGCTGCCATGATGAGAAACAGCATGTGAAGGTGCTGGTAAGCCACAAGCTATGTGGCAAGGTATAGATTTATAGACATGGATTAATTTAAGCTGTAAGAACAGTTAGCAAGAAGCCTGCCATGGCCATACAGTTTGTAACCAATATAAGTCTCTGTGTTTACTTGGTTGGGTCTGACGGCTGTGGGACTGGCAGGTGAGAGAGATTTGTCCTGACTGTGGGCCAGGCAGGAAAACTCTAGCTACACAGCCAGCTATCTGGACAGTCACCTGAGGTTCCTCTGCATGCTTCGGCCCACAGGCTTAGCGTATCTGAGAGACTCATTTGTGAAGTAGGATGCACACAAGACCTGCACTCTGGTTTTACAGTGGCGCAAATACCCCAGAAGCAACCAGCTACTTCCTTATTGAATTTAAGGTCTGGTCTACAAGTTAAAGCTCATACCAGACACTGTATATACATATATTAAAAAAAAGAATAAAACTATTTAATTCTTATCTGCAATTTTTAGAAAATGAAACACAGTAACCACATATTTTTTATTATACATGATGCAATTATTCCTATTCTTTCCTTAAGTGTGATCTTCACTAACAAAATATTGCATATGGTTATGTCTGAATGCAAGTATAAAAGGATGCCTACTTAGCATTTTCAGATGCCCTAAATAAATTTGTAAAGGTAATTTTCATAAGGCCTTAAAATTGTAGCCAGAATAAGGTAAGGGAGAGAGGATTGTGATGAGTTAGAACTGGGGAAATAGGGTTCCTGTTTCTGCTTTCCATTTCTTCTAAACCTTCTGTGATTAGAAATATAAATCAAATCACAGCAAGTCCCTACACTAAAGCTGAGAGTCTTTCCAGGTACTATGCCTGATTCCATGTACAATATTATTTCCAGCTGTTATTTACCTTTACGATAAATAACATATATCTTAGTGAGTTTCTTTTCTGAAATTCCTTAACAAGGAAAATTATTACTACAACTGTCTAATCTTCAACTTCCTCAGAGACTCCTCAAGAAGGAAATAATATTACCTAGTAAAAAAAGGAAGTAAAAAACAAATATATATATATACATATATATATATATGTATATATATAATATTCTTTATAGCATAAAGAAATTTGTGATTCCCAGAGAGAAAATGAAGATACACTCATGATGAATAGTTAGTGCATGCATTACTATTAGATAGTTGAAATAATTAACTGATTTTCATGTGTTATAGCTAAAAATAAAATAAGAAGTTTGTATTCTCAAACTGGTAGAAACCTTCTGTATATAGAAAAAATACATACTTGTCAGTTTTTAGGATACTTTATAACATATGACTGTTTCTATAGTCGTGGGAATGAGATGTTGTATACAATTCATTTACTGCTACTTTGGTGGGTTGAGATGGAACATCCAGGTTCACATTACTAAACATAATCTGTGTCTCTAAGAATATCCAACCCCATTCTCTGCATTTAAAGCACTACACTCTCACATTAAGGCTGTAAAAATTCTTCCCGTGCTAAGTGTCATACCGAATTTATGTTTTTAACAAATATTAAAGAAATATAAAAAATATGTGAATAAGTCTATATTTCTGACAAAATCCTTGGTAAATAAAACTTCTCTAAGTGAAATACAGTTTGATTTTCAATGATTTTTTCTTTGTTCAATGATAATTCTTTTGCTAGTTCAATTTGATCCTTAGTTTCTGATAACTATAACTCCTCTCACATTGAACCAATATTTAATGACCCACAAAGTAATTGAATATAACATGGTGTGCTTCTGTATTAGACATACTCAGTGATTAATCTTTTTGAGATGAACGAATGTGAGAATGTCTTTTATTTTTCAAATGGAAGTAATCACTTAAAGTACTTGGTAATTTTGAAGTTTCACGTCTATTGAGCTATATTTGCATAGCTATAAATGTAGATAGATATCTTTTAGAAGGACACATCTGTACATTAAGCAAAGAAGTCATAATTACAGGAATATCTGTGCATCTATAAATGTAGACACATATCTTTTAAAAGGACACATCTGTACTTAAGCAAAGAAATTATGATCATGGGAATATTTGTGTGTATCTTGTTCTTTCGTACTAAGTCAAATTCTGCCATATGGTGATCAACTCCATTTACTGAAATTATATGGCTACAACTAAACATTAGCCATCATGATTATGATCGGATGAAATGCTCTCCATAATTGTCTTGAACATGCCCTTGCACCTGTCTTCTATTTCAATGATTTTCTTTATTCCTGAGTTGGCTCTTGTTAGGATTGTTATCATGGGTAAAACATTTATTAAGTGTCTGCTAAATTCAACATTCTTGTCCAGATACAATAATGAAGAAGATATCAAAGTTTTTTTTTTTTTTTTTTTTAAAGACATTCTACTTAAAGAGAAAGTCTCAATATCTACCATGGTTTCAAACTAACAGGAACTATGTAGGGGAATTAAAAAATAAATATTGTCAATTATAAATAAACCCTGTCCATTTCCTGCAATCATCTTTATTACCAATAAAAAAGATTATTTCTCTGAGTTGAAACATTCTTTCCTGGAGGGGGGAGAGGCATTTATAAAACACAGGAGCTTAAGATTACTTATAAGGATTACAAAAATCAGGAAATTTAGCAGGTTTAAGAAAGTCATGAAAATTACAGGACTCATGGTAGCTATAATATGATAATTATAAGCACTCTCCTCAAGTACAGGAAAAGAGTAAGCAATTGCTTGGAAGAAGAGATCCTCCAAAGGAATCACTGGCAGGTTGTGCAGAGAGTTCCAGAGTTTCAGTTTTCAGGAGTCATCACCCATGCTGAACACTTTTCAGTTACACATTTGTCTTGGAGTCATCGTTACTCTTGCAATTAACCTCTCGCCTATGCTCCTGCAAGAAAATGTGTAAATGTATAGATTCATAAATACCACTGGAATATAATTGGTTCTTTGGTCTGTCTTCAGTTACCTGTTTGAGGTGAAGTGTAAGTGCATGTTAGCCCAGGAAACAAACAACAGAATTCACATAAATAGAGGAACAGATAGAACCAAAGACGATCGGAGAAGCAGTCTCATGGCCCTTGCAGAGGGTGAAAGGACATGCAACCAAGGCTGCTCTGTCTGACTGAGGAACAGATACATGGAAAGAGTGTAAAAATTAGACCAGTGTAAAAGAGCTTTTCTCAGAATCCAAAATTTTGACATGAATAGGAAATTGTAGTTAGAGAGGAGGGAGGAAATGAATTAAATTCAATAGATGATGCCTCTCAGGTCTGGTCTTTAAACAGAGGAAGGGAAAGCCCATGACTCATTTAGACAGAGTCTTTAGCAATAGTAAAGGACTAGAAAATATGATAGAGGATTCATTCTATTAAATTGCTTGCATTGGAAAATGTTTTTGAACAAGACTAAAAAGGCCTATGATACTTTGTCTGTGTAAGAAATAGGTATAACCTGAGACATTAAGTGGGAAATCAGTTCATATTGACTAGATTCTTTGAACCATTATGGGAGTTCAGTTATAATACTCATACATATCACGATCTGGATGACAGGAGAAGAAGGACAGACATTTTTGAGTGAATTGTGCTTGTACGATGTTGATGGCCAATTTACCAAGCCTTTGTATGGTATTCATAAGAGATGAAGAAACATCATTTAGTAAGTACCTTGGAACTCATATTGAAGTTCATTATCTTTGTCCTGATGACATGAAGCAATCCTTGCAAGATAGCAGATTGGCAGTAGGACCTCCAATTCATAGAAGAGTGTATAAATTAATTTATAACATTTTAAAGAAGTTAAGAAGTAGGAAGAAAAGGATCAAACTGACAAAGCAGTCTGTCTGGGTCACTTGATGCTAACTGTGGCAAGATTTGTGTTCCGAAATAATTCTTAGTGTGAAAAAAAAAAAAAACCAAAACAAACAAAGCAAAGACAAAAAATCCCAAATCATCGACAAAAACAACAAAAACCATAAAGCCAAATATTATCCTAGTAGACTTTTAGAAAGCATTAAAAACAAAATACCACCGGGTGGTGGTGGCACAGGCCTTTAATCCCAGCACTCAGGAGGCAGAGCCAGGCGGATCTCTGTGAGTTCGAGGCTAGCCTGGGCTACCAAGTGAGTTCCAGGAAAGGCGCAAAGCTACACAGAGAAACCCTGTCTCGAAAGAAAAAAAAAATACCAATTTGCAGAAGATATAAATAGTAAATAAGTGTCAGTGAAAACAAAAATTGTCTGGAGAGTTGGCAAATATACTCCTAATGAATGCTTTATGCATTTCTCCAGTGCCATCAAGCCTGTTGAGGGTAGAGATTATTTTCTCTGCACTCAGACTTTCCAGTGCTAATCTGGAACCTCTTAGAGTTTGGATGCTAACTCCAGTGGCAGGCCCCATATCTAAATTGTAGCTCTGTAATCTCAGACCTGAACATGGGACTTTTACTGCAAGTTGATCTTACTGAAATCAATAAGTGTGTGGAAATGCAGAGTAGTCTTGAAGAAACAGCAGCACCCCATGATGAGGAAGTCAAATAGTTCACATAAAATGTTTCGATTTGGGGACACGGCAACAGATACTGGTCTCCTTCTGTGTCTCTATATCCTCATGACCCTTTGAGGGAAATGATAGATACAAATGGTGAGAATTTTTTTAAAACTACATACAACTTTGCATAATTAAAAAATCATCCTCTATAATAACTAATCTTGACTTTGAGTTATATAGGATTTATGATCATCATAGGAAAACAAATAAACAAGTAAACAAACAAACAAACAAACAAAAACCCTGGGTATGTCTCTGAGGGAATTTCTAGATTGGTTAATTAATTTGGTGAAAATTCAACCTAAACATAAAAGGCACATTTCTGTGGGCTAGTGTCCTGGAATGAATTAAAAGGTGAAAGTGGGGCTGGAGGGAGCATGTCTTCACAGTTAAGATAGCTGCTTTTGCAGAGGACCTTGTTTTGATTCCCTGTGCCCAGGCTGTAACTCAGAACCGCCTGCCACTTTAGTTCCAGAGGATCTGACACTCTCTTCTGGTCTGCAGAGAGCAAGTATACATGTAGTATACACATGTACATGCAAACAAGATATTCAAGCCCTGAAATAAAAAAAAATGAATCTTCAAAAATAACACCACATGTTCAAAAATGAAGAAACCAGTAAGCTAAACACCATCAGTCACTACTTTCTTTTACATTAATGTAGACACAAAATTACTGGCTGCCTCAAGCACCTGCCAAACTGTAACTTCCCAGTCATGATGGAATGCATGAGGGAAATACAAAATGAAGTAAAACCTTTCTTCTCTAAGTTGTCTGCGTCAGGTATTTTGTCATAGGAATGAGAAAAGTGGACAATACGGGACTGTAGTAACAGAAGTTGTGTCAGGCCGTTGCTGTGGAAACATTGGCAGTGTGTTTGAAGGCCCATGAAACTGGTTGGCTGAAGAAGTATGGATGAGTTTAGAATTTGAGGCTTGGAAAGACCAAGAATATTGTCAACAGGAATTACCATGTGCTCTAGCAGGAATTTGTTTGTTTTTTTTTTTTTTTTCCTTTTTGGTTTTTCGAGACAGGGTTTCTCCATGTAGCTTTGCGCCTTTCCTGGAACTCACTTGGTAGCCCAGGCTGGCCTCGAACTCACAGAGATCCGCCTGGCTCTGCCTCCCGAGTGCTGGGATTAAAGGCGTGCGCCACCACCGCCCGGCTCTCTAGTAGGAATTTGACAAGACAGAATGCCAAGGAAAATGCAGATCATGGAGGCTCAGCCTGTGGGATTTTAGGGGGAACAAAGGACTGTTCTGTGAGAAGCAGAACTATGAGCTATTGTATTGGATTCTGCCAAAGAATCTGCATTTATCCTGTCCAGGCCCTGAGAATTTGAGTGAGCATGAATATAAAAGCAATAGACTATTTAATGTGGAAGAGAACTTTTGAATATAAGATGACATTCACAGTTTTGGCATGTTTAATACCCTCAGTCAGGTCTACTGTGAGAAGAGAGCAAACAATGGAGCACATAGCTGTGAAAATGTACAGTTTTGTGAGGAGATGCATGGGAGAGAGATTAAAGTCACAGACATCAGCAGTTCAAAAGTGGCTTCAATTGTCCAGGGGAGTAATGCCATTAAAGAACAGTCAGTTGATTGTTACTGGACCACAGGAAAGACATCTTAAGGGAACAACCCTGCTCACTGAAGTCTCTATCCTGTGAAATGTAACTTCATTAGAAAATTCAGAGCCCAAACTGGAATGCCACTGAAGTAGATTCCTTTCCCTAAAAACAACTACTTAGGAAAGCATTTCCAAAGATTCAAGCTTAAGACACATAGAAGCCAATAAAACTGTGACTCAACAGGCTCCATCCTCTGCTGACAACTTAATAGGACTATGCTTGTGGTGCTGATTTTGCATCCATGCCAGGTGAAGAATTCATGGAACTGTGGCCTCTTTTGCCATTGTTCAAGATTGCTGCTGAGGCCAGTAACAAAAAGCAGGCTTCAATTCTCCCCAAAGTGGCCATGTTGTGAAGATATAAAGAAGTCAAAGTTGCAATAGCGATACTGAGATGGTGGAAATGCAGGAACCAGGAGATATTCACCAAGGAAAGCTGCAAGCATGGATTGGAGATTGCCCAAGGCAGAGGTCACAGATGCCCAAGATGGAAGAGATGGAGGGTTTAGATTTTGTAAGCAATTTAGGGTGTACATGGTTGTAAAGTGAACCACAAATTCCTGACTTGGATTTACATTGTTTGATATGCCCCGTTGGGATTGTTGGGTTTAAATCTTCCTGTATTCTCCAGTTTATTTCTATGTCACATTGTTCTCTCTTAGAATGCAGTATTCTGTATGTGGCATTGCATATTGGATTTATGTAGTTTTTATCATACATGCACTCATCCATAGTGATGGACTGAGTATCAAAATACAGACTCTGCATTACACATTTGAACAGTATTGAAAATGCTAAAGGTGATAAATACTATCAAAATTGGTTAGAATTCTTTCTCCCTTTGTAATGTTGTCATGAATTCATGGGACAAGCAGCAAAATACTGTGTTAAAAACAACATGTTTCAGTGTCAAGTTGATAATGGGTAGAGTTGTGACAGTTAAATGGTTTATTTTTTAATTGTGATTAAAAAAATTGATTATAACTACTCAGTGTATATGCACACATGCACACGTGTGTATGTTGTGGTTTAATTGTTTGAAGGTCAAATTTCATTATGTGAATTCCAGGAATCAAACTCAGGTTTTCATGGTCTCACAGCAAGAACCTTTAGTTATCAAGCCATTTTGTTGGCTTGTGAGGGGCTGGAAAGATGGCTCAGCAGTTACAAGCAATGACTGCTCTTCCAGAGGACCCAGGTTCAGTTCCCAGCACCCACATGGCATCTCACAACTGTCTGTAACTCCAGTTCCAGGGGACCTGACACAGACACACATGAAGGCAAAACACCAATTAACGTGAGATAAAATAAATAAATCATATTTAAAAAATAACAATATCCTAATTCTAAACCATGTAGCAATCAGAATAAGCATGGAAACACATTTCTGGGATGATCTATAATGGAGTTAGTAGATTAGGTTAACTGTGGTAGAAAGACCCATACTAATGTAGACATAGACTATACCTTGAGACTGTTAGGCAAAGTAAACTCTTTCTTCCTGTAAGTTGATTTTGTAAGGCATTTGTCACAGCAGTTAAAAAAGTTATTAATACATTTTCCAAGACCAACTGGCAATTACTTAGAGTAGACGGTGGTGTGCCAACAGTGATCCTACTCAACTTTTGCAAAAATACTGTTTATACTGTCTTCCAAATTTGTAAAATAATCTGGATGGCCAATAAAGTAATTATTGAAGAGTTTAAAAGAACTTATCATCTGCGAATGGAAAAAGTCATTCCCAGGAGCGGTGGAATTGCTGTGTGTGAATCTGAATGCCACAGTGGGCTACTCGGTAATTACTTACTGGTCAGGAAGCCTCATGTAGCACTAAAATGGTAAAACATATTAACATTGCTCTTTACTGCATGCCAGAAATATATAAAAATTCCTTAATGTTGAAGACACAGTGTGTTTTAATTAAAGACACAGAGAATTAACAATGGGAGTCAGATAGAAGTTTCCTCTCTACTGGTTGAATTTCACCATGTCCAAAATAGATACGTAGGTTGCTAGAGGAGGATTACAGCTGAGACTTTTGCTCATTTATGGATCTTTTGTATTAAACTACCAACCTGCCTGGCAAAAATGCCCACCATTTACACTAGTTGAGTGACTTTTATGGGTGCAACCAACTGCTTCCCTGTACGCAATTTTCTACATATAATTTTTTATTGTTTTATAATTTAGTGATTTTTAAAATTGTCACAGAGGTGGTGTCATGTTATTCTTCTTTCTTTTAGAAAGGCTAATTTCTACTAAGTTCCCCACATATGTTGTCAATTTATGTGTACAAAATACTCCCCATTACAAAAAAAAAATATATAGTTGAGCTCTATTTCATGCCCTGCTTACACTCCTTCAATATTAACTCAAAATTCTTTGTAAAGATGTATTTGGAACCACAAACTAAATGAACTAGCAACAGTATGATACTGCCATTTTATGTGTTGACTAAGGGCTTCCTATGCTCAATCTCTGATGGTTTGGACAGAATTACTCCTTGCTTTGCCAGGAAGAATTGAAAAATTGGCTTCTCTTCAATACTTTCCAGTAGTTTATTATGTTAAAGATCAAAAATATCTCCAGATGTTGGCACATGGTTTCTTGGGAACAAATTCTTTCTTGCTAAGTTTCACTGCATGAAAACTTTATTTGCTTGTAATATAAATTAATAGATTGAATACATTTAATAGTGTAAAATTTAAATTATCAATTTTTATAACTGCCTCATATAAAATAATTTCTATTGACTTTATTAGCACAAAATGGATAGATAAAAGAGTAATTTTTTATTGTTTGCCACAAAAATATAAATATATAAAATCACATATATTTCTGACACACTGGATAAATGTAAGTACAATATTTAATTGTCTGTAAAGGTCAAGTCCCATTTTTGCCAAATGCTAGTGTCTATTTTAAACATTGTATTTCATGATGATACTTCACATCATTTGAAGTCATATTCCATCTGTAGCAATGCTGTATCTAAATGTCAGGATAAAAATTTCCAATTCATCACATATTTAGATATTTCTGGATATAGAAATAGCCAATTGGCATGTGAAAAAAATCACATTAGTTTATTGTCAAACCTATTAGGTCAGTTGAATAGCAGAAATTACTAGGCTAAGGCATGATTGCTGTATTATTTTCAGTAGCTTCAGCCCAACCCTGCAGAGATTCAATTGATTGAGTGTGATCTATGACTATCGCAATGCAAGCAGAATATGTCATACAGCTATTTACACAGTCCTAAAATAAAAGGGACTTTGGAATAGAATTATGGATAAAACAGAATTTAAAACAGATATATAAACAAAGATGATTAAGAATATAGTCAAATACAATTTTTAAAGTAGCAATTTAAAGTGACAGTAAGTTAACAGAAAAATTATGATACTTGAAACAGGTTGCACATTCAGGAATTTACTTAAATATCTTCAGCATTAAAACACAATTTGTATTCAGCCAATATGCTAGTTTACAAAAATAACTGTTTTATCAACCTTGAGTTACTTTTCTTTATTATAATTTTGCAAATAACTAAAACAGGTGCTTTGTGTCTTTTTACCATGAAATATGTCATAATTCATTTAATGTAATATTTTAAGAAACAGTATATGAATAGATATTTTAATCTAACTCTGAATCTTTTCTGTTAAAAGAAAGAGAACAAAATAAACATTTCCAACTAAAAGTTTTTAAAGTTTTCTGTTACTAATAAGTTAAAAGGGAAAAGCACAAAAATATGTTCTGAGAATGTCCAAGTATTTTTAAGTCTGGCACCAATATTCAACATTTTACCTGGTTATTTAAGCACTTATATTTGAATTTTGAGAATTCCCATAATTTTTGTCATAAAAATTTCTTCCTAAGAGAAAAAAGAGTAGTTCAATAACTGTAGGTATGTTCAATAATATGAATGAGATTATGGAGAATATGCCTGAGAAACAATTCTTTCCTTTGGAAACAGGTGTCTGAATGTCTACATGGATTTCAACTATTAAATACACTGAAAATCAAAGGCAACTTGTTTATTTCTGTATAACCTTTATCTTTTTGGCTTATTATTTTCTTGCTTTAATGCACTCTATACAATATTTGTTATCATAAATGAAAAAATATTGATTTTAATGTGAAAGATGTCAATAGATCATCATTTTACATATGTTTCATCAGAAAAATTATGTGTTCTTGTATTGATAAATCTCATTGTCAAAAGATTTATAAAATATTTCTTCTTTTGTATTTTTTCCTATTTAATTGAATTTATGTGTAGAGCTTATTTGCATTAGTAAATTTCTCTTTATGGTATTGAATAACCTGTTTAACATCTAATGCTATTTGAATACCTATTTTGACACCTGGTTTTATTAATACTTTCTGAAATATTTCCATGCATTTCTTGATACATATGTCAAATACATTTTCTTTATGAATATGATTGTCTAGTTTTCTTATGGACATGTTCCCTTTATAAAATTAGTTTTCCTAAAAAGTCTAGAAAAATATAAATGGTTGATATTTCTATTTTATTTCTTACAAAAAAAGCAGGAAATCAATGATGAACAATGAAGAACTAAGACTTCACTTCTAATTTTAATACTTAATATTTTTAATACTAAGAATGTAGATTTTCAGTTATTTTCTGAGATTCACAGTATATAAGATTGTCTACATGCATTCACTAGAAATGAAATATTTTCCTATTTCTTTATCTGCAGGATTTCATGATGAATACTGTGCTGCTGATTCTTCAGGTTTTATAAGTGTGCAAATTTGATTCCAGAATTAGCATTGGTATTTTTCTTGAAGCTTTGTTTACTTTGGAAAAATTTTCATATTTTAAGCAAATGTATGACATAAAAATGTATAAAAGATCAGTATAAATAAGATTTATCCAAGTGTCCTTTGATTTTATACTTCCCATTCAAAATGGAAAAAAAAAAAGATACAAAACTTTAAAAACCACATGAAAGATTATCAAACATCTGGTTTCCAATTATATTAACCAAGTTCTATGTTATAAAAGTATGAGTCAAGGTTCAAATTGGCAAAAAGGTAGTTTTTTTTCCCAAAGAAATTAGAATTGTGTGTAAAGTTTTTATTGATTAGCAGATAATTTTAAAATGTCATGAAAACTCAATGAAAAAATAACTGAGCATCCTAAAATAGACAGAAATTGTCAGGCCATTAGAACTTCCTTTTGTTTGATATTTAAGCATATTTTTGATAGGAAAAACAGATGTTGAAAACTGTATGTCACTTAAAGAACTCATGTTCAAGTTTCAGGTGCCATTGTAGGTTAAAGTTGTTTTTAAATTATGCATGGATAAATACATGCCACCTTAAAATGATAAAAACACACACACTATAAATGAAAGGAGATTGGAAATACTTTCCACATATGTTATGAAAAATTGCAATTCACCCCATGGCAGTTATTATTGGATATTGTTGCAAAATAAATTGATTAACCTCATTTGAGAATCATACATACACATAATTTGTATATATTAGCTATTGTAAATAATTTTTTATAATATTAAATGTGGACAGATACCTTTATTTTGAGAGAACTATACATTGAACTATGTTTTAAAAAGTGGTTAATTAGGAACAGCATCATGACTTTGAAAGAATTGAACAGATCTTATAATAGAAATGTATAAGAACCAGGTCCAAATGTCTACTGGTTCCAAGTCATTGTTCAGTACTAACTTTACTTAAAAGCTTCATGTAACTTCCTTTGAGTCAAATCTTAAGAAATAAACAACTTCTATCACCTATGAATTTATTAATGTTACTCTGAAACAATATATTTTTTACAGGAGTTCTTGGATGCACACTCAGTCTTATTTTGGTTCTTCAATAACTATTCATATACTGTTGCCTCAAGTTCCTGACTTGAAGGTGTTTCATGAACAACATTAGCTGAGTTATATGCTATAATTACAATTACATCGTATGTTCTGGAGTCCTAGGGAAAGGTTCAATTGAAATTTTGTTTCTTACTAGATTTGGCCTTGGCTATGTTCCTGAAATGTGAGGCAAATTCTAGTCATCATTTTTAGTTTATTTCATTGTCCATAGAGATTTGTTCTAAACTTGAATGTGCTTTATGTGGGGGTTGTAAGAATCTAATATGACAGCAATTCACAATGTTTCGATGAGCTCAAACACTGTTGAATTTCTTTTGGCATCACTTGAAAGGACTGTACACTCAACAGGGCCTGCATTGGGTAACATAAAAGCACAACTCTTAAAACCATTTAGTTTTAAAACAAAGCTTCTGTGAAAAGACCTTGGCATGAATCCTTGATTTTTCCATATTCAGACTTACTTCTATGAAAGAATTATAAAAATCCAAGAGCTAATGCAATTATGAGTGACATGTACAAAGTTCTCACAATGATATTTTAATGATTTATCGATACCCAATATATATTAATCATTAGTAATACCACCACAAAACCAGGGTACTTATAATATACTAATGCTGATGAAGATTATAGCATCTGCTGGGCTTAAAAATTCAGTGCTTAAACATTGGAAAATATTTCTCTGAATTTTAAAGTTTCAACTTTTTGCTGTGAAAAGAGGTGTGTGATGAAAAAAAAAAATCTTCAAAAATATATGTGGTCTATTCTATGAGCTTTATTTATATATGTATTTAAAGAATTCTGACTCTGAGGAATGACTTAATAAATTATCTTAGTCAATTTTGACTTAGGAAATATAGAATTCATAACAAAAATATATTACAACATTGTTGTATATTGGAAATTTACAACACTTTTTTTAATAAAGCTATCAGGTAGGAATACAGTAATATTGACCAGTGGCAGAATACTTGCCCTAAATACAAAAGGCCATGTGTCCAGACCTCAGGACTAAAGAAAATAACCATATATAGATTCCTGCCTTACCTATCAAAAGGTGAATTTCATTTATTTTACTGCATACATACTTTCTTAAATGTCAGAGCAAATTTTATTAATAGTTTCACAGGAGACATCAAAGCAGAACTTACTGATGCAAAGTACGAAGTATCAAATATGATAGATAAAAATGTTTCTTATGCTTTTATGCCTACAGGCTTCACCCTATCTGTTTTATACAGAAGTATCAGAAAAAAATGTTGTCTCTCTTTAAGCAAAATAAATTTTGTATCATTTACTGCCATTTTTCTTAGCAGTATATTATTAAAAGTTCTAATATTTGAATAACATTACTTATATACACTAAGGAATTTTTTAAATGAGTGATGAAACTAAATTTTTTCTCTATAAACTTTTCTGATCATTTGTTAAAGCATCATGTAAAACTCATCATTATAATAAAAGTTATGATTGTGATCAAAGTAATGTGGTTTTATAAACTGGGTGCTAATGGAAAGTTTGTATAGATAATTTAAGGTAACTGTAGCTGAAGTTTTCCTGTGTCCCGGCATGCCAGAGGTGGGGACAAATCTCTCCCACTCATGTCCCCCAAGTAAACACACAGAGGTTTATGTTAACTAGAACTGCGCTGCCTTGGCTCAAGCCTTTTGCTAGCTAGCTCTTACATCTTAAATTAGCCCATAACTACTAATCTATGAATTGCCGCATGTTCCAAGGCTTTACCTGCATCCTATTACATGTTGCTTCTTGAGTGGCTCCTTAGTATCTCCCACTGCCTTCTTCCTGTCTCTCTCTTTAAATTTTCTACCTGCCTCTCAGCTGCCTTACCATAGCCCAAATGGCTTTATTTATCAACCAATCAGAGCAACACATATTCTCAGTGTACAGAAGGACATTCCCCCATTACTCCCCATTTTCTATCTAAAGAAAAGAAAGGTTTTAACTTTAAACTTTTAAAATTACATATAACAAAACAGTTATCAAGCAAGAATTACTGTTACAATATCTAGTCTATTTGGATCTTGTAAAATTAAAGAAATTTTTTTTATCTATCCTATAATTGTGAGTCTATGGTTTCATACCTAATCTATTTTTTATCATAATCAAGGAAAATTATAATTATCTAGACTTCAACTACATCAAAGACCCCAGAAGGATATAATATTATATAAGTAAACAGAAAATACATTGTAAGCAACTTCCAAAATTCTGGAAACGACAGAGACAACTGCCTGCCTGAACAGTTACCCAAAATTCCTCTGTAATGTTGGGGCATCCATCTTCAGCCCATAGGCCTAGTCTCTCTGTCACTTTTTTTCTGTGTCCTGTAGAATGTCTGGCAGTCTCCTCTGTGAAACAGGAACCTGAAGGACCATCTCGCCTTGTAAAGTTCAGTGGTCACCTTCCTATGGGTATCCAATTGATACAACATTTTGTCAAGCAGTCCTGGCAAGAACAATTTCTTGCCCAAATGGCTATTTTTGCCAAGAAGAAGGTAAACTCCATATGGAGTGTCTTTGATGCTCATATTTCTCTTTAAAATAAATCGATGCTGCCAGGAGCAGAAGTGTCTCACTGTCCAAAAAGTCTAAGTTTTTAAAACATTCTAAATGCCATATTCTGTAGGTCTTTGAAGTGTTTGAAGATTACCTACCTAACTGAAATATATCTATATCTGTATAGAAATCTTAACTAATGTGACTACAAGTTTGATTATCATAGATGACTAATTATTAACCTGTATTTCTCAATTATACACTACAATATCAAATGAGTTGCATAAACAAAACACTTTAAACAAGAGTAGAAATATACATATGGTATAACAAAATTAACTTTAAATTTGTATCAATAAAATAAAATCCATAGCAATGTAAAACATTTTAAGCAAGTTGTTACTCTTTAAAAGTAATTTCAACAATCCACCCTTCCATCCTATCATATCTATATCCTACATTTCTATATCATATCCCCCTTTCTTCTTTAGAGATTGACTATGACCAATAACAATTTGTAACCAACAATCTAAACAAAGACAAACATTTATAATCTATTTTTTGGGAATGTGTGAATAGTTTTTCAGGCTACTTCTTGCTGATGGAGGGTGCTGGTAATCTTATGGGGATCTTGAGAAAATTTGAGATATTGTTCAAGTCCTGGGAAAACTGGTTATAATCTTTGTTGATAGGTACCATCTGTTAAAGTTCAGGAGGTCTTGCTTGATCAAACTGATCCATCTTAACCTGGAACAAATCCATAGTCACTTAGTTCCTATAGAAACAAAAGCAGAGTTCCCTTTCCAAAGCAGCATATCTTTAGATCCACATTTGGAAGTCAAGATATCTTTAAAATATACATATTGGTTTAACTGAGTATCCTTTACAATCAAAATGTCTTTCTGCAGTTAAAAATCCCAAAGACTATATAATCCAGACTCTTTGTGTGATTTCCATCTTTACATGGCTTAGTATTTATATTACTTTTACTGTTCCTTTAAAATACTTTATTTTTTAAAATTATTTTTTTATTTTTTTGGTTTTTTGAGACAGGGTTTCTCTGTGTACCTTTGTGCCTTTTCCTGGGACTCACTCGGTAGCCCAGGCTGGCCTCGAACTCACAGAGATCCGCCTGGCTCTGCCTCCCGATTGCTGGGATTAAAGGCATGCGCCATCACCGCTAAAATTATTTTTATATAACTGTCTATATTCATTTTCTTCTCTCTTCTAAGCCTATGTATATTTTTACATACACTGTAAACCATTTAAAATCTTATTCATCTGAATCTGCCTTATTGTGACTCTATTGCTATAACCTACAGTGGCTAGTACTGAAGTGGAAGCCTTGGCTATTGGTTCTGCCTACTTTAGCTTCCCAATATGGTGGTAGTCCATTTACTGCCAGCTCTGGGAGTCATGGGCACCACCAACTCTTGGAAGCGGTGGGTGTATGCCTCTGTCAAAGCAGCATGTAATCCAGAAACCACTTTTGCTTTGTCTGTACTAACAAAAACTAAATCAATCACGCAGCATACTACATGGCTTGGAGATGCCTCTGTGTACCACAGTAGGAATCTCCCATGGTGCAGGTCAAGCCCACATGCCACTGCAAACCCTCCATTCTGTAACTCATGGCTTGCCTGAGAGACACAACTAGGAAGCTGTTTTTAGTTCCCTTTTAGAATTTTTTTAATGCTTTTTAAGGTTTTAGGTGGAATCTCTTGTCCCATGTTGAGTACCAAAAGTAGCTGAAGTTTTCCTATGTCCCGGCCTGCCTGCAGGTTGGGACAAATCTCTCCCACTCGCGTCCTAGTCAGTAATAAACGTGAGCAAATGGCCATACAGTTCATAATTAATATAAGCCTCTGTGTGTTTATTGGGGTCTGAGCAGCTGTGGACCAGGCAGGACACAGAAAAACTTTCAACTACAGGTACATATAAAGTATTACTTGAGAATTTACCTTTTAATTTTCTAGCAATTTATTGTATGACTCAAAATTCACTTTAAATAACATTTCTATTCATTTATTTGTAAACATATATTATACATATTCACACCAGACTCTATAATTTAAAAATGTATATTGTGGAACTCTATGGTCTACATCTAAAATGTTTCTATTTGATATTTGTATTTGTTTCACTAAAAAATTAAAATTATTTTAGTATGACACTGAAAATTTCAAAATGGGTTCAACAGTTAAAGTTGGAAAAGCTTAGTTTATGCTTGGTGTTTTTCATGAAAAGTTTGAATCTGTAATTTACATCATAATTTGTTTCATGAAATATAGATGCTCAAAAAATAAACCAAGCTATGAAGTTTCTGTATCAATTAACTAAATTACATTTATAAAGTAATTTCAATTTAATATCCATTCAAACAATTATTTGACCACTTAAGTAAATAAGATTTATGAGAAACAAACTTCATTTTTTAAATTAGGGATTTAATTTTGACAACTTCTACAAGGCTTTGTGTATGATTGTTATCTCAGTCACTGTTCTGTTGCTGTGAAGAAACACCGTGATCAAGGAAACATTTAGAAAGTATTTAATTGGGGAATTTCTTATAATTCTCGGGATTTAGTTCAATATTATCATGATAGACAGGCAGGAATGGTGCTGGAGAAGTAGCTGGCAGCCTTACATCCTGATGTGTAGGTAAATGGAGAGGCAAAAGGCAGGCCTACAGTGGACTTTTGAAACTTCAAAGCCTACCCTAGCAAAGTACCCTCTAAGACACAGTACATCCGAATCCTTCCAAGCAGTTCATCAACTTGGGACTAAGTCTGTAAATATATGAACCCATAAGGATCTTTTTCATTCAGGAAAACCGAACATGACAAACATATTTTACTTTTAGAAACTAATATTATATATTATTTTTGATATTGTTTATAATATGATAAACTGTCACGTATTTTTATGTTATTTTTCAAAGGTAATAATTATTCAATTGAATTTTCTGGATGATTTCATTCACTCTACTGATTTTAGAATTTTTTAAAACAGACAGAAAGGTAAAATTAAAGAATCCCCTTTTTTGGGTCTGTTGGTGTCAGATCTCCTGTCTCAGTATCCTTCACTAGGAGTCATGGGTGTTACTGAAAGATATTTTACTTACAGTCAGTTTCAAAGCACTTCTCAATTGAAACTGTAGCAATCTTCATTATTTTAAATCATTCCCTTCTACTGTGTATGACACTAGGAGGTAAACTGGAGCATTAGAACATATGGTGTCATCTCATTCCTATCAAACTGTCCTTCAGAGATACTGTATTTCTCAAAAAATTCTCCAAATCTTTCTTTCTTTAAATTATTATGGAATATGATAATGAATATCAAAACTCAATTGTTAGGGCAAAATCGATATCCTCAACTTTAAAGGCTATTCAAATACGATTTTCATACACTTTAGGAATTTTTCAGTTAAATTATCAAGTGTTTTAGAAAGTTCATAAATTTGATGATAATAATACTGAGTCAAATTAGTAGAAGGCTTAACTTTTTATTACCATAAGTTTCTCCTATAGCAGCCAATCAACATCTCTTTAGAACATACAAAAAACTTTCAGGAAAATAATGAATGAAGGGAGAGGAAAATTTTAACTCTTTTTGTTTTCAGAGATACTGTATTTTTACAAAAGTATAGGAATAATGGATGTCAAGTGACAAGTTGCTTCCAATTTTCACCACCTTGGTATCCCAGAAATTATTGACTATAACCTGAAAAGATGAGCCAAATAAGCTCTTCCTCCATTAAGAGTCTGTTTTTAGATTACTTTTTCAAAACAACAGGAAAGTAAACAAATACACAAGTGTTGCTGTTAAATTTTATTATGTACATGAATTCGTTCACTAAACTCAAGAGCTGTCACTCCTAATCTTGAATGCCATTTTGCGTTGACCAAATAGTCACATCCTTTGTGAGATAGCAGCCTCTTAAATACAAATGATACATTAGTAAATTTGGCAATGGAATCTTCTTTCAGTGTTCTGATGCTTACGCCCTATTTTTTCTCATCACTAATGTTTTTCCAGGTACATAAAAAACAGTACACTCTTCTTTTAAAGTTACTGTTGTTACTGTATCTGAAAAAAACACTTTAGAATTTAGGTATATTTATACTTAAAGTTGGCCACAATTTCATGGATATCCACTGTCTTTTTGAAGCCATAGTATAACACAAGTACATGATGGAATCTTGATAGACACCATAATTTTGATAAAACAGGCATAGATGTGTTCTTATCCTTGAAAAGAATATATTCTGATATACAATAACTTTTTAAGTTAGTACCATTTTTCAAAACATTGAATTCAGCCTTGAATTTTGAAAATAATTACACTCAAACTATTTGGGACTATATGATCTTTTTTTTTTTTCTTTCTCTCAGACAAGAAACCATTGTTTTAGTTCCTGTGTTTTGTGTATTTTGTCTGTAGTGAATTACTGAAGCTTGGCATCTGATGGACATAGAGTCTTGTATGGAATATATCTGTTACCTTAAGATCTTTTGTATAGTATAATATTACAGTGATTACCTAGAGTGCACAGAATGAAGGCTCATTGTCCAGTACGATAACATTTTAAAATGCTAAATTGGGATGTGAAAACAGAAAGGAAAATAACCATTTCTGAAAACAAAGAAAGTGAATATAAAGATTATTTTTTTCCAATTACCAAGACACAGAAGTCAAACAAACAGTGCCATTACAACTTGGCATGAAAACTAAAGAGTAAAACACACTTGACATTGAAAATGACCCATATTGTCTTTAAACTTCAGTCCTCAGGAGGGTGAACCTTGTGCCGAGCAAGCAGACCTTGTGCACAGAGTGCCCTTATCTTTCACATTATAATATTTTTAACTAATATTATCATTGATTTGACATACTCTTGGTGACAATACCTAATTTATTTTGAAACTCAAATGACATTAATGGAGAATATAAAAGTTTGATGTTTACCAAAATGGATCATAGGTTAAAATAAAGTTGAGACATGCTTGTTTGAACATACATTAGAACTTAATTATAGAATGATTATAAGAACTTGAATATAGCAGTAACAATCTCAGTCAGCTGGGTAGCAAAAAAAAGTTCTTATTTCCTATGCAACTGATTAGTTGATGACCTTGAATATGTGAAGATGTAAAATGGTGTGGGGAAACAGGGTTCTTTCTCAAAACCTCGGTGAAATTCTTTCACTTTTATTACATCATTCTGTCCTAAAATTCATACTGAGATTTCCATTTCTTGTTTTTAAATGAGTTTAGAAAAATACTTGCTACTTGTTGTCTAAAATTAATAGATATTACTTGGTTAAAGTATTTATGGGTTGCTGTTTAATCTGCAAAGCTTTTTAAATTTTATTTATTTATTTATCTTATATCCTGACAGTAGTTTTCCTTTCCTCTGCCTCCTGCTCACCCTTTTTTTCTCCCCACCTCTCCTCCTCCACCCCTACCAATCCCCTCTTCCTCTGTTTCTGTTCAGAAGGACACAGGCCTCCCGTGGGTATCAACAAAGCATGGCATATCAAGTTGCATTATAACTAAAAACTTCCCCTTGTAGTTCAGCTAGACAAGATAAACCAGCATGAGGAATATGTTCTAAGAGCCAACCAGATCAAAAGGAACAGCCCCTGCTCCCATTGTTAGGAGACTCACAAATAGACTAAACTACACAACTGTCACATATATGTAGATAGCTTAGGTCTGTCCCATGCAGGCTCCCTGGTTGTTGGTTCAGACTCTGTGAGATAATATGAGTTACATTAGTTGTTTCTCTGGGTTTTATTGTGATTTACTTGACCCCTCTGCTCCTACTATCCTTCCTCCCTTTCTTTAGCAGGATTCTTCAAGCTCTGCCTAATGTTTTCCTGTGAGTCCCTGCATCTGTTTCGATCAGTCACTGGATGAAGGCTCTCTGATGATAATTGGGGTAGGCACCAATATGATCACAGGAGATGGCCAGTTTAGGCTTTGTATCCACTATTGCTAGGAATCTTAGTTGGCGCCATCCTTGTAGACTTGTGGGAGCTTCCCTTACATCAAGTTTCTACCTGATCCCGAAAAGCCCCACTTTCTAGTCATCCCTTTCAGTAATCTACCTGTCCATTCCCTCAACCCCATCCTACAGGTTCCCATCCCCACCAGGCCCCAGTCCACCCAGGGAGATCTTTTCTTTTTCCCCTTCCTAGGAGATCCCTATATTCCCCTTGGGCCCTCCTTGTTACCTAGCCTCTCTAGGTTTGTGCATTGTAATATGTCTTTACTTTAGATTTATTGTCTTCTAATGAGTGAGTACATACCATGTTTATCTTTATGAGTCTGGGTTACTTCACTCAGGATGATCCTTTCTTGTTTTTTTTTTAGTTCTATCCATTTTCTTCAAATTTTCTAATTTCAGTGTTTTTAATATCTGAATAATATTACATTGTGTAAATGTACCACACTTTATTTATCCATTCTTTGGTTGAGGGGTATCTAGATAGTCTCCAGTTTCTGGCTATTACAAATAAAGCTAGTATGAAAATAGCTGAGCAGTGTCCTTGTGGTGTGATTGAGCATCCTTTGGGTATATGCCCAAGAGTGGAATGGATCTTGAGGTAGATTAATTCCCAGTTTTTTTGAGAAACTTCCATATAGATTTTCAAAGTGGCTGCCAAAGTTTGCACTTCCACCAGCAATGGAGGAGTGTTCCCCTCACTTCACATCCTCTCCAGCATAAGTTATCATTGGTTCTTTTGATCTTAATAATTCTGACAAGAGTAAGATGGAATCTCAGAATCATTTTGATTTGCATTTCCCTGATAGGTAAGGATATTTAACATTTGCTTAAATGTTTCTCTGCCATTTGAGATTCTTCTGTAGAGAATTCTCTGTTTAGGTTAGTACCCCATTATTTAAATTGGATTATTTGGGGTTTTTTTGGTGTCTAGTTTCTGGAGTTCTTTGTATATTTTGGAGAGCTACCCTTTGTCAGATGTGGAGCTGGTGAAGCTCTTTTCTCATTCTGTAGGCTGCTGTTTTATCCTATTGACAGTGTCCTTTGCCTTCCAGAAGCTTTTCAATTTCACAAGGTCCCATTAATTAATTGTCTATCTTAGTCTTTGTGCTACTGGTGTTCTGTTCAGGGAGTTGTCTCATGTGCCAATGTGTTCAAGGCTATTCCCTGTTTTTCCTTCTATCAGGTTCAGTGTAACTGGACTTATATTGAGTTCTTTAATCCACTTTGACTTGAGTTTTGTGCAAGGTGATAGACATGTATGTATTTTCATTCTTCCAAATGCTGATATCCAGCCAGCATCATTTGTTGAAAATGCATTTTTTTCTGCATTGTGTAATATTGGTTTCTTTGTCAAATGTCCATAGGTGTGTGAATCTATGTCTATGAATTTGATTTGTAAAGCTTTTAAGATTATATAACAAACTAAATATTGCATATTTACTTTTATTTTAATATAGATAATTTGACATACATTTTTATTCTGAGATATTGAACTTTTATATAAAAATAGTACCCAAGGTTTACATGGTACAACACTACTCCATTTTAGCAGCTTGTATTTAATTACTTCTTTCCAGAAGCTCAATTGCCACTATGACCAATCAAAAGGAGAAGTAATGGGTATTTTCCTTTCTATGAATTCCAAGTCTGTCTTTATCTTCAGACAATGTACCCAGTGGCCTTGTGTTCTGCCAGTTTCCAAAATTCTTCCATTTGACACAAAATATGGTAGAAACCAAATGGTAATTTGTGACTGCTTCCACAATAATGCAATGCACAAGAAAAGGATAAGGGGAGTGTCTCTTAGATCCTTGTCAGAAACTTGAGAGTTTTCAATAAACTTCTTTATAGCTATAACACCACTACATGAATACACTGATTCTTATGTATATTCTCTTTGTCAGATCAGTAGATCCTTTCTAGAAATGTAGAAATGTCCTTAAAAGCTAACCTATAGGTCTATCTTTAAAAAATTACATTTCTTTATTTAATATAATATCTTAAATTTTTCATATCTTTTCAGAATCACAATAGCATGTACATGGAAAAATTATTTTTGATAGTTTAGCTTGCTGAACACTGTTATAAATAAGAACATAATTATATTCAGCTCAATATTGGAATAAATGGTCTACAAAATCATGACCTATATAGAAATTATTACAAAAAAAGACCAAATGATGAAATTTTTATAAATTATTGATGAGTACATTCTAACCTTAGAAGGACATGTAAATCTATAGAAAGTACGAGGAAATTATATATGGAAAAAGACAAAAATGTCTTCCAAAGGAATAAAGGTCTTAATAGAAAAACTACATAAATATGCAGTTGAAGTTAAAAGGAAGTGGTGCTTTATTTACTTTAGAATCTCCTAATCCATAAAATTCTTACATAATTTTATACAATAAAGAGTTTTGTTTTTCTTCTCACATTGTGCACCACATTGAGCTGGTGAGTCTGGGAAAGGCACTTGTCCTCCATACAGTAAATCATCTATGTAGAGAGTAATCGATCTTCCTGGCATCAGCATCTTCACACCACAGACTGTTCCAGGTTCACCTTGGCAGAGAGAAAGAGAAGAATGGAAAATTTCTCACACAAAACAAATTGAAGTGGCCCCAAGCTGTCACACAGCACTTTCACTGATGGCCTTTTGTTAGAAGTATAGTCTCTTGAATGGTTTCAACTGGCCTGAGAAATCCAGCATCCCATCTCACTCAAGTGAGTGGAAAACTGGCCCTGAATGAAGTATCCTGATGTCTACCACATCAGAATCACATTGTAATCAAGGCTTCCTAACAACGATTTCAAGATTCTTGAATACATCTATGTTTGGTAAAAGTTGTATGATTATATGAGAAAAGGTATCATTGTTCTCCAAAGGTTAAAGGAAACCAAACCAACGCTGTGCTGTATTTCTATTTTGTCTACATAAGAAGTATTTATTAAGTATATTACATTGAGTGTATTTGAGCAGATAAAAATTGCAAATAATTTGAAAACATGATCATAAGAACATTTAGTATATTTTGAATTAGTCTCAAAAATGAGCAATTGGATCCATAACTACAGAATCTCTTTAAAAGTCAGAATAATGTAGGTTACTTAGTTATTAGTTATTAGTACACTCAAAAATATCTATGATTAACCAAGACTAATCAATTGTAAAATATTGACTTTCATGAATGCTATAGGTTATTTCCAACTCACAAAATGATTTTACTTCTAAATAACACTTTGTTTATGATTAGATTAAGGCCACTTCACGAAGCCTTGTATGTTGGGTTTACATTTCTAAATGATGTCAGTTTTTACTAATTTTATTTTGTTTAATGTCAGAATTTAGATTGCCTTAGCTATGTTAACTAATGATGTTGATGGAAATTAGATTCTCTGAAAATAACCTAATGAATCAATCATCTTACATTAGTATTCTTTTCTTTTCCCTGTATTAAACAAATACATCACTTGTTTCCTAGATAAGTTTTATCAATAAAATAAGCATGCTAAAACTATGTGTTTAAATTACTATTGAAATAAATTACAGACTCAACTTCATAATTTTTAAATGAGGATTCCCATAATACAGGCTTAAAAAGATATGCATGACTCTTTTACAAGCCTTAAACAGCATAACCTCAGTGGCTTCATTTGCTTTGCCTTATCCATCATTCATTTCTCAAATGACCTTTTAAAAAGGTTAAAGTTCAGCTAGTGGAGCTTTTCTACAAAATGAATGTTTATGTTTTGCAAGTATATTCCATGTATAATCAAGCATATAATTTGTCTCTATTTTTATCCTACAAGCTATAGCCACTATTTAGTGATTCTAATTAATATTTTCAATTACTGCAACCTTTAGTGTGACCTAAATCAACTATGGATGGCAGTTATGTGGTATGAAGATTCATTAAGATTTTGAGTTGCAATAGTAACAAAAATATTCTGAAACAAACTATAAGAAAGAGAAGGAATCATGAGAATTTAGAACCTTCATTGAGATGTTTGTAAAACTAGTACATGATCCTTTCATTCATCGGGTAAAACATTTTCATAAAACTGAAAATTCACTTTGTTCCAAAAATAAGGGAAAACTAATCACAGAGCAGTTTCTAAAATTTTTGTTAATTATTTCAATTGAGAAAAAATGTCAATAATAATAATTTGGTATATTTGCTATTTATCTGTCATAAGTATATCAAATTACAACTCAGTTTATTGATTCAAGTTGAAATGCTAACACAGATATTTGATATGAGGAAAAACTTTACCTTATCAGGAAATTTCAGCTAAAAATTAAGTTGTTATCTGGCTGAATCATTTAGGGAAAATTAGTTTATATATATAAATTAAAAGTTATATATATATATATATATATATATATATATATATATATATATAACTTTTGTTACTTGAAAATATGCTAAAACATATAACTTGGAAAATCTAATATCATTGAAAAATGCAGAGAATGTAATCCATGAAAGAGGAATGTATGCAAGACTCTCAATATAGCAAAATGCCAGGACCAAGTCTGGACTCATTGGTGCTGAAAGCTGCTGTAGCAGAGACACCAGAGAAGCAACGCTTGAAACAACATCCATATTCATTCTTCAGTTCTGAATTGAGTTCTACTCCAACTGAAATTCTAGGCAGGCTTGATCCTCAATTGAGTTGGAATAGGCACATTTTTACATAATATGGCATAGTAAAAAAGGTAACAGAATAGGAACTATTGAATATTTGCTTTTAAAACTTATTTGTAGGGTAATTTTCATGTTCTAACAGACAATAAACTTTCATATGTTGAAATAAAGATTAATAATATCTTAAACTACAAGGAAATTTAAACCAAGGGACAATTCATGTGTTCAGTCACATTGCTTTAGAAGGCGAAACTCACCTAAAGCCTAAAGAAAGACTTTCACAGAAAGTTGGTACTGGGTAGTGGCACTGTCACGCTGTCTCCCCTGGGTGCAGCTGATATTTGGCATATTTTGTAGGCATGTAAAAATATATTATCCCTCTCCAACTGCAAAAACTAAAACTATGTCCAATTCATATTGTATAAAATCTTAGAAGAATGTCTAATTATACCTGGTTTTGTTCACTTACCTCAGAATTTGCAAATTTTAGCAAACTTTATAAGAATTGAGCGTAAAGAGTCTCATTCATTCAATATGGAGGGGAGATGAGGCAATGACTAAAGCATATCTTGGAATTAGCTTGAGGGATGAAGACAGCTGAGGAGTGAAGAGTACTGTCTGTTAATGGAAAGGATATAGATTTGGTTCCCAGCATCTACACGGCACCTCACAACCTTCCACCACTCCTGTTTGATGGTATCTAATTTCCTCTTCTGGCCTCTGAGCACCTGCACACACATGGTACACATGCACACATGTAGAAAAAATACTTCTTCAGGGTTTTTTTTTTTGAGACAAGGTTTCTCTGTGTAGCTTTGAGCCTTTCCTGGAACTCACTCTGTAGTCCAGGCTGATCTCGAACTCACAGGAATCTGCTTGCCTCTGCCTCCCAAGTGCTGGGATTAAAGGCGTGCGCCACCACTGCCAGGACAGAAAAATACTTCTATCCATAAAATTCAATTAATGTTTTTAAAATATTTACGTATGAGTGATAAATCAAAATGCATGAAAGAAAGAACATAACTTTTAATATCTGGGCAAACATAAAACACAAGAAAATGAAAGAAACTTCAATAATATATAATTAATATGAATAAGAGTAAACAAAATTGCAGAAGTTTTTATAAAATTTGTTTCTTAATTTTGTGATGATGTACTGTGTCTCCCAATATATTGTTTACCTTAATAAGGCTTATCTGAGGATCAGAGGAAAAAACCAGCCACTATATTAAACACTGAAGTCAGGCAGTGGTAGTACATGCCTTTAATATTAGCATTCGGGAGGTAGAGATTCATGATGATATCTGTGAGTTCAAGACCACATTGGGGAACAGAGCCAGGCAGGGTAACACAGGCCTTTGGTCCCAACACTAAGTATAGATTTCTGAAGGTCTATACAGACAGACAGGAAGTGGTGTAGCTGGTCGGAGAGAGGAAGTGAGATTGCAGAACAGAAAGGCATATAGGCATGGGTATACAGGAAGTAGGTCTCTTTGGAGACTGAGGTGTCTGTAAGGTGAGGTTGGCTATGGCTTTTCCTGTTCTCTGATCTCTCAGATTTTTGCCCCAATATCTGGCTCCAGATTTTTTATTGATAAGACCGTTTAGCAATTTGTGTTACATAATTTTATAAGTGAATCAAAAATAAATCAAACACTAAAAATTATGCAGATGATCCCATAACTTAACAAGTAAAGATGATTATATCAATATGTCAAAGACTTTTAGATTTATTTATTTTAATTTTGAGAGTTTTGTCTGGATTTATAGATGTGCACCACTGTGTTCAGGTGTTGGATGGTACTTGTAAAGAGTGCAAATACCCAAGAAAATGAAGTTACAAGAGATTTAAGCCACTGTGTGGGTGCAAGATTCCAAACTTGGATCATCTCTGCAAGAGCAGCATGTGATCTTAATGCTGAGTCTTCACAACAGCCTCTGGATCAAAAGCATCTTAAGAGAAGAAGTTGTTGCCAGATGGTGGTGGTACACACCTTTAATCCCAGCACTCAGGAGGTGGATCTCTGTGAGTTTGAGGCCAGCCTGGTCTACAGAGCAAGATCCAAATAGGCACCAAAACTACACAGAGAAACCCTGTCTCAAAAAACAAACAAACAAACAAAAAACAGAAAAAGAAAATAAGTTGTCATGAATATAATAATATAAAATGTTTATGACAATGCAATCTCCCTTACCATTATAAAACATATATTTTGTCTTATTTAATTTTGTCCTATTTAATTTAATGTCCACAAAGTCATTTTTCCACTTAAATATTTTGATTCATTGCATTTTCTTAGCACTTAATTTTGACCTGTCAAATGTATGCTGTTTAAGCAACATTCTGTGATACAAAACATAGATTTTAAAATATGACATTTAAAAATGTAAATGTGAGATTTAAAGCATTCTATGCTACAAAAATAAATCTTATATTCATGTTTTCACAAATGGTAATTAAAACAAAATAGGTAGCAATAGTAATTCAAAGAGAAAGTTAAAATAAGAACAGAATGATTCCCCAAATCAAGGTATGGGAATTTTAACACAATTAAATTTTGTGTAGTTCAAAGTGGAAAATGAGGCTGTGTCTGACTATGTTGGGGGAGAAAGTTTATTGTAGATATATGGAAGCGTATAGTCAGAGACAGAGATATCTGGGAGAGTCCAGAGTGGATATGACCAGACTGAACTGGTCCTTGTAGAGAGAGAGGGAGGGGAAGGGAGATGGAAGAGAGAACTAGGTACAGAAGCTAGGGGGCCAAAGTTCCAAAAGGGAAGAGTAAGCAAAGTATCTGGATTATATAGGGAAGAGCCTCTGGGAAAGGACACTTTAGCGCCTGGGTTAGAGAGATCAGGGTTGAGGAGGTGGAATATGCAAGCCACAGCCTGTAACAGGTAAAGAATGAGGGATGCTGGGAGAACCTGGCAGCCAGATGCAGACTTGACATGTTAAACAGGCATGTCAGCCATTTGTCCCAGGTGTGAAACTTAACATCGTGCCTTTCCTAGTATATTTTCAATTTCCTTTGTGATGACTTATTTATTAGTTCATGATTGGTTACACTAAAATTCTTTGCCTATTTTATGTCTTCTTCATAGTGTCTGTGTGTCTGAATAAACACACAACTATATTGATCACTTATACATACAGGTGTGTATGTGTGTGTGTGTGTGTGTGTGTGTGTGTGTGTGTGTGTGCATGCACATACATAGAGTACATACAGCATATGCTACAAATTTTGTATTTATAATATATATCACAAATAAGTTATGATTTAATATGAATATATATCATACTTCCATTGTATATACTTTACAAGGTATCTTTTTTTCTTTCTGAACTTAACAGTTTACCTATACACATAAGAAGAGTTCCACTGAACAACTCAACTTACTTCTGTGTCTCTTCCTGGCTCTACACTGTAGTCAAGAAATTTAAGCTAGTTCACTGGGGTCAGAATGGGGCTCATCTCATTAATGTCCTCATTTTCAGGTTTATTATCTCTCATTAACTTACTCTAGTGTCTTTCAGTTCCCTCTTTCATATACATCCTCAGTTTTATAATTCATTAAAATGGAAAATAATTCTAGTCTCCATATTTTATTTTAGTTTGAAGTGAGATTGAGAGAAACATGGGTATCTGGGTATAGAATATGTTGTTTCTGAACCAGTATAGAAAAAATAACTATGTTATATAGAAGTGGAGAATACTCACCAGTAATTTATTTACTATTGACTATAACCTTATGAAAATAAAAACAAAGAAACTTATCATTTCATGACTCAATATTAATAGTTGTTGAATCCCGTGAAAGTCCTGAAGTTCCTGTCTAATATTCATTAGTAGTGTAGGACAAGACTCCAAACAAGCATCAGTAAGCATGCTAGAAATGGAGATTTACTTGGAACAGTTTTATGCACTATAATCTAAAAAGTTTCCCAAATAATAAAGTTTTTATTTTATTTATTTATATGTGTATTTACTTATTGGTGTGTGTGTGTGTGTGTGTGTGTGTGTGTGTGTGTGTGTGTGTGTGTGTGAAAACTTACTCTACTTTGCTATTTGAATATATTGCTTTTGATTTGGCTTAACACAATTAGCGTTTTGCCTGATGAAAAAAATCCCCAGAAAGGAATCAGATTAAGCCATTAGGGGATTCTCTCTCTCTGTGTCTCTGTCTCTGACTCTGTCTCTGTCTCTCTCTCTCACACTTTCTCCTCTCTTTCTCTTTCTGCTTTTATCTATCCTTCCCCCTCTCTACTTCCACTTCTGTCTTTAACACACACACACACACACACACACACACACACACACACACACACACATGTTGAAAGATTTTATATACCACAAAGAATATGGCCGACTCTAATCTTGGCTCACATCTTTGCTCTTAATGGTGAAAGAAAATGTCTTCATTTTCAACATTAAGATGAAACATTCTCCATGTAAACCTTTTCTTGGCCAGGCCTGGGCTGCATGCCCATTTGTAGTCTAGAAAGATCAATAGGTCTAGAATTAATTTACCCTTTGTATGAATTCCGACTTCATATGGTTTTTAGTGGCTCATGGTCTAGCTGTGAGGAACACCACTACAGAAATCATCAGCTACCGCTTTACAATAGGATGGTGAAGATAATTACCAACCACTAATTGCAACCTCAAAATCTCTTTTACTTCTCATAAAAGCAAAGAGTTCTTCCCATAGAAAGTCACAATGTTATATCCATACTTTATCCAACTCCATCATGTTTTTTGTCCTTTCATTTAATTACTATAATCAAATTTTAGAATGCACATAGTAGAAGACACATCAGTCCTGGTTTGGAACAGTCATTGTGATAATAATCTCAAGAATTACTGGGGAGCCATAACTTTAAGTGTTATGTTTTTCCTCATCTATTGAAAAAGGAGATTTTGTTTATGCAATGTGTCTTGATTACTTTTTTAAAATATTCAAAATTTTCTTCTATTTAACAATAACTGGAGTTGAAAACATGTCCTTGGTCAATGTAGCCCAACTTTTTCATTAAAGTAGGTTGCAATTAATTTCCATACTGTGAAATTTCAGAATTACTACGTCAATTTCTACTTTAGATTATTTGCACTACGCTCTATCTTTAACTCAGAGTTAACTGCAGATATCTATAATATGCTTTCAGCAGCTGAATATGAATATTTTGTTCAGGCTGTACAATACCTGAATAAAAACAAATAAACAGAGGGAGGAAGGACTTCCAAATTAAATCTGTTTGTGATTAACTCATGAAAATGTCCTTGGTAGTAGTTTTCCATTTTTTACATGCATATGCCAAGCTGAGATATGCATGCAATAAATTTTGATCATGTTTTATCCTCCCCCAACTCTTCTCAAAATCCCCTCAGGCATTCAACTTCATATGTGCGCTCTCTCTCTCTCTCTCTCTCTCTCTCTCTCTCTCTCTCTCTCTCTCTCTCTTTTCTCTCCCACTTGTTCACTCACTTATTCACATTTCCTCTCTTTTAAAAACACACAAAAATAAAACAACAAGCTAAGCACCAATAAGACAAAAATGTCAAAAGAAAACAAAGTCCACTAAAATGACAAAAATAAACAAACAAAAAATATGGAGTTAATTCTGCTGACCAACTACTCATGTCATGGAGGCTACCTTGGAATGTGACCGATACACACATACACACACACACACACACACACACACACACACACACACACACACACACACACACAAAGTGACACTCCATTGGAGAAAACTGATTTTCCCTTTGCCAGTAGGTATTAATTGCAAAATAGTTTCTTAGTTAATTATGGAACCACATGTCCACTTCCCTCTGTCAGTCCAGGAACTATACTTACCTGAACCTGTACAGGTCTTGTGCATGTTGCAGTAGTTTCCTTGAGCTCATATGTCTAGCAATCCTATTATGTCTGGATGTCATTGTTTTCTTGGAGTTATCTATCACTTTTGGCTCTTATAATCTTGATTCCTCATCTTCTGCATAGATCCTTAAGCTGCGGGTTTAGGGGTTTGATGAAGAATTCCATTTATATCTGAATGCTCCAAAGTCTCACCCTCTGCACATTGACCAGTTGCACATCTCTGATTTTATTCCCTTTTACTGCAAGTGCAAATTTTTCTGATGAGGGTTGAATGAGGCACTTATCTATAAAGATAGTGGTATGTAATTAACTTCATTTTATGTCTACATTACTTCAGCAAAATAATAGCATTAGGTTTTCTCCTAGGCAGGTTCCTGTTTCATCTATGATTCTTGGCCACTTTTTAAGAGTGTCATTTGTGGGTTCCATCACATGGAATGGCCTTTAAATCTATTTTAAAAAGTGCTTGGTTATTCTGATAGCATCTGTGCCATTATTGAATCTGTATATCTCACAAGAAGGTCAAGGCTGTATGTCACAGGGTTCTTAGCAGTGTAATATTTGTGTTTGTCTTTCTATTCCAGTAATGTGCAGAGTACCTTCCAGCATCATGAATGCCAGTCAGTAGAGCTTCGAGTTAGGCAGCGGCTTGATTTCTCCATGTTTGAAGAATTTGGCAAGTGGTCCCTTCAGTAGCAGGGCTTTTTGGAGATCAAAGAATATAATCGGCTATAATGTATAGGGTACTTCATGAGACCCCTTTAATCAATGATTCAAAATATGAAACCCATCCATGGCATTTCATGTTCTTTAGGTGGCATAAGAGGTAAAGTTGGATTATTTTATCCCCTATTTTTGGTGACTCCATTTAGATTTCTTGCACATGTATAAATATCTTTGGAAGCTTCTACAGTCATAGGTTTCTATGTGCTTTTTAAGATGTCCTGTAGTTTAATTGTTCCTTCCCACATTCCCCATTTTCCCTTCTTTCCCATCCTGCTCATTATTAAATCCACCAGTTCTATTTCCCCTTTATCTCTGTGTATCAGTACATTTATTTCTCCTTCCTTAGGATATCATTTCCTCCCCTTGTTCCTTTACTAGGTATATAACCTCTGTGATTATTCAGATTTTGGCAGACATATCAAATACTCAAAAGTTATGATCTACATCTAAGAGAAAACATGGAATTTTTCTTTTTGGGTCTGTGGTGCCTCACTCAGTATGACTTTTTTCAATCTCTATTTATCCGTAAACTTCATCATTTCATTTGTCTTTACAGCCAAGTAATACTCAATTATCTAAATGTCCCACAATTTCTTTACTCATTCATCAGCTGTCAGACATCTAGGATGTTTCCAATAGAGCAACAATGAATGTGGATAAGCACATGTCTCTATAATAAGATGAACATTCCTTTGGGCATATGCCAAAAATTATATAGCTTGATCTTGAAGTAGATTGATTCCAAGCTTTGTCAGGAGCCTCCACACTGATTTACATAGTGACTATATCAGTTTGTACTCTCAACAGCAAAGAATAAGTGTTCTTCCTTCCATGACAGAAACCAGCATGTGCTGTCATTTGTTTTATTGATCTTGATCATATTAACTGGGTAAGATTAAAATTGCAAAGTAGTTTCAACTTGGATTTCTCTGGTGGCTAAGGTCTTAGAAAAAATTTAAGTTTTTCTCAGGAATTTGTGTTTTATCTTTTGAAAGCTCTATGTTTAGTTTTGTATTGCAGTTTTTTAAGTAGGATTGATTTTTGTTTTTTGCTCTTTCTTTATTCTTTGTATATTCTAGATATTAACCCTCTATTGAATGATTAATTGGTAAAGATCTTTTCCCATTCTGTAGCCTGCTACTTTGTCCTAGTGACACTGTCCTTTGCTGTTCAGAAGCTTTTCAGTTTCATGAGGTCCCATTTATTAATTGTTGAATCTAGTGACTGAACTATTGGAGTTGTGTTCAGAAAGTCTTGTCACGTATAAATGAGTTCAAGCCTAGTCTTCACCTTCTCTTCTAGTAGATTTGGCATAACTGGCCTTCTGTTGAATTCCTTGATCTGTTTGGACCTGATTTTTTTTTTTCAGGATGATAAATGCAAGTCTATTTGCAAACGTCTAAATGAAGTTATACAGTTTGACTAGTAGCAGTTTTTGAAGATGTTGTCGCTTCTGCGGTGTGTTTTTTTGCATTGTTTATCAAAACTTATGTGTCTATGAGTGTGTGGTTTGGGGCTGTGCTTTTCCTTGGTTCCACTTAACAGCATGACTGTTTTTATGACAATATCGTGCTGGTTTTGTTACTATAGCTCTGTAGTACAAATTGAAATCTGGCAAGGTTATATATCTAGCAGTCCTTCTATTAAGCTAAGGTATTTTGGCTACACTGGATATTTTGTGCTTCCATATAAAGTTGGAAATTGTTTTTTTTTTTTTAAGACGTGTGAAGAATTGTGCTGGGGATTGTAGTTAATCTGTAGATCATTTTGGTCGGATCGTTATTTTCGCAGTATAAGCCTACTAATCCATGAATGTGAGAAATCTATTCATCTGCTGATACCTTTTTCAATTTCTTTCTTCAATGTCTTACATTTTTTTATTATAAAGTCATTCTTTCACTTGGTTTATTAGAGTTATCTCAATACGTTTTACCTTATTTTCCTGAGGCTATTGTGAAAAGTATTGTTTCCCTGATTCCTTTCTCAGTTTGTTAGTCTTCTGTACATAAAAAGGCTATTGATTTTTTATGCATATATGTGTTCACTTTGTATCCTCGTACTTTGATAATAAAGTTTATCAGGTGTAAATGTTCCTTGGTGGAGTGATTAGGAGCTTTTGTGTATAAAATCATATCATCTGTGCATAAAGATATTAGATTTCATTATTTTCAATGTGTATCTCTTTATTCTTCTTCAGTTGTCTTATTCCTTTAACCATGATTTCAAGCACTGTGTTCAATCGATATAGAGTGGTTATCTTTTCTTTTTCCTCATTTTCATGTAAATTATTTGAGCTTCTTTTCATTGAAGTTTATGTTAGCAATGGCTTATTGCAAATTGCCTATAGTATGTTGATATAGGTCCCATACAGCTATAATCTTTTCAACACTTTAATCATAAAGGTATGTTAGATTTTTGTCAAAGACCTTCCCACATCTAAAGAGATGGTCACAAGTTTTTTCTTCCTGTCCTTTTATTTATTGATTTATGAATATTGAATCATCCCTGCATCTCTAGGAGAAAGCCAATGTGATCGTAGTATGAAATTTGTGTGATGTGTCCTTGGATTTGATTTGAAAATTTTGATTTGATTTGCAACAAAATTTGATATTTTTTGGAATTTTTGCATATATCTTCACAAAGGATATTTGAACTACAATTTTCTTTTTTTTTTTCTAATTTTTTGTGTGGTTTTGATAACAAGGTAATAGTGTCCTCTTGAAAATAATAAGAAAACATTTCTATCTTACAAAGTAACTTTAAGAGTTTTGGTATTTATTCTTATTTGAATGTCTGGTAGGGTTCTTCACTGAATCCTTTTGACCTTGGTCTTTTTTTTTTTTTTTTTACTTGTGATATCTTTAATAATGCTTCTATTTTCTTAGGAACAAAGTGTCAGTTAAAACTGTTAATTATCTTCAAACTGAAGTTTTCCATTTATGCTTTCTATAGAGCTTGATTGGTAGACAGAAACTGATCAAGTTTCATTCCATCATAGAATGTTTTTTCTTCCTCTGTCGATTGCGATTGGTAGATGCCTGTTGTATAGTCATCTGGGCAAGCATCTTTAATCTCAGAGCTAGTAGAACATCTTCCCATGCCTGTCTGGATTGTTGAGTTTCCATGAATGGCGTAGTATTGTTATGAAGGACCTGCCTTTATAGGTGACTTGGTCTTTTCCCTTGAAACTTTTAATATCCTTCTTTTGTTTTGTATGTTGTGTTTTGGTTACAACATATTGTGTGGGATTTACTTTCTTGCTTTATCCTTTGGAAGTTCTGTTTGAATCTTTTACCCTGATATACACCTCTTTTTTTCATATTGGGAGAAATTGTTTCTGTGACTTTATTAAAAATCCTGTCTGTGCCTTTGACTTGAGCTTCTCCACACTTTACTATTAATAACTTTGGTCTTTTCAGATTATTCCTGATTTCCTGGACGCTTTGTGCCTGGGCTTCATATTATATGTTTATAAAGACAGTCTGCTGTGGGTGTTAGGAACCTTGATAATTTATCATATTCATAACCACTAAAATGTTAAAATTGTCTGTATTCATCACAAATTATTAATAGGAACAGAGTGAATATATTTATAAAAGTGCAATTCAGAAGTATATTAATTTGTCATATTTAAAGTATTTAATGCATTATTTAAAGGATTCATATCTAAAGGATTCAATTAAATGGAGTCAACATTTATTGAAAGAGGGGTTAGCAGGGCTGGAGAACTCAAGCAAACCTTTGGGTGTTTGAGATTGAAAATAAACTGCTAATCCCAAAGTCTATATCAATCAAAACTGTTAACCAAAATAAATATGGCATAATGAGATTTAGATAATTTAAACAGTAATGATTTCATTGGGAATATACCTCAATGTACTCAATAAATTTTCAAAGAGGTTTTCTGAACGAAAAATAAATTAAAATAGAGAAAGAGTAGGCATGTGGAATATTAAGGTTATGTGTGTGAAAATATTCTTCTTTCTGACAGTGTTAAATCTCTTCAAAAAAGTTATTGGTTTCACAAGATCGACACAGTAGTTTTGCGAAGGATTCATAGAGTATGATAGAAAATGACTATATAAAAAAGAGCAATTGAAGCATAGATTTATAATGTCTCACAGCATGTGTAGAATGATTATTATTGAAAGTCTTATAATAAGTTCAAGTCATATTGTGACACTGGGAAATTTACAGAACATTAAATATAGGCATGAATGAATACAAAAGTATATAAATCAAATACTTCATTCATAAGAAGCAGACTAAGAGAGGAAGAGAGTACATGAAAGCAAAGACACAAACCCTGACAACAACTTAAATATGAGTAAGATAAGTTCCTGCAATATTGATCAATTGCTGTATTACATGCAATTGTATTAAGAAGTATAAAGTATTATTTTGACGAAGAAATGATCTTTATATGTGTAGCTACCAACATATCAATGGAAAACGACTTCAATGAAAATGATTTGAAAATACCATAATCTTAATAGTACACAAAATTACCTTTAATGTAAACAGTATTAATAAAGAGCTAAGACTATAACTTTGTATGAAAAATGTTTAATTTACTTATATGATATACTTTTAACTGCATGTATCAGTGGTAACAAGGTTCCTAATGCTGAATTAGTACTATTCTGAGTTATATATATATTCCCATAAAGAAATATATATATGTGCTTTTATATATATATATATATATATAAATTATATATGTATAGTTGCATGTGTAAAGGAATAAGAGCTGAAAATCATTTATTTGCTAAAAGAAAATAAAATAACCTTAGAGAATGTCTTTGAAAGTGTATAAAAGTATGTGATTCCAAACATAGCAGACATAGCATTGCATCCTTTTTGGTTATACTTTCAGTTTCTAATTCTATTTCATATGTTTTCTGTTAAGTTGTGCCCACAGGGAGCTGTACTTGTATATTACCTCCATTGTACTTATCTAAATCCATTCTAATACCAAATCTTCAATGCATTGCTTCTTACTCTTTAGTGTTTCTCATAATCTGATCATTTTGTTAAATAGTCACAAAGCACCATTGACCCAATTGCAACTTATCCAGTGTCTGATCGATTTTGAAAGTTGATATTCTCTGAAGCTTCCCTTGTGATTTGGTGCAAATGAATGAAAGTTATTTCAGAAAATCTATTCTTGTTGTTTCTGTCTCATTTTTAACTTACTACCCTGATTATCTCCTAGTATTAGGTATGTTTCATTGGCCTTAATTTTCACCACAATGTGTAGTAGAACTGTATCTTTACCTACCAACTCCCACCTCCATCTACTTGAAGAGGCATCTATGCTCCAAGTAAGCTATTTAGCAGTACTCAGAGAAAGTAAATGAAAATTCCAATGGACAAACAGAATATGGGGTTATCAGTATAAATATGTAATTTATATAAAGATCTAATTCTAACAATTGAGTGTGGATCACAATATGTTAATGCTATCTAGAAGGAACACGAGGTACCAAGTTGTGTGTACAAAATCCGTGAATGCTGCATGCAAATAGCAGGGAGGAAGATTAGGAGAAACCAACAAAATGTGGAAGATTAATCTTCTAAAAGAAACATGCAAGCCAGAAGAGAACAGAGCTCATTTATGTTTTAATTTTGCAGTTTTCTTTTCTTATCAGATAGGGAGGTAGGGAGGATCCGGGATAAGTTGTAAAGGGGAAAGTCTATGATCAAATATATTATATGAAAAAGCTTTTAAACAAAAGTATACAATTAATTAAAAAGTTTATATGGCTTGCTTTCATGGTGGCTCATCTTCCTGGTGTGAACATGAGCATCATACACGTCTAAAAGAATAAAATACTTGAACAATAATGCAAGATGTTCACCAATTTAAGTTTTATAGGTCCTATGTATTTTCAACATCAGTGTGGGCTGGTTTCAAAAGGATGAACACTTAAAATTGGGCACCACCCCTCAAAAAATTATAACAATGCATTTTGTATGACTGACTCTGAATAAAGTTAATACGATTCTTATATTCTACCATTTTGAATACATGACCTTTGTACTTCTGTTTCCATTCTTACAGGTAAAAACTTTCTGCAGTGAGTTATTTACCAAGGAAGGCCAAGCAGACATATTGCCACCTAAGTTTAGAGAGTTTACAAGCAAATTAACAGCAAGATACAAAAGAAATTTCCAACTGACTCTTTTACTATTTGAAACATCATACCGTGTTTATATGGACTATTTTCAAAGAAATGCTAGAAAATGGAAGCCTGAGTCATTTGAGTAATTGCAAACTTTTAAATATAAATTGTGGAAATTATTAAATGACACTGTGGAATTATTAAAAATACAACATTTGGATATAATACACAGGTGCTTCTTATGTTGTTTATATCTATGGTGTTAATACTATACATTATAAATTGTAAATCCAAATAATATCTGTTGTAGTATGACTAATTATATACATGTCCTTTTCTCTCTCATAGTTAAAGTAAATTAATGATTATATGGACACTCATTAAATGAGTTTAAACAGAATGAGATTATATATAAGGAAAATTTTGAGTATAAATTTTTAAATATTTAATAATATGGTCCTGAAGTTATTTTGTGCAATCCAGTACATAGATTAAATGATGAAATTTTGCCTACATTTGGTTTAGAAAATTATACATTTTATTGCAAATATTTATATGTCAAAATTAGTAAAAAGATCTGGATATCAATTATATTATGATAAAGCATACCTGTTTAAATTATTGCTTCTCATCATTGCAGATTATTGTTAATTCTCACTTTACTTGTCACACACATAAAAATGCAGAGATCAAGAGAAATAGAACAAATTCAAGTTGCTGGGGAATGCACCGTTGAGATGTAAACAGCCTGCTCCTTGAACTACAGATGCAGAAGGGGTCAATGGATTTCTTATTCGGAGTCTGTAATAAAAATCTATTTGTGCCATTTCTTGCTTTAATTATTCTGCTTAACACATAAAAATATATTCCATTTCAGTAGCCTGCCACTGTAACATTCTCACATCACAAAAACACAACTTTAAACAATATCTTGCTTTTCCTTATTTCATATTAAATCAGTGTAGCATTGTTCTGGTGTTTTGACCCTTGGAAGATTCCCCACAGATAACTGAACGGACTGAAGAAGCAGCTAGGTTTTCAGTAAAAGAGGTTTAATGAATGCTGCAAGAGGGTAATTTACATGGAAATGATATTTTTTGAGGCCTGAAAAATGTAACAAAAAGAGAAAATGAAGCAACCTATCTTCATCCAGAGGACAATGTTTATAATGAGCTTGACAAATAGAAATTTAACCATTTCCTGTTACTGTAAGGTGCTTCTGATTCCTATGAGAGCTTTTCAAGTACACATATGTAAAACAAAGAATATTCTATTGGATGATCTTGAATTAAACTGGGGAATGTTAGAAATAGTACTTAGCCTTAATTCTCCTACATAGTCACTGCTAAGAATATAAATCTTTAGAAACTTACACTTTTCATTTGCAAGAAGAAACTAGCAAATTTATCACAGATATAGGAGGAGCTTTTCAACATTTATATTTTCTCAATATGCACCATGTACACATGTATGTATATTCACAGTGATGAATATGTTGAGTATTAATATAATATATAATTTTGAGACATGACAATGAGTTTGGCAGATTATGGAAAGAAATTTATAAAAACTAAATTTCTTTTAAGAAAAATATGGAGTATTTTGACATTCTTTAAAGGTAAACTTAAGGATATGTTCTAATATGAACATATACTAGAGAACTAGTCAATGCTCCCTGGTTTAAGAAACTTGTGATATACTGAGTTTTCAAGCAGAAAATATTGATAGAGATTTCCTAAACCTCAAATGTGTGTTCTGTAGTTGGCTAATTTCTCAGCCATTATACATTTAAAAGGGTAAAAAGGGACATTTGAGGGGTTGTATGGAAATCTACAAAAACAGAAGGTTCTTACAATACAAACAAATATGGAAAAACACAAGCCCTTACCCCTAGCCTAGAAACTGTCTCCAACTGATAACTGGTCACAAATAAAAAGTTTCAATGGAGTATCACTTAGTATGAAAACTACACTTACGTCCAAGCCACATGCTCAGAAGTAGACCACTAATAGAAAAATAATTCAATGATAACTTTGGAGCTTTATCTGTCTCATGATGCTCTGTCTGGCCTTTTTATTTCCCCACTATGGTTCTTTTTCTTATACATCTTTTCTGATTTTTCATCTTTATGGGATTTCTCTGCATGCAAATGTGTGTGTCTCTTCATCTGTAAATGTTTCTTGTGCTTTTCTATTGGTATTTTTTGTTGTTGTTTGTTCAATTTTTTTGTCCTATTCAGGTTTTTTAAATTTAATTTAAATTTTCTTTCTTAGATGTCTGTTTTCTATGAGATTTAGCAAGAAAACATGTGTAGTTAGGTAGAGGGGTGGAGAGAACCTGGGAGCAGTTAAGGGTGGGGAAACTATAATCAGAATACATTGTAGGAAATCATCTATTTTCAATAAGAAATAAAAGTCAATATAAATCCGATATCTATGTATGTAAAGTTATTAGCTCATATGATTGCCTTATTTAAATCATCGTGCATATTACTACACACACACACACACACACACACACACACACACACACACATACCTTGGCACATATTCAAAGGAAAAAATCCATGTGCCTACTGTGTGGCTAAGGATGATATAAATCCTAATCCTTTTACATCAATTCCCAAATGTTGGTACTATAGTCATGCACTAGCACACAGGTCTATGTAAAAAGAAAAATTATTTATTTAAATTTTTATATATAAAAAATAAAACCGAAAGTAATCTGATTTTAAATGAAGGTAAATATACCCTACATATGCATGTATTTGAACATTAGTTGGTGTTGTTTAAAGAGCAAGTGAAACCTTTGGGACACAAGACACAGGTGATGGAAATGTGTCACTAGGGGTGGGGTTTAAGGATAGAACACTTTCTTCATCTGTCTCCAGTCTGCCTCTGCCTGCCTCTGTGTGCTCAGTCTCCATGCTCTCCTGTCTCCAGTCTGCTTCTGCCTGCTTCCATGTGCTCAGTCTCCATGCTCTCAGTGCTATGCCATTGCTCTTCATCCATGCCTTCCCCGCTATAAAGGACCTGAAACCATTCTCCCAATGAAATCTATTCTTCCTTAAGCTGTCTCTGTCATGTGTTTTGTCCTATTGGTGGGAAAAGTCACTGACACAGAGGTCTTGTCAGAAAACCATGTCTGAGTTTTAAAGTACCTATCTGCTGTACAAAACGTCTAATGAATTGACTAGCAAAGAAAAAAAAATCAGTTGATATTACAATTTGACTTGCAGTAAGAAGTAGAATGCTTGCAAAGATATGTCCTCCAGCTTGTCATCTTCCCAGATGACGTCTTGCCAGGTGTTTTTTCTGTGTGTGCTGTCATACTCTTAGCAATGTAGATTAAAACAAACAACTCTGTTGCTTTCCAAAAGAAAGAAAGACTAGTAGGGATCACTCTCCTGGAACTCCTGTAAAGAACAAGTTTTCTCAGTTACCTTTTGTCTTTTTTGTCTTTGCTACATAAATCTGGCTTTCTTGGATTTTCTTGCTCATTCCAAGTGGTGTTACCCATTAAGCAGTTTTATGTGATTCATAACTTTCATGTAAACTTAGAATAAAACACAGAGGACAAATTCCAAGGATGTCTTGCTTTCTCAGTAAGAAAGAAAGAATCACTTTAATTAATAAAGTGATCAGTAATAAATAATTAAATAAAGAATCAATTTAATTAATAAAATTAATAGCCCACATAGTGGATATCCATGGCGAGCAAGGGAATTTCCTGATATGAAGGTGAATTTAAAACAATAAATTGATAGCCTTTTGATCTAATATGGCATTTGGCTATAAGAGTGCACTATGCTTACAACGTTACACTGCAATGTTTTCAATATGTTTTCTGGGACTGATTTGTGTGTGTGTGTGTGTGTGTGTGTGTGTGTGTGTGTGTGTGTGTGTGTGTATGTGTGTGTGTGTGTGTGTGTGTGTGTGTGTGTGGTTTCTTTCCTTGTTGCCAAAAAAAAAAATCAAGGGAGTGATTTACTGTAACTCATATTTTGAGGCATATTCCATCCTGGTGAGAAAGTCAAGGCAGAAGATATCTCAGTCATGAGAACAGACAAACTATCCTTGCTAGTATTCAGTTGGTTTTCTCTATTTTTTACAAACTAAAATCACCTGCCCAGGCAATGGTCCAGCCCACAACTAAGATGAGTCTTCCTGCATCAATTAACCTAGTCAAGATAATACCTCATATGCATGTTTAGAGGCTTAGAAAATTCAAGATAATACTGATTTTACAATTAGCACTATTACAACATCCCTTACATAAACATGATCACAGGCTAACTTTAAGTCATTTGTGATGGAAGGATCTTCTTTAACAATCATATACCTAAATTCTGGTACTAAACTGGCCTTTACTATAATTGTGAAATTGAACTAAGAATTCAAATAGAGCTGCAGATATAGCTGAAAAGTGGATTGTTTTGCTTAACACATGCAAATCTTTAGGTTCAGCTCAGAGAAAAAAATAATAAAACAGTTTCACCATGTGCAGAATGAAAATGGACATTGGACAACTGGGGGGTCCCAGGAATCTTTATCAATTTTTTTGTAGCGTTTTTCAAAATTCTGGTGTACTTTCAATCCTCTACAGCCCAGGCTTTTGAGATGATTCACACTCTGTGACATGGCTAGCTTCTTAATAGCCAATGTCTTTATAATATGATGTTTCAAATAAACTTGAAACTCACCATGACTATAGGATCTCTGACATGCTTTGAAAAAGTCTTTTCTTTTGAAAATTTTTGTTTATGAGTTGTTTTACTGTGTCTTAGATATATGTGACTTTTTCTCCTAATTTTTATACTTTTGCATCCGAGGCAATGCAATCCCATTCTTGGTGTCCTGGAAATGACAGGTCCACATCTGAGGAGGAACATCAGGCGCTCTCAGTTCATAAGGTCACAATTCAGCAAATTTAAATATCCAAATAAAAAAGAACTTTTGTAGAATATATATCAATGTACTGTATACATTGTTAATCCCACAAATGTGAAAAAATCCCCACCCAAGTCATGGCCAAATTAATTCAAGGAAGCTTTTTTAATTTATGTACATGAGCTATCTTTCCCTAAGGTGTGGTTCAAGAGATCAGCACTGGACATAGGGAAGATTAGGGCTTCTATAGCTCAGGAGAAGGGGGTTTTTAAATGTGGATATTGCCAGGCAAACAGGCAGTGATACAGACACAGAACATAAGCATAACAAGTTGGTCATAACAACCATCTGAAACAAAGTAATGGTTGCAATGCTCATAAGAAGGTGGTTATAACAATATGGTCATAACAAACATTTTGAAACAAGGGCATCATTGCTGTTACCTAAAAGAGGCAGCACGGAACTATTTGTAGTTAAATTACAGGTGGATATAGTCCAATCCTTGCAAAACAGGGTTTTAATCATAAACAGTAGTGAACCTTACTATAAGATGAATTTCAAGCCCAAGACGGAGGCAAACTAGTTTATCAACATGGCACTGATTGACCTCCTCTCTCTGTTATCCATTGTGCTTTCGGTAGCCTGCACTAATCCCTCCCCACCCAGATTACACTTTTGTTTCCCCTGCATTGTGTACAGTCTCTCACCCTATGTTACTAGTTACTAATTTGAGTATGAGATAAAGGTTAATACTTTCAAATTAGCATTACTTTAAACATGTTATCTTTTGTGTGTGTGTGTGTGTGTGTGTGTGTGTGTGTGTGTGTGTGTGTGTTAAAGCCACCATAACAGGCACCCCCAATACATTTAATCGTTTAATCTTCTCAGCTCTTTGGCTGAAATTGTGACTGTGATAAAGAAACATTGCTTAGGGAATATTACCTTTCTAGAACTTTGTAGCAAAGTAGCAAATATTGTTTGCCAGTAATTCTGCTCCTACTTTAGATTTTTTTCTGTTTATTTGTTTTGCTGACTTAGTTTAATTATAGTTGCTTTCATGAATAGGCATGGGGGTAATTTACTGGAACAAGGGCAGTTGCTACACCTCTGAGGAGAGGAGACCCCTCTGTGGTTGATATATATTGTCCTTTCCAGTATTATAGTCTCTCAGTGAGAGGTGGTGCCTCAGGAGTCCTTCCTCTACTCAAGACAGAATGTTGAAAGGACCAGTTTTGTCCAGGCCCTGTGCAGAAAACAGCTACAGTGAGTTTGAGGCAATGGCTATATCTTGAACAGAAGATACTGTTTCACAGCACTCATACCTAACCTTTCACTTTCATGTTCTTTCTGCTTGTCTTTCATGGGATGGTCCCTGAGGCTAGGAGGAAATGCAATAGATGTTTCATTTTGTGTTGAGCATTCTCAATTATCATTCATTCTCCACACATTGGTCAATAGCAAATTTCTGCATTAATCATTCTGTACAGCACAAAGAAGCTTTTCATTCAAGGCTGGAAGCATTACTAATCTATAGGCATAAGCATAAATATTTAGAAGGCATAAATGTATAGAAGACTGTTTGACAAAGTATCTTTTTAACAGAAGAACAGTCATTCATTCTCACCTAGGAACTATGACCTTCCCAACCACAAGATCTGACTAGGTTTACAGTACTAGGAAAGAGCTCATTTGTATAGAATGAACTTCAAATCCAAATAGAAGGTGATTAGTTACCTCCAGAATAATAATATAATTATTGCCCAAGATCTTGATGAATAGATCATTATTACATGGCATGGGGTCCACGGCTAGGTGTGATCATCTCCCACCCCAGAAGTCTGCATAGCATCTTTTGGTATTATTAAGTTTATCCAGTAGAGAAGAAATATACTGCTTGTGTCCAGCTTCAATTATCAATTTTTTACACCATAAGTGTGTTATGTATTCAACAACTGGGTCTTAGAATCCAGTTCTGGTGGAAAAGAGCATTGGCAATAGCCTGTAATATTTTCAGTACCCCTGGGGACTCCATAATCAACAGCTCATAGTATGGTATCCCATACCAAACACTGTTTTTTTTTTAATGACACCAAAGTTAAACATTTGTCAAATGGAAGCTTTCTGTAATAATAATGCAAGGACTATCTAAGTGTACTAAGTCAAAATAAATTAAGATTATGTTGAAATTATGTAGAAATCTAAGGAGGTTTGCCTCATCACAGTTAGTTTTTTTTTAAGTAGTATTTATAGGAGAGTTGTTAATTGTTGACTAATGCATGCCACTCTTCATAACAAAAGCATTTTTAATTTTTATTAGAGAGAACATGTTTAGGAAAGTTTCCCACATTTTAAAGAACAATTCATTCTGCAAATATATTTAGTGCATAATAGAAATTATTTTGAATATGCTCATTCATGCAAAGGAGTTACAGAATAGAGATACAATGTTGATATTTAAACTGAATTGAGATATATTTTTGTTATTAAAAAGGTCATGCTCTAGTTGTTGTGTTAAGTGGAGTGAGAAAGGATAACACATTTTTAGGTTGTCATTATTCACATTGTGGGAGTTCTGAAGTAATATATCAGAGAACAGAAAGCAGAATTTGCTGGTGTATAGGAATTCCAAATATATGGGGAAAGGCCCTACTCTCAAAAACCTATTATATTTTTTCTTGGGTTTGGAACTAAATCTCTGAGTAGACATATTACAATTCCATGTTTTTCTATATTTACACATTGCTAAAAGGAATATACAACATATATATTTAAATGGTATATATATATATATATGTATATATATATAAATGATGAAACAATTGTTTCAAATTTATTATTCAAATTTCAAGAACTTATTAACATGGAAAAAGGGGAACTTTTGCAATAACCAAACTATAATAGATTATTTTCTATCTCCTGCTCTCCAATTTTAAACAAAATCTTTGAAAATAATTCAAGAAGTATTATTGTGGACTCAAGTGAGGGAATCAAATTAGTTTGGTATCATGAAATTTAAAAAATCTGTTCTGCCTTAATTTAACAGAACACCCTAGCTTAGTGTTCTTGTAATCACTCAATCACAAAGCAAAGACAGTGTGTGTATCCTTTGGATCAAAAGGACTGTGCCTGACCATAAGAATATGTGACAAAATTAGTCCTGTTAGAGATAAATAGCCATGTAAAATGTTTCCTTTGGTCTCAGATACCTTGCTGGGCTATAAGATAAATTGGTAAGTACCCAGTATTGAAAGAAGTCATTATTGATTCCCACGGGTCTGAAAAACACTCTATCCCACTCAGAGACTATAAGGTGGTCAAAGACTATGGCATTACAGCGGGAACCTACCAATTAAGCATTCTTCATCCTAATATAGTATGAGAACTGTGAGAGGAGTGTGGAAGATTCTGCAGCAGTACAATCTAAATAATGAAAAACAAACAAACAAACAAAAAAATCTTAAAAACCTTTAACCTAGAATTCAAGAGATCCCCTTCTCCTACCATGAATAACACAAAAATGGAACCACAATTTGAATGGTTTCAAACACATAAGGTTAGAATTTAGAATATCTACAGTATTGAAACACTAGAAGAATTTACTGACTGTGATGAAATTGTATAATGGAATTTCGAGTCACCTGTGAAAACACATTAATAGTTGTATTTATGAAAGTGTTTACAGAAAAGTTGAACCTCAAATGGAAGACTCACTCCGAATGTGGGCAGGACCATGCCATGAGTCAAGGTCTTGTACCAAATGATAAAGTATAAAGCAAGTTGAACCTCAACATTCATTTCTCTCTACTTCCACACTGTAGATGCAATTTGACCAAGAGCATCATACTCCTGTTTCTATGCCTTCTGCTAAACTGAGATCTTCCATTCTAAAATTATTTGTAAAGAATTTGTTTTATAAATGAAAAAAGTAACTAATGCACATGATTGCTTAGATTCTTACAATTTTTCATCTTTGTTTTAACAAAATTTCACATCTGTTTCAGCCGCCTCTTTTTTGGCTTCAAATTCTAATCTTTGATTTCTTTAACCATATGTTGTTCCCTGATATTTTGACCCTCTATTCTATTGTATAAAGACCTCTTTAATTACATTAGTCTCACTGAGGTAATAAGGGGTATTACAGTCTTCTCAAAATTATTTCATTTACCTAAAAACCCTATAGCTATGTAACCAAAGTGCATTAATGGCTTCATAGGAATAGGCTTGGGCGTATTGGAAGTACATTATGACAGAAGTAGTCATACACATACCTTTCTAGAGATATGTATATGTAGTTTAAGAAAAATTTTAGCATTTATGTAGAATGCTAATACTTAATATAATTTGCAGTATAGATATACATATATTGATTTCCAACAGCATATTTTCTAAGAAAACAAATAGTTGAAGTCTTGAAATAAATCATTAACAATTAAATCATTTAAAACTGCACAAAAAAATCTATTGATTCTAGACATTATACATGTATCTTTGGGATAGCAATTTTGAGAAATTGATAGTTGCATAGAACTTAATCTATTGTGTCTAAATAAATTTTCAACAGTTTATACAAGATTTACATTGAGATTTCTATTACAGTAGATCTTGCAAATACAGGATAATATGGAATATTATAAATAAAGGAAACAATATGATCAGAACAAACTTTACTAGTAACAGAAATATGCTAATTTATATTTGCAGTGGTGTATTTGCTGTGTGTCAGGTTTCAAGAGGAAAGAAAATCACAAATATAGAATATTATTTTAAGATGCGTTACATCTTTTTATGCTGTGGAACATTTGCTTAATGATGCAAAGATGTGTTGCTTCCTTTTTTGTTGCTCTATCAAGCTCTGTGAAGCTGTGTTACTTTGACTGCCTAAAACACCTGATGGTCTAATAAAGAGCTAAATGGCCAATCAAGGCAGGAGAAACAATAGGTGGGGTTGGCAGGCAGAAAGAATAAATAGACAGACAAATCTGGGAGGAAAAGAAGAAAGAGCAAGAGATCAAGGAGAGGAGGATGCTCAGGGCCAGCCACCTAACCACACAGCCAGCCATGGAGTAAGAGTGAAAAGTAAGATATGCTGAAGTAAGAAAAGTAAAAAGTCCAGAGGCAAAAGGTAAATGGTATAATTTAGTTAAGAAAAGATGACAAGAAACAAGGCAAGCTAAGGCCAGGCATTTATAATTAATAATAATTAATCAATCTACTCCAAGATCCAGCTATACCACTCTTGGGCATATATCCAAGGAATGCTCAATCATACCACAAGAGCATTTGTTCAGCTATGTTCATATCAGCATTGTTTGTAATAGCCAGAACATGGAAACAACCTAGATGTCCTTCAACTGAAGAATGGATAAACAAAATGTGGTACATATACACAATGGAATAATACTCAGCAGAGAAAAACAATGACATCATGAGGTTTGCAGGCAAATGGATGGATCTAGAAAAAAATCATCCTGAGTGAGGTAACCCAGACTCAGAAAGACAAACATGATATGTACTCACTCATAGGAGGATGCTAGATGTGAAACAAGGATGACTGGACTGCTACTCATATCACCAGGGAGGCTACCTGGAAAACAGGACCCCAAGAAAGACACGAGGATTGTCCAATGACGGAGAAATTGAATAGATCTACATGAACAGTCTGGACATGAGTGGGGGTAATGAAGGTTGAGGGTCGAGGGAAAGAGAGCTTGGGGGAGTGGGACATCCCAGTTGGATCAACAACAGAGAGGGATAACAAGAAATAGGAGACCATGGTAAATGAAGACCACATGAGAATAGGAAGAAGCAAAGTGCTAGAGAGGCCCACAGAAATCCACAAAGATACCCCACAACAGACTGCTGGCAGTGGTCGAGATATAGCCCGAACTGACCTTCTCTGGTGATGGGATGGCCAAACACCCTAATTGTCGTGCTAGAAACCCCATCCAATGACTGAGGGATCTGGATGCAGAGATCCATGGCTAGGCCCTGGGTGGAGCTCCGGCAGTCCAATCAGTGAGAAAGGAGGGTTTATATGAGCGAGAATTGTTGAGACCAAGGTTGGATAAAGCACAGGGACAAATAGCCAAATGAATGGAAACACATGAACTATGAACCAATGGCTGAGGGGCCCCCAACTGGATCAGGCCCTCTGAATGGGTAAGGCAGTTGATTGGCTTGATCTGTTTGGGAGGCATCCAGGCAGTGGGACCGGGTCCTGTGCTCATTGCATGAGTTGACTGTTTAAAACCTGGGGCCTATGCAGGGTCGCTTGGCTCAGCCTGGGAGAAGGGGACTGGACCTGCCTGGACTGAGTCTACCAGGTTGATTTCAGTCCTCGGGGGAGGCTTTGCCCTGGAGGAGGTGGGAATAGGGGGTGGGGTGGGGGGAAGGTGAGGGGGCCGGGAGGGGGGAGAACAAGGGAATCTGTGGCTGATATGTAGAACTGAACTGTATTGTAAAATTAAAAAAAAAAAAAAAAAAAGAAGAAGAAGAAGAAGAAAAAAAGAATAAGCCTCCATGTGTGATTTATTTAGAAGCTGAGTTGTGGGCCACCAAAAGAGTAAAGAGTTAAAAAAAAACAAAACAAAACATTTTTTTTTACTCGAATTTCCATAGTGCCTGAGAAAGCTTTAAAAAAAATAAGGAAGAAAAGACGAAGGAAATTGCTCCTTTTAGAGGCAATAATGCTCAGTTGGCAATGTTAAATAGAAAGAGCAAGCTAAGTAAAAACTGCTTTTGATAGCAGAGGGCCTCAAGCTTTAGGCTTGAGTCTCATGACCTGAGAAACATGCATGAGGAGCCAGTTGATAGAGCTGTGCAGAGGACCCAGCTGTAGCTTAGGAGTTGTTTATTCCCTAGGTCAAAAAGGACAAGAGATATGCCATAAAAGAAATCCAGACAGAAAAACCTCTAAATAGGTTCCAATGTGTATTACAATGTGCATAGGCTTAAGAAAGAACATGGTTATAAACAGGCATAGAAAGAAATAGTTTATATCATGATAAAGGCTTTAAAGAGACAGTAAATATAATATAAAAGAGAAAGGCCGCATAAAGATAGGAAATATACAGGGAATCTGGATTCTGTATAGTCTTGTGTTGATTTTGAATTTTTTTTTTTTTTTTTTTTTTTTTTTATTTATTATGTATACAGAAGAAGGTACCAGCTCTCATTACAGATGGTTGTGAGCCACCATGTGGTTGCTGGGAATTGAACTCAGGACCTCTGGAAGAGCAGTCAGTGCTCTTAACCTCTGAGCCATCTCTCCAGCCCCTTGAATTTTTTGATTGCTAATGGGCAAGAGACAGCTACTGGGAGACCTGGGGTTGTGAGCAGGGCTGCAAAATTAAACAACTTAGATACTTTAGGTTTAACTTAACTTTTAAAAAGTCAAAAATTGTATGTGTGAAATGGAAATGAAAAATGCTTTGGAGAAGAGTTTTTGCTTTTGTTTTGCTGTAGATTCCTTCCATGTTAAAATGGTTTGATTAGGGAAGATCTCCTGAATCTTGACAGGTGATATCTATCAACAAAGGTTTTAGCTGGTCTTCCTGTGACTTTGCAATTATCTCAAATTTTGCTAGGGACCCTTAAAGATGTCTAGAAAAAATGAAGTCCATATTTCAAAAAAATGGTGTGGGTGGCTGTTGGTTATTTGGTGGGTTATGGATGTTTGTTATCATTTAGGGTAATATAGTATATTGACACAAATTTAAAGTTATTTTTGTTACTATATCTATCTATCTATCTATATCTATCTATCTATATCTATATCTATCTATCTATCTATCTATCTATATATATATATTTCCACTCTTGTTTAAGGTATTGTACCTATGAAGTTCCTTTACAAGTGTATTGTGAAATTCTAGCTTTTGGAAGATATTATTATGTGCTGTTTCGGACAATCAAGAAACACAATTCAGTAGTTAGTCATTCACAAAAATCAAATATGTAAATATGTTAAGTATGTTTTCAAGATCATATAGAGATATATTTTAGATATATAAAAATGATTTTCAAACACTTAAAAGACCTACAGAATATGGCATTTAAAATATTTTATTAATAAAAATGTTTATTAAGGTTTATGACAATGAGACACATCTGCTCCTGGCAGTTCCAAATTACTTCAGAAATGATGGGCATTGAAGAAACTCCTTATGGAATTGGCTTTCCTTGTGGCAAGGTTAATCACTGGGCAAAGAAATTGTTCTTGCCTTTGATTGCTCACAATGTGCTCTGCAGACTGGACATGCAGGATACACAAGAAAAAGAAAGTTGAAATTTTCCAAAACAAGACAGGATAGTCCTCCAAATTTCCTGCTTCACTGAAAAGTTTGTAAGATATTCTGAGCCTGCACGCTGAAGGATGCTGCAACATTGCAGAGGAACTTTGCATGACTGTCCAGGCAGCCAATTTTATCTGTTGTTAGATAAAATTATATCCTTCTAGGTCTTTAATAGAGTTGAAGGCCAGAGAGTTATAGTTGCAGTTTTCCTTAGTTATGATAGAAAGTAAGTTAGGTGTAAAACTTTGGATTCACTAATATAGCATAGAGAATGCATTGTTTTCTCTGAATACGCTAACTAAAAATGGACATAATATTGTAAATGTAATTCTTACTTGATAACTGTTTTGTTGTGTATAGTTTTACTATGTCAAAGTTAAAAACTTTCTTTTATTTATTTAGACAAATAGGAGGAAATGTTTTAGAATATTATTTTAAGATACGTTACATTTGTCTGTTCTACGAAACATTTGTTAATGATGCAAAGATGTGTTGCATTCTTTTAAGTTGCATTTGTTTAACTCTATGAAGTTGTATTACTTTTCCTGTGTAAAACATCCAATGGTCTAATAAAGAACTGAACATCCAATAGCAAGGCTGGAGAAAGGATAGGCAGGGCTGGCAGGCAGAGAGAATAAATAGGGGGAGAAATCTGGGAAAAGAAGAAGGAGCAAGAGAACAGTAAGAGGAGTACACCAGGGGTCAGCCATGCAGCCACACATCCAGCCAGGGACTAAGAGTGAAACACAGACATACAGAAATAAGAGCAAGGTAAAAGACCAGAGGCAAAAGGTAGATGGGATAATTTAAGAAAAGCTGGGAGCTGGGTGGTGGACCCCCAAGAGACCAAAGGCCAAAGAGTAAAAGAGTAGAATTATTAACCAACACACAAACAAAAGAATGTAATTAAACACTCAGCCATAAATGGAATCTCTTCATCAAATCCCTTCCCTCAGAGTTCAGGGAACTGTGCAGAAGGGGAGGCAGAAAAAAAAAAATGAAAGAGCCAGAGGAGATAGAGAATACCAAGAAAACAAGACCTTCTAAGTCAACCTCATCATGGTCATATGAATGTACAGAAACTGCTGCAGCATGCACAGGGCCTTTACCACTCTTAACCAGGACCTTTGCTATATATTATGACTTCCTGTTTAGTGTCTTTATAGGATTTCTGAGTGTGCAAATGAATGAGTCTTTGATTCTTTTGCCTTGGAATCTTTTCTCTATTTGTTTTGTCCAATTCTTGTGTGTTAGTATTTGTTTTATCTTATTACATTGTATTTTATTTTTTATCTCTTAGAAGCCAGTTTATTTTATAATGTGAGAAAGAAAGGGAGTGGATCTGTATGGGATGGGAATTGGGGGGGAACTGGAAGGAGCAGAGGGGGATAAATCTCTAATCAAAACATATTATGTGCCGGGCGGTGGTGGCACACGCCTTTAATCCCAGCACTCGGGAGGCAGAGCCAGGCAGATCTCTGTGAGTTCGAGGCCAGTCTGGACTACCAAGTGAGTTCCAGGAAAGGCGCAAAGCTACACAGAGAAACCCTGTCTCAAAAAAAATTCTATTTTCACTAAAAGGTAAAAATGAAATCCAAGATCAGAAAATTGATATCCATACTTGGATTACTTTTAGGAAACAAGACATATTTCCTAAAAATTCAGTGACTAATCTGGTCATTTAATATTAAACATACAAATTAAGATTTTTGAACTAAACTTTCTTACTTCTTCTAAGTATTCTTGTTTCAAAAATAGCTTCTTACCTCTACATTAAACTAACATATTTACAAGTAAGTATGAACTTCTAAGTTTAGATATAAACCATCCCAACCAACTTTGATATAATTAATTGAAATTCATATGCAGTTCTCATTGATTAAATTAATTTACAATATTATATAATTGGAGGAATACTTCATACAATTTACAAAATATTTTGTATACTATTAGTGTTTCCTGGTAGGTCATAATGATTCATGCTTGTCATTGTCACAAACCTGAAGCATGAGGACTGAGGTCAATTTAGAATTAAAAAATAATAACTTCAAAAATAACAATATATCTAAATGTACTTCACACACACACACAATTACTCTCTCATCTAATCAAAATCAGGATGGCCATCAAAGGAGATATAATAATCTCTGTAATTAATAATGAAAATGTCATATTTCTAAGAATAGGAGGATTGAGGTTCAACTGAAAGATACATGTCCAATATCTAATTTTAAAATGGCATACCCTAAAATAGACAGCATTGTTAAAAGCAACAAGAAAAGAATAGAACAAAGAACATGATCCTAACCATAAAAATAGAAATCAGGAAGAATCAGAAAATGACAGATGCAATGTTGAGGAGACAGCATTGGCAAGCCTTCATCTGTAGAGTTATAACAGGCTCTGGAATGTGCTACTTGCTGTGGAGTCTGTGGCCATTTCGTGAGAGGTAGGAGAGAGTGAGTGGCACTCCAAGTTCCCCTTCCATGGAGCTGCAAATGTGGTTACTTTAGGAATTTGCAACAAAATTCTCTCCTCAGTGTTACTGTTCATACTGTTAATCTTCTAAAGAAATCCAACGGTTATTACTCATACTGTCAACATACTTAATTATTGTTGCATAGAGCAAAACAATGATAAGATCAGAACAAAACAGATCGTTTCATATAGCCAGGGAACTTATGTTTCTACCATAAATTTTTAGGATATAGAAAAATACAATTTTGCTGAAAGTATCTATGACAAATCAGCTACTTTCATAATACTTTTGCAGGGATGAAAATACTTTAACATCATTTTGTATTTCCTCTATGTTTCTTTACCAAACAAATTGTGAAAATAAAAGAGTATATAAATCACTTTTAAGGATAAAAATTATAAGCACTTTATTATTGGTTTAGGTAAACTTCTCTGCTTAATGTCCCTATTGTGTTTGGCTGTGTGTTTTGTTTCAATCTCATTCTGTGAGCAGCAGTATTAATTATATTAGGTTGAACTTCATGGTGTCAGAGTTCTCTGGAAATATTAAGTGTAATGGCCATACTAATTTGTAACATATTGATTAAAAAAATCCACTGAATAACACTCCTTTTCCTTATGGTCATCTCTGTACAGTGTTAAAATGACAAATACTCGGATGAGAAGAGGACATTTGTAGCTAGAGTTTTCCTGCCTGGTCCACAGTCAGGACAAATCTCTGCCACCTGCCAGTCCCACAGCCGCTCAGACCCAACCAAGTAAACACAGAGACTTATATTGCTTACAAATTGTATGGCCGTGGCAGGCTTCTTGCTAACTGTTCTTACAGCTTAAATTAATCCATTTCTATAAATCTATTCCTTGCCACGTGGCTCGTGGCTTACCGGCATCTTCACATGCTGTTTCTCATCGCGGCAGCTGGCAGTGTTTCTCTGACTCAGCCTTCCACTTCCCAGCTTTATTCTCCTCCTTGTCCCACCTATACTTCCTGCCTGGTCACTGGCCAATCAGTGATGTATTTATTGACAAATCAGCAACACACTTGACATACAGACCATCCCACAGCAGACATATTCATTGTTATTAATTCTATTACTTCATCAGATGCTTGGTAGGTATTCCAGACTTGCCTTGTATTCATACTACTCTTTGCTCAGCCTTCTTAGTGCCAGTTTTTGAAGCCAGCTTTACCATTCCTGGATAAAATCTTCTTCAGGTGAGTTATGCACAGGGGAGTTTTGGGGATATTGTGAAAAGAACAATAAAGATGCATAGAAGAGTAAAATAAATTTTGTCTGTGCTGAAAAATAAATGTTCAAGGGTGATACCACTGAGAGCAGAAGAGAGTCAGTACTATCCAATATTCAAATACACATGATCAATTGATCAGTAAACTAATAAATTTATGCACATATTTTGTTTATGCTACTCAAGTTTTGCTGAAACTTGTTTTATAATAGAATTTTTAAATCAGTTTTATAAAAAGGATATTTAAAAATGTAACAAAAATATAGTGTTAAGGAGTGTGAATTATAAGTAGAAATATTACAGAGATCAATTGATAAATAATAGTTCATCCAGTTATATTTTGAAATGATTTCATATCGGAAGTCAACTTATATCTGATTGTAGATGTAACCAACGGTCTTATTAAATAAGAAACACAGAGCCGATTCAGAGAAGAAAGTCAAAAGGTCAGAGCTAAGAGCCTCACCCTTCCTGATTCAGGGATCCTCTTCAGCCAAGAGAGCTCTCCAAAAAAGGAACCTACTTCCTGTGTGTGTCTTTATATAGTCTAGCTGTTCTGCCTTCTCATTGGTTGTAAACCCAAACATGTGACTGCCTCGTCACTGCCTGAATGTACCGCCCTCCAGGTCCTTAAAGGCATGCGCCACCGCCGCCATGCACTTGCTATGGCTCTAATAGCTCTGACCCCCCAGACAACTTTATTTATTAACATACAATTAAAATCACATTTCAGTACAAGTAAAATACCACCACATCTGATTGCCTATTTACCAACTTTTAAAAATTACTACTCTCTTTGTATTCTCTACTTTATAGGTAATTATTTTTATTCTGACTAGAAATTTTATATAATTTTATTTATCACATAGTTGCCTACAAAATATGATTGCCCAAAATTTTGCTTAGCTACTCTTTTCTTTTGATATTCTATATCACTTTTATATTATCTTGAAGATAAACTTAAATGCTTTCATATTCTTTTGGCATACCCTTTATTTTCTGTGCCATTTTCATTTTCTCCCACAATATTTGTAATGGGAATCTAAAGACTAAGAATTTTTTGTTAGTAATTACACTTCCTTGGCATGTGCAAACCCCCAGGTTTAATTCCCAGCATTGAAAGACAACAACAATCAGAAGTTACCTGACTCTTATGCTGGTCTTCTGCTTAAGTGTTTTGAAAATCTTTGATATTACACCTAATGAATACTGACTTTTGTACCATCTGATGCTTCTTAGAAATATTCAGGAGAGATCAATCACAAATGACTTCGTGATTCCAATTGCAACCTGTTAACCCAAACTGAGAGAACCACAGTGTTTGCAGCTGTTAGAGACTTAGTTTTATGCCCTACAAAAGGGGACAAATTGTTCAAAGTCATTCTCCCATCTTCCATACCAAATAACTTTTATTGTAATAAGATGTGTATCTACTATTTGAATTATCTTTGTTAGTTACCCTTCAAATTGTTTGTGTATCTTTGATGTGTAGAAAGACAAAGATAAGGAAACTATCAAGGAAACAAAAAAAGAACAAACAAAAACATAATAACCTACATCTTTAGTAAAAACCCACATCATGCCAGAATGGTGAGTAGATTATTCAGCTCTTTTTTTTGTGTGTGTGCACATTGTTGTTTGGTCTGCATAGATGTGTGTGCATGTATCCACAGCGTCCACAGAAAAGAGAATAAGCCAACAGGTCCTCAGGCAATGGATCTTCTGGATATGGAATTACAGATAGTTGTGAATACCATGGGTACTGGAAATCAAATCCAGGTTTTGGGAGAGCAACCAGCTCTGAGTATTCAACTTTCACTATCTATTTTATTTCACTTTCTCTAAATTTGTGTACATACTGACTAAAAATATTTGTAAAGTGTATTTCTGGGTGGAAGAACATTCAATAAAACTTTTCCAAAGAAATAATATAAATATAAATGATTTTTTTCCTAAAATTATTTTGGGCCATATTTGGCTTGTTACATGTTTCATTATTGTTAAATTTTAATTATTGAGTAGTAATTCTATTTTTAATATGTGGTTTTTCTTATAGACCATTTTATTAAAAATAAAATTATTTTGTATATTAAGTGCACAGAAACCCTAGCTATTCAATCATATGTGTCAATAGATAGAAGAGCAAATGCTGTGACATAATTTCTAGACAATGATACAAGAAAGAATGGATAAGAAATTCTGACTCCTGTCTTTCCTTCCTAGAGGGAGATGACACATAAAGAATTGTTCTTTCATTCTGATTGGTGGGTTTCTCAGTGTGATGGATGTTTCCAGTTCCAAGTAATCTTATAGATGGTAGCTCAGTACCAGTCTCCACAGCTGTGAGGACAATACAGTGTGTTTGTTTCTGACTTTGGAGGGAGCAGAGATTTTTCTTTTTATGTAGCACTTACATATTGATACCATAGCTCCATCAAACAGAAAAAAATTAAGACAATGAGGAAGAAAAATTTTGTATATGTTCATGGATGTATGTGCTTAACATATATGTTGATGGAAACGAGAGGAGCAACAATCCAAAGACTCAAGTGTTTTATTCACATGCTGCATTCCTTAATTCTTTGAAAATATACTTTACCATATATTATACACATTAATATTAGGAAATGAAGGGTAAATGTTTTTTTTTAATTAGAAAACGTCATTACACTAAGAATTCACATCTTTAAATGATCTACTATTATAAGGTGGCCATATCTACAGTATAAATTAGAGATTCAAATTAATTATTAACTTTACATAAACAATGGATAAATTTTAGACTTCAGAAAACCTTTTATTAAAATACTTTTATTTTAACTTAAATTCAAAAACTATATTTTTTCTGGTAATATTAATATGATCTGCCCTAGGCTTCATCTCTATGAAGTTTAAATTTGAAAGAAATAGGAATTATTTTTAACATTTATGTGTTAATACATAGCAAACATTTAGGTCAATTAAGCTGATAATGGGAAAGCTGGGGGTTTTTGTTGTTGTTGTTGTGGTTTTTTTTTTTTTAACATTCTTTTATTTCAGTAAAGCCAAACAGTGAACAGTGCTCTATAAAGGTCAATTGGCAACCATACCATCTGCTCTGTGTCCCTAGAATAAATCTCCGGCTGGGGCCATGGTACACATGAGCACATGTTGTTTGCACAAAAATCCAAGTCTTGTATTGTATTTGTGCCTTATCCCTGCTGTGGATGCCAGTTGGATGGCATCCTTAATGGGGTTAGTGGATGAATTCTGGAAATCCATTGTCATTATTGCTGCCAATCTTGGGGACTGAAATTCTACTATGCAGTAAAACAGCCACATTAAACAAAATTCTGGTGTCCATTTGGACTGGAAAGGTAGGTAAGTTAGCCAGGTTGTTTTTATGAACAATGTTTGTTAGCTGCTAAAGTTCACACATACATCATCCTTCTCTTGAGATTTGTCCTGAGAAGACAAAACTGCCTAGAAGTGTGGTATTTCTTATCACTACCAGGAAACTATGGTGAATGAATAATTAACAACAGGTTGTAAGCAACTATGTGATATAATTAATACACAAGAGTATCCCAGAAAAAAAAAAAGACTGTTAGTTAAAGGTAGAAAGATCAATGTACTTGGCCTTTAGTTTCCTACTGTCTTCACATGTTTGTGTTGAATATCATTGTGTCTTCAATTATGCATCTGATTTTCCATCTCAAATTTAGGATATGATGTACCTCAAGGTTTTGTGTATCTCAGACCACTACATGTTATTACACAGGGAATAGTGAATTTGAGTGACTGACAAGTAAAGCCACTGAATATGTTTAATGCAAAATAACATGAAAATAGTTGTTTATCATTAGCAATTGTTACACTTATTAGTTTCTCAGTAAACTACATGGAATGATTATAGCCCAAAAGACTGCATTGGCCTCTTGTCTAAGAAAAACAAAGAGTTTAAAACAATGTAACATAAATAATTTAACAAGTTGAAAGGAAATCTAGACTTCTTTACTTCCCTAAGAAGTGGTATTTTACTTAGCACACAGCTCTGTGCTTATTTTCTAATCTACTTGGTATATGTTGCCATTTATGTTGAAAGAATCTTAACAGTGAAATAGGTGTACAACAACATGCTCTCCTTTATAATGCAAGTCTAAGATGAAAACATATCAATAGGATATAAGATATGAAGTAAATCAAAATTGTTGGAAAATTCATAGCTATATACTGTTAAGTTTTGTTTCCTAGTAGGTAGCATGTCACAGACATGGACATTCTTTTTCTGACATAAATAAAAAAAACAAACATTACAAATAGAGAAATGTAATGAGTAAAATTCCACTTGAATATTAATTATGATGAACAGTGAAATGGTATTCCCACTAAGGGATGAAAGCATTTATATAGCCTTGAGATCATATGATAGACAATTCTTTCAATGAATACAGAGAAAGGAATGATGTGTATATTCACCTAAGATTTAGGGAAATAAGATTAAATTATTCTATCAAATTTAATGTGAATAAAGATATGAGATACTGATATGTAAGTTTGTGTAAATAATTTTTATAATAGTATAAATAAATAATTGCCTTCATTTTGTTGAATGACCTTCTTCTTCATAATACTATCAAGAAAATTTCTGTTTGGATATTTGATACTGTCTTGTGATTCTTATTATCAAACTTTATCTTCATCCAAGTAAGTACTAAGTTTTTTAAAGGATGATTTTTTTATACTGCCTAATTTAAGAAAATAAATTCATCCATCACTAGTTAATTTAACATATTAGAAATATCTCTTTTTTTGGTGAAATTAATACACTTCATTATTAACATATGTAAGAAACTGAAAAAATGAAGTCTATTTTTAAAGATATTTTTATGTGATAACAATTTCATTTTAGGGTAATATTTCAGGTAACAATATGGTAGTTTGAGAGTTGAATGTGCCGTATAGGTGTGTGTATCTTCAATCTTGGTCCCCACTTAGTGTTGTTCTTTGGTAGGTTATGGCACTCTGAGGAACTGGAGTTTTGCTGGAGGAAGTATGTCCCTGAGACTGGCCTGCAATATTGTATAGAACTGCCCTACTTACATTTTGCTCATCATTTCCTCTGTGTGTGTTTGATACACGGTCTCTCAACTTCCTGCTCTAGCTACTTATTGCTACATTTTGTTCAACAATTATGGACATTCCCTTAGGAACTGCAGACCAGAGTAAACTCTCCCTTCTATAACATGCTTTTACTGATGATACTTTATTTTTTTAATGATTTTTTTTTTTTACTTTTGAGACTATTTCAGAGATCACTTTAGAAACAAAGGAATAAAGATTGTTAGAATAAGAGTTTGCTGTGAGATTGTGTCTCCTGTAATGTCACAAACTACATTCATAAAGTCAACATGGTCATGGTATTTTATTACGAGAACAGAAAAAAATGTACCTGATACAGATATTCTGATTTCTTTTTGGTAACATTGGTTGTGGTTTTTAAACCAAGGCATTGGAAACAAGTATTCTAAAAGCTACCTGTGTATTTATATAGATATGCATCTTTTCATCTGCAGTTCATGACATCTTAATAGAGTCAAATATTATATATGAATTGGATTATAACTCAGTATTTTATCACTATTTTCTAACAGAATGTTAGAAACTAAATTAATCAATACAATGAAATATTATTTCTATCCATTTTGTTAAAGGAATCAGTTAAGTAAAATAAAATAGAAAGAAAATAGCTACAAAAAGTAAAATAAAATATCTAGTAATACTAAAATAGCACATTCAATTTAGTTATCCACAGTAATGTTCCAAATTGTATCCCAATGGTCATGATGAGGTGTTTGTATTTTGTTTGATGAATCAGGTGAATTATTGCAGATGCACATGCAGACGCATAATGCCAAAATGTACCATCTTTTTTATTTTTTTATTTTCCAGTTTTTGGAGACAAGGTTTCTCTGTGTACCTTTGGAGCCTGTCCTGGAACTCACTCTGTAGCCCAAGCTGGCCTTGAATTCACAGAGATCTTCCTGCCTCTGTCTCCTGAGTGCTGGAAGTAAAGGTGTGCGCCATCACTGCCCCGCCCTGTACCATCTTTTTTTTAAATCAGGGACCCACAGTGTCCTGGAGCTTACTCAGAGGTTAGGCTGGTTGTCAGCAAGCCTCAGGCTTTCACCTTGTCTCTGCCTTGGCAACACTGGTATTGTAAGGGTGATTATTTTCTGGAGATTCTTGATATATTCATCATGACCTAGGCTTGTGCAACAAACACTTTGGAAAGAGCTGTAGTAGAGTTTTCCTGCCTGGCCCACAGTCAGGACAAATCTGCCAGTCCCACAGCCACTCAGACCCAAACCAAGTAAACACAGAGACTTATATTGGTTACAAACTGTATGGCCGTGGCAGGCTTCTTGCTAACTGTTCTTACAGCTTAAATTAATCCATTTCCATTAATCTATACCTTGCCACATGGCTCGGGGCTTACCGGCATCTTCACATGCTGTTTGTCATCTTGGCGGCTGGCAGTGTTTCTCTGACTCAGCCTTCCACTTCCCAACTTTATTCTCCTCCTTGTCCCGCCTATACTTCCTGCCTAGCCAATGGCCAATCAGTGTTTTATTTATTAACCAATCAGCAACACATTTGCCATACAGAACATCCCACAGCACTTCCCCCCCTTTTTTTTTTCAAAAAGGAAGATTTTAACCTTAACAAAGTAAAATTACATATAATTTGGGAATTTGGGCGTAGCTTCTCTTACTACTTCCTGCTGGAGAGGGGCGCTGTATCTTATAGGGACACAAAGAAAATTTAAGGATCATGGAGTAGTCTGTGAGACTGTATCATCTGAGTCAGTTGCCTTCAAACCATTCTGAATGTTGGATCATCTGGGCCTTGGTGTCATCAGAGACCTTTCAGGTGGTCTTGGCTGGTCAAACCTAATGTATCTTAATCTGGAACAAATCCATGTATAGCTAGAGTTTTCCTGCCTGGCCCACAGTCAGGACAAATCTCTGTCACCCGCCAGTCCCACAGCCACTCAGACCCGACCAAGTAAACACAAAGACTTATATTGGTTACAAACTGTATGGCCGTGGCAGGCTTTTTGCTAACTGTTCTTACAGCTTAAATTAATCCATTTCTATTAATCTATACCTTGCCATGTGGCTTGTGGCTTACCGGTACTTTACATCTTCCTTGTCCTGATGGTGGCTGGCAGTGTCTCTCCCACCCAGCTTCCTGTTCTCTCAATTCTCCTCTCTCTTAGTCCCGCCTATACTTCCTGCCTGGCCGCTGACCAATCAGTGATTTATTCATTGACCAATCAGCAACACATTTGACATACAGACCATCCCACAGCACCATAGCCTTTGGCTTTCTTTGGGAACAAAAGCAGAGTCTCCTTTCCAAAGTAACATATCCTTACATCCAAATTTTGAAGTCAAGATATCTTTAAAATATACATATTGGTTTAACTCAACATCTTTTATGATCAAATGTTTTTCTGCAGTTAAAAATCCCAAAGACAACACAATCCAGATTCTCTGTGTAATATTCATCTTTATGTGGCTTATTTTATATATTAATTTTATTGTCTCTTTAAAGACTTTATTTTTTAAAACTATGTATTTCTTTCTATAATTCTATATATCACCTTTTTTGTCTCTTTCAAGCCTACGTATCTTTTACACACATTGTAAACTATTACATCTGAATCTGTCTTATTGTGAATCTATTGCTTTAAACTGCAGCAGCTGTGGCTGCTGGTTCAGCCCACCTCAGCTTCCCAACATGGCTATGTTTACCACCAGCTCTGGGAGCTATCGTGGGTCTATGCTTTTATCCAAGCAGCGTGTAGCCCAGAAACCTCTTTTTTTTTGTTTTGTACTAGTAAAGTCTAAATCCACCATGCAGCTCAATGTGCCACTTGTAGAGGCCTCATTCCCACCATACAGCAGGTCGAGCGCACACTAGGAACCCACCAGTAGCTCAAACCAGTAGCTGTCGCTCATTTGAGAGAGACAATTAGGAACTGTTTTTAGCTCTGTTTTAGCATCTTTTTTCTCAGTTTTTAGGTGGAAATTCTTGCCACCACGTTGGACGCCATTTGTAGCTAGAGTTTTCCTGCCTGGCCCACAGTCAGGACAAATCTCTCTCACCTGCCAGTCCCACAGCCACTCAGACCCAACCAAGTAAACACAGAGACTTATATTGGTTACAAACTGTATGGCCGTGGCAGGCTTCTTGCTAACTGTTCTTACAGCTTAAATTAATCCATTTCCATTAATCTATACCTTGCCACATGGCTCGTGGCTTACCAGCATCTTCACATGCTGTTTCTCATCTTGGTGGCTGGCAGTGTCTCTCTGACTCAGCCTTCCACTTCCCAGCTTTATTCTCCTCCTTGTCCCGCCTATACTTCCTGCCTAGCCAATGGCCAATCAGTGTTTTATTTATTAACCAATCAGCAACACATTTGCCATACAGAACATCCCACAGCAAAGAGCTATCTCTCCTGCTCTGTTTGGTGAGTTCTAAATTTTATTCATTTCCAGAAAGTCTGGAACCCCTAGAAAAAGGCAACAAAACAGAACAATTCACTGGTGCTGGTTAGGTGACTATAATGTAGTGCCTACAAACACACCAACCAACTCCTTTTGATTACATTTTTTTATTAAATGCATTGTTTGTAGCAAGAATTGTTAGAGGTCTTATTAATAAAAACAAACATGGAGCCAGGTATTGGGGTGAACGCTGGAAGATCAGAGAAGCAGAACAAGCCACAGCTACCTCACCTTGCCAATTCCTTAGCTGATCCTGTTTCCTCAGACTGGAAGCCTCTGAGTCCTCATCCAAATGGATCTCAGCTGAACAGCTGCTAAAAGCCTAAAAACTTAACCAGCTCTGCTTCCTGTCATCATTTCCTGGGATTAAAGGCTCTTGTTACCACACCTGGCTGTTTCCAGTGTGGCTTTGAACTCACAGAGATTCAGACAGATATCTGCCTCTGGAATGCTAGGATTAAAGGTGTGTGTGCCACCATATTCTGGCCTCTATATATAGCGGCTGTTCTGTTCTCTGACCCCAGGTAAGTATATTAGTGTGCACCATATTTTGGGGAACATAATATCATCACAATTGTTATTTATTATATTTGTGTTCAGAAATTTAGTATTAGGGAACAAATGTTTTCCTTCACTATTTGTACATATTACTCCTACAAATATACACAATTAATTCTGGTAGGCCGTTCTTGTGACTTTTCAGAAACATTTGAAATATTGTTTGTCTGTGACATAAGTTCTATATCATAATCATAGAGAATGGGCCCCCAAACAACTAACATAATGAATTAATCTCACAAACAATCCATTGAGCTATATTACTTTCTTGATGTCTTAGCTTGGAGCATGTCATAATAATATATGAGTGTCACTTCAATGTTAATCCAAAGGTGTACACAATTCATATATCTCCAGTTCAGGTTCACATACTATTTTGTCACCTGGATGTTCCTAGGCTTTACTTTCAGAAACTGTCAATTAGCAGGTCTAGAAAGGACCTAAAATCTGCATTTCCTCAAGGATCATCTGGAACTTTCATGACAGGTATCTTATGCTTGAGTTGGGAAGCTATAAATAGGATCTGGTTATACCTGGCTGAGAAAGAAATCAGAAAAACATCACCCTTTACAAAAGCCTAAAATGATATAAAATACCTTGGGGTAACTCTAACTAAGTAAGTGAAGGACCTGTATGACAAGAACTTTAAGTCCCTGAAGAAAGAAATTGAAGATGTCAGAAAATGGAAAGATCTCCCATGCTAAGGATAGGATAGTAAAAATGGTAATCTTACCAAAAGCAATCTACAGATTCAATGCAATCCCCATCAAAATCCCAACACAATTTTTCACAGACCTGGAAAGAACAATACTCAATTTCATATGGAAAAACCAAAAAACCCAGGACAGGCAAAAGAATCCTGTACAATAAAACAATCTCTAGAGGCATCACGATCCCTGACTTCAAGCTCTACTATAGAGCTACAGTAATAAAAACAGCTTGGTACAGGTATAAAAACTGACTTTTGATGACATTATTACATACTTCCTATGAACTAAGGAAACTGAAACTTTACAGTCTAAAATATTTTGTAAAATAATTTCACCCAGTCTACACCAATTGTTAACTTTTAGCAATCATTCCACCATTAAAAATATAAAAGAAACATCCCTTATATGGAGTGGAATGTGAAAAACAAAAGAGTATCTTGATGATCCAAAAGCCAACTCCTCCTAAGAGATACATATACCTAAGAAGCCCGTGGTCCTGAATGGTAGTTATTTTTTCACCATCCTGTTGTCCTTAGATGAATATTCAATGTCTGACTGACTCTGCACAGTTTTCTCCTTGATGTTTCTTTCTAACAACATATAATGAGGCTTTGAATCTTAAATTATATTAGCTCACGATGTTGTCATTGTTAATAATTTAAACTGGGCTTTAAAAATATATGATTAGTCCTATTATTTTTATGAAGATATCTGTGGAGAAAATAATATGCCTTTATAATTGTTTGGTTTCAACAATTCTCATAATCGAAATGAATAAATCACACATTTATGCATTACACACACTGCACAAAGAATACACATTGCAAGCCTCCTATTTAGTTCAGACCACAGCATCACACTCCAAAGAAGATTTATGACTCCACTTGGGACTTGCATTACTGGGTAGTCAGGACACATTCTATGGGAAAGGGAGCATGTATCTAAGTCATGACAGAGTTCTGACAGATATTCTTCTAGAAAGAATGGAAAGATTGAGAGTAACCTTAAATCCCCTTAAGACTCTATTGATGGGAGCCAGTGAAGCAAGTTTAAGGTAATGTCATATTCTGCTGCTTTCTTGGTGCTATCGAAGACAAATTTCACCTTCTAAGGTGCAATATATCAGCATTTTACTGACATTGCAACAAATCGTGCCAAATAGAAACTTGTTCAAATTGCTTTTCCAAAACTAATTGTTTCTTTCTGATAGTTTAGGTGACAGATTAGCTGTAAATTCTCTCAGTGTAATTTAAGTAGGCTATAAACGAAGAATCTGAGGTTTCATGGCTTTGAATATATGTATATACCTATATGAATATATGTATATACCTATATGCTTACATATTGTATTGGTAAATATCTAAGCTCTTCAAATACTAACTATGTGATATCCTTCATATAGGAATTTGAAAACTGAACTCTATGTGCCAGTGTCGAATTCTCTTTCAACATGGCTTATTATTTGCTTGCTTTATCAAAATTTATGTGTCTGAAGCACAAATAATATTCAGTGTAAGAAATACTCCCTTTGCTGTTTCCCTGTACTCATTTTCTCTTTTTATCTATCCTTAATTCTTTCTTTCTTTCTTTGTCTATTTAAAATGGAATTGGCAGTGACTGTTAAAATGGCATAATCTAGTTCAATGTAAGGTAATAATCACTTTATCTGGGAATGAATAACAGAAGATAGAATATTATCTGTATCCATATTTTCCTTTTTGACTTGCTGGAGGTAATATCAGTGTAAAAGTATCTTTCAATATTCATGAACCCAGATACATGAATATACAAAAGCCTCACTATTTATCATTTAGAACAACAATAAGTTTTGAAGGCACCTTATCTTGCATTTCATGTTTGGGTTTCACATAGTTAATGGATACTTGGTAATTTAAAATATCCACCTGTGTGAAAGATATCTAACATAGTTTCATTTTTTTTTTAGGAATGATTAAATAAAGATGAAGAGGTAATGTGTTGGGGTGAAATACTTTTCACAATAAACATTTTTGTTTGATGTTTACTCTTAATGGAAAATACATCATTTTTCAGGCAGTTTGGCAATATGATTGTCTAGCTTCATGACTTGTTTATGTTCAGGATGAGGCACCTATTGTCTAGTCTAGATATCTTCTATTTGGTATCAAATATAGATTTTATGGAGATTTTAACCTTTTTAGTTAATTCTTTGAGAATTTCATTTGATGTATTTTGAACTTATTCATTTTTCTTTCCCCAAATACTCTTGCTAACCATCATCTTCCTGTACCTTTCTTCTTTTCCAACCAATGTTACATTTTCTTCTCCTTCACTCTCACTGAATCTAATTTATGTTGCTTAACTAGCCTTGAGAGGAGAGCTTGCTGTGCAGTTAATGTACTAGGAGTCATAACATTAAAAATAACAAACAAAAACCAAAAAACCCAACTCTGCTCCTCTCAGATATGAAGCTATCAAATGTTAATAGTTCTCAGTCAGTGGTAGAAATTTGAGCTCATACTGCCCTTGCTGTACTCAGAGGAGTTGGGGGAAGGAAGGTAAATATGTTCAAGTATTATTGCACTAAAGCAAAGATGATTCACAGAGAAACTTTATGGAAACACAGACAAAGCACATGTTTGAAATGCATTCATCATATCTGGACACATCCTCTTTAGGCAGGAAGAGACCTAGGGAAAAGCAGAGCCATTTCCAGATTTCATTCATCTCCTGGGCATCATTAGTCATTTCATATATGTGAAATTGCAATAAATACTAGTAAAAGAGTCTAAGATCTTGATGAGTTTTCTATCTGAACAGTATGCATAACAACTCCCATCACTACGAGTTTTGTTCATTAGGAAGGAAAGTCTCTCCTTAGTTCCACCTAAATTTCTCTTTGCTCTATATCCAAAGTGTGTGTTGTCCTCAGTAACACATTTTTATTATCTGGTTCTGGTGGGCAGCAAAAACTTTTGCAATAACTTGTATTACTTTGGTAGCCTCTAGATCTTTCCTGACCAGTAGATCATAGAGAGGAATCACAAACAGTGAGATTTTGAAATAAAATCCTATGTCCTCAGAGAGCATCAATATGCACCTGTGTGGGATTTTTCTGCTCAACACCCCATTTAAAATAACTTTGGTTAGCTTAGAAGATAGTAACTTCCATAAGGCCTTCATACATATACTTGACCCTCTGTCTCCTCAGCACACCCCACACTTACCCCCAGTGGGTGGTCATGGTCCCTATGAGGAAATCTGCTACCTATAGATATTTTGCTAAGTGTATGTGTAGGTAAATGGCTTTCTAATTTTTTTTTAATGCTACAGACTGATGTAACTTTTAAGCATTAAGGAAAGGAACCTCTTAACAGTATGCAACTTGTCAAAACAGTTGACTCAAAACATCAAAATCCTGGGAACAAAGGGATGCTTAGACCTAAATGAGACAACTTTGTCATCCACTCAGGCCCCAGAAAATTATTATGGAAAAGGAAATGTAAAGAATAAAAGAATATAAGAGCCAGATGATGATGGGAACGTTATTAAATGCTGTGTGGGTATGACACAGACATTGCAGTCATAAAAATAATAGCAGCTATGGACATTTACACACAAAATTTGCACACACACACTTACATACACACACAAATGTGCACACACACATGAGAGGGGGGAAGAGAGTTAATGAAGAGGAATATAATAAGCATAAAAAAATTAAAGGTGTCAATATTGAGATAAAATTATATAATAAATTTTTTGTCTTTTATTACTTTGATTTGATGTTCAAAGAAATGTTATCCTGCCCATGAATACTAAAGTTCTGTCTAAACTAACATATGCTATCTGTCTTTCTCAGTTACTCTGATGAATGTAGCATTGCTTTCTTACTAATCAGTTGAAATTTAAACTGTCAAATAATATAGCTATTTAAAGTTTTTGGAGTATATAAAATACAAACATAAGTAAAAAATGTAACATCTAATAAATTTTAATTGAATGTTCTCTAGGAAAATAAAGCGTGTTCTTATCTCTGTCTTTGTAGAATTAATTTGCAATATTCTCCATATAATATTAACTATGAGATATCATGTGCTTAAGATTAATTACTTTAACAATGATTGATATGCCTCATCCAACTTAGGATATATATATATACTATTCCACTCTGATTGCATGATAAAAACAACAATTTATAGAGATTAAAATTATTAAGGGCTGGTTATTTTAAATTATAATGTAGTTTATCATGTTTCAGGGGAACCTGGGGATGGTTTTATTGTTGTTGTTTTGTTTTCCTTGGAAAACTTTTTTTTATAAGTAAATTCTGATCATGCTTCCCTCTCCTTCAACTCCTACTAAATTTTTCACACTTGCCTTCCCATCCAACTTCCTGCCATTCTTTCTGGCTTTAGAAAATAAACAACATAATTAAAAGAAAGAAACATAAGACACACACATACACAACAAAATAAGCTACATAAACACCCAAAATTAGAAAACATAATATTCAAACAAAAGACCAATGGGACAATAAAATCCCCACATAATGCAATATGAGACAAAGGGTTTATAAAAATACTGAGTTTGTTTTCAGTTGGCCAGCTATTACTATGCATGGGGCTTACCATTAAGTACTCTTTATATGCCAATGAGACTGTTGGAGAACCCACATTCTCAGAGAGTTCATATGTGTGTCAGTCCTGTGTGGCTGGACTCTTAGGATCTTTCATCCTTAATATTTTTGTAAGGTAGCTGTTTACTCAGGCATGAGGGCATATAGACAGAAGTTGTTTCTATTAACTAACAATATGATGGCCATCAGAATAAAGATAGACAAGCAGGCCCATAAATCTCACATATGTGCATGTGACACAGGACTTTCTGAATATCAACTGAATCTGATTCCAGAATATTGGTTCCATTGTCTCAATTAGGTATGAGAATGCATAGTAGTCTTTGAATGAATGATCAACATCTCAGCCCTTTCTTTAACAAAGAAATACATAATTTTCCCAGTTCCTTGGGCCATTTTTTAGCCCTTTTCTCCACACTATGTTTTAAAAGTATAGTGGAACAAAAATGGCCAGGGAATTATGTGGATTTGCATTTAATGTATAGTCCTTTGGATTATAGCAGTTGTTTTAAAGGAGGAAAATATGCAAAATAAATATTTAGAGTAATCACAGCAAGTGCTTCTGTTTGGAGATAGAATGAATATGGTTGACCTATTTAGGCATATTGTCATAGTTAATGTAGTCCAAGATGTATAAATATGCATGTGTATTTTCACAATAATTATGGAATGTATTCAGAATTGAGGCATGTTTTAATAAAAAATACCTCTCAACAACACAGTACATCATCAGCTGTTCACACTGAATGATGTAGATAATTAATCTAATTTTCCTTCTGCTTCATTTTGTGTTCTATTAGTTTTCTTATTCAAACTTTCAAGTCACAAATCTAATTTAAAACCTCTTAACTGGTCTAACGCATAATGTGTTCTCTCTGCATTCAGTGTTTAGCAGTCAGCACAGAAGCTGGAATACTAATTTGCTTCAGAGAGTGCAAAACACTCGATAATTTAATAATAAAATCCTGGATCCAGCATTTCTTAATGACATGACCAAATAAGTATAATGCCTTGAAATGCAAGCAACAGTTAAAAAATAGAACAAAGATGAATAAGATAATACAAATGTAGAAAGAAGAATGAAGTTACCATGAACAATAGATTAAGTATCATGGATATGTATTCAAAGTGAGTTGTAGTCAGGATGTAAGCCTTTGAAATTAAGTCAATTTGATTTGATTAACTACTTATACAAAATGTTGTATGATGAAGAAAGAGGGTATTGCAATAATTTTTATGATTTATACTTCTTTTGTTATTTATATTTTGTTTAAGTGTAATTTGTGTTTTTGCTGTAGTATTTCTTGATTTTTGTTTTCTCTTCCTGTCCCTACTGGCTTTGTATATCCTATGTCAATACATAGACACACACACACAAACACACAGAATTTATATTTAATATTTTGAAATTTTTAAAGACAGTAGGCATATTTTTGTCATTTCTTTTTATATGCACATGTTTTCTGGTAAAAATAATATTTGTTTCAGTAGCTCCACTGAATTCTATAAAGTTGAAAATGAATAGATTATGGCATTATGAAAAAATAGGGTTTGTCAGAAAAATTAACCATGTACTGAATGATTAAACTATTTTGTCATTTCTATTTTGTTTAAATGTAATGCAATTTGCCAAACCATAAAGAAATCCTTAGATGAAATGGCTATTTTCCAGGCAATTGTACTGTGCTGCTGACTACAATATATTCTGACGTCTATGACAGTTTTATAATTCTTCTCTTTGGTGCCCTGAAGTACCCCTACTTTGCTGAAGGATTTCTCCTGGGAAAAGGCTCCAAAATTTGTGGACTGAAAAGAGATAATCAGTTGGATGAGAAAACAATACCATCATAGGATGCAATCTTGTTGCTAATTTTTATGGTTATGTGGTAGCCTATTTAAAAAGAATCTTACATGAAGATTTAGAAAAGATAATGCTACAAACATCAGTACTTTATATGGAGGATAGGAAGGAAAAGCATCCTAAATACAAACTTACTATATCCTCCATAGATTTTCCTTCTTCCATGCTAAACCTCTAAGTAAAAGTTACTACTATGGCTGTGCATAGGGAAAATGTAATAAATTATTTCTGGCTAAATACAGATAATGTTTGGTGAGAAGTTCACTGTAAATATAGTGCAAAGGTTTTCACTGAATATCATATTCTTTCAGAGAATGCTAACTGATAATTTCTAAATCACTTCAAGAATGTTTGCATTTCCAAATGATAATTATGGTGTTTTCATTTTTAAACAGCAGCAACCAAAAAATAAATTCATACCTCTAATGAATCCTATAATGAATAATAAAGTCATGCACAAAGGATTGCAAATGTGTACAATATCCAAAGGGCAGATTTACAGAAATTAAATGCAATGCTATCAAAATGAGTTTCAAACACATGTACATATATCCTGTGCATATTTATGTATGATGAAGAAATGAATTTTCATATATGTAACACAAATTGCTAAATGGTCCCAATAAAAAACCGGAGCCAGATATTGGGGTGAAAGCTGAGAGATTAGAGGAATAGAACAAGCCAACTACAAGTTCTTACCGCTAGAAAATCCTCAGCCCAAAAGAGAGCTGCTTCCTGTATACTCACACCTATATACCTTTCTGTGCCCTGCCATCTTACTTCCTCTCTCTACCCAACTACATCTCTTTCTGCCCAGCTCTACCACTTCCTGTCTGTCTGTACAGACCTCCAGACCTCTATGGTTAACTAGTGCTGGGATTAAAGGCTTGTATCACCACGCCTGGCTCTGTTCCCAGTGTGGCCTTGAACTCACAGAGATCCAGTTGAATCTCTGCCTCCGGCATGCTAGGATTAAAGGTGTGTGCTAACACTGCCTGAACACTATGTCTAATACAGTGGCTGGCTTTATCCTTAGGTCCCCAGGCAAGCTTTATTTGGTAGAGCAGACACACAAAAAAATAAATAAGATAAAACAAGACACATATATCTTGATATTAGTTGAAATATACTTATAAAAATCTCATTCATATACTAAGGTCTTGGTTTCTTTCATATTAGTGTCTGATTTAAAGAGATTCATCTCAATGAACTGAATGCTCATAATTATTTATTGAATATTTCCTCTTGTAATGAAGATAAAGTGAAATGCAGCAAATTTAAACACTGCAACATTGGATTAATAGATTTTTTATTTAAAAAGTGTGAATTAATGACAGAAACATTTTCATTGAGAGACCCCACTCTCTACTTAGAAGTAGGAAGTGGAATCAAGCAGGATACACTTCCCGTTGTTTAGATTTAAAGACATTTAAAACAATTGTTAATTTCTTTAGTGAACTCTAAATTCCAAAATGAATAATTACTGCTATACTCTCATGACATAGAATATTTTTATAAATAAAGCCTGCTTATAACTTAGTAATGAAAGCTTTTTTTCTTCTGAACAAGATATTTTAAAAGGAAATGAGATAATTTACATTAAGTTTGTAAATGTAGTTGATAAGCTTGTGCTTGAGTTTTTGAAATCATATATTTTTTCTTACTTAACAAGTTATTTATTGTTTTTGTCTGCCATGTGGTTGTGGAGGCAAAAAAACACTTTGTTGCCAGTTCTTGCTTTCTCTCTTCATATGTGTTCCTGAAATCAAACCTAGGGTGCTGTTTGAACAGTAAATAAGTACCTTTGCTTCTTTATTTAAAAAAAAACAAGGAAATTAATCTGAAACCAGTAGTAGTTTTTTATTCAGTTATTAGTTTATAGGTCTAAAGAATGAGGAGTCATTTTATAGTTATAAGTTTGGGGCTACACTGTAAATTACTATGTACTGAATAGAATTGCTTTGAAATTGTGATTATTTCATATATGTTATTTTTGGGGTCTGTTTTACATCTTTAAATATATTCATTTTACGATTTATTGATCATATTCTCTAACATTTCATATTTGGTATATACAATTTAATTAGACACTGGATATAATACATTCTTATAATTTGACCTGTCTACATGTGATTTGAGAAAACGCAAAATGTATTCAATGAAGTAGAAAACTGGCAATATGTATGGTATGCCATCCTGAACACTGGAGTCATTGACTTTAAACAATTATTGGGAATATTTCTAAATTTAAAAGAGTGTTTTGCATCTCTGTTTAATAAATAATTTATGTACCTATTTTTTTTAATTCAAAAAAGATACTCAAAACAGGAGAATTTTATCCTATGTGAAATACAATTTACTGAAGTGAATTTATAAAAATACATATATAAACAACAAACCTAAACGTTTGACTGTAAGTTAGTGCCCTAGGGAAATAGAGTATCACTTTGGAAGCCACATGGCTCTAGTCACATGTAAGAAAGTTCAAGTCAGTTTTAAAATGTAATTGTCATCTGTGAAGCTAAATTAACCCACCAACAAAGTGAGGATAGGAGACATACCTTGCTTGACCATTAATAGCTTTTCCAGGGAAGAAATAGTCTGAGGTACTAGACTCTACTTTGCTTGATCTGTAACTCAAGGGTAGGGGTTAAATGAATCTCTACTATTGCCACTGTGAACTAATAAATCTAATGATGAGATTTTAAGTACAGAGATGTGTTGTATATTATTCTTCACTTTAATTAGAAGCTAAATATTCACAAAGTTAAAGCACAAAACTGGCTCAGTCTTAGTGTGGTCAGCTTGATCTTGGCAGGGTTAACGAGGAGGGCTCAAAGAGGAATTTAGTTTCCAAGATTTAGCACCTCACTTCATGGTAGATAATTTATTTGTTAATTTTAAAACTGTATTGTGATTAATCCCTATAACTTTTAAGAAACTTCATGGTTTATATCTTATATTTATATTGAAGTGATTTTTCTAATATATATATGTGTGTGTGTGTGTGTGTGTGTGTGTGTGTGTGTATGTATTTGTATGTATATATGTATACACTCTTCAAACATGAAAATAGGGCTAGAAAATACAAGGAAATAAGCCAAAAAGCACACCTGTGAGAATATAAAACAGAGGCCATTAAAATCTGAAATTGCTGTAGTCTTTAACATTTGAATAAAGTTTAAAAAGTCATTTAAGTGTTCCATATAAATTGCATATGTTCAGGTTTTCATTTTCTTAGGCTACCCTACTTTCCAATAAAAATCATCACTGTGACCCATCCTGCATCATTAACTGACATCTAAATTCATCTGCTACTGCTGTAATAAATAGCCCAGGGAAAGGGTATATGAGAGTTCCTAGCACATTAAGTCGGCTTCTGGGTGCAGAGAACTAATATTTTCATACTTTTCAGAGAACAAATTGTTTAAAGGAAACAAATAAGTTTAAAGAAAAGTAATGAAAACTGCATCTGGGAAGGAAAAGTGCTATAAACTGTTTAACAATTTTACTTTGAAACTCCCTTATCTATATCTATTTTTTTCTTGTTACATGTTGCCTGGTGATAAAATTAAAGACCACTTTTATATATATATATATATATTACACATTGCATGAGAATGTAGGTGGCTATACAAGGACATGGAGTCTAGAAGACTGTTTACAACCACGCAGGAATTGGAAGAATCTTCTAGCATAATGAGACTCTCTAGAGAAGACCAGAAGTCTCTTAACTCTGCCAACTGATTTAGTTATGTTTGTCTCAGATGACCTCTCTCCCTCATGTTTAAGCACTGCAAGAAAATGGCCTGACTCAAAGTGACTCACGTTGTTGATAATTAAACAATTTAATAATCTGATTAATTTAAGAATTTAATCATATTGAAGTCCTTCCTTTGTGATGTAGTGTGCTGTTATGACAGCAACGACACTCATATGGCCTCGACATTCAAATTGAGGGAAGAAGATACATTCAAGTTAGATGGGACTCTGGGTTTTCATTTTAGTATCATATCTACAATGGATGAAAACATATTTCCATATTAAGAAACATAAGTGGAATCACCTTCATTATTAACCTAAAGAAGACAAATATTAGATTTGATCTTTTATTTTGTATTTTGTACAGAAAAATATCTATACTTGAAAGATAATGTCCATTGTTACCTTGGATATACAATATCTTGAGGTATGGTGTTTCAAGCATTTTAGGTAAGACCATGGCAGGATTATCTCTATTGAGGTAAAGGAAAAATGTGAAACTTGAATCATATTTCTGCAATTATATTTCATAATTAGAAGAAAACAATCATACATTTTTATAACATTAATTTACAGACTGTATATTTGATAATTTACACTGAAAACCTATAGATCAATTCCATATATATGTAAATATATACATAAGAAAAACAATGCAAGGCTAAAAACATGTTTAAATTTTTGATCAAAGTAAAAATATTATTTGATCAAAGTCAAAATATAATTTATGCAACTGTGGCATTAATTTACATTATTTAATAGTAATTGATGTATATAAGATTAAACACATGTGGAATATCATCAACTAATTAAACTAAGGAGATTGGATCACTAAATGTGTACTGGTAACACATACGAAATTGTTGAGCTGAAAAAGAATGCTGGGTAACAACTACGACAAATTGTATAGTTTGTGGTATTTATTAAAATAATGTGTGATGCATTTTATTACTATAGGTATGTGTATTCTAATTACTTAGCATGTTATCATAGAGATAACTGAGGTTGAGGTATATGGACTTCTGCAACATTGTTGAAACTCTATATTTATATTTTGAAATAAAAAATATTATGAAGGTTAAAATATAACTTTTATTTATTTATGTTTTTTATGTAAACCTATTCAATCTGAACAGCAATTATGTTTTATCAAATTAACATCACAGAATCACTAATACTAGGATACTATAGTTTTATGTTAGTCTTAATTAATGTTAATGTACTTGTTCTTTCAGCTTTTTTATTATCTTTGAACCAATCTGAGCTTATAGATCAAGAGTTTCACTCATGCAAGTAAAATTTGTCCAGTGAAATTCTGAAAACAGATGACATGTGAGACAGGTTGTTGACTGTCTTCTACATGGAGCCATGCAGACTGAATTGGTTAGCACCAGCAGACTAGAACCATGCTCCCTGCCAGTATATTTCTTTGCTATGGGCCCTTTTTTAGGAGAATGGCAGACAGAAAGTACATTACATTGAATTGTCTGTATGGCTATAGAAACCTAAAGCAAAATAAGAGAAAGTGATGTGTTCCTCAGTTAATGTTTACATTTATAAATTGATTCCTGTAAGCTGCTTACGAAAATAAATGACGACAAAACAGAAACACTTCTCAATTGGTTTATGACTAATATCCTAGGTGGTTACATCATGTCTGTAATTGTCTTCCTTTATTGAGTAACTGCTCATATTTAAAGTAGATTTGAATTCTGCTTAATAAATTAAATACTTTTTGCCAAGGCTCATTTTCAGCAGTGAAAGTGAAATAAAAGTTGGAACAGAAGTCAGAAGGGCAAATGCATAACAGTCACAGATTCCTTGATTAAGACATGAGTTTGCATCAACTGGTGTCCTTTCAAGAGGGACTGTAAGGATAATAAAAGAGGCTTATTGTATGAAAAGAAAGAAGCTTTCTTTGTTTGTGTTTTCTTACTAGACTTATGCTACTAAGAGAAGGGAAGTAAAACAAACAGATTGGAAACTACGTAAGAACTTATACAATGGGCAATTCTCCTCTAGTACAGTGCAATTTGCACAGTCAGCAGAATATCTAATTTGTCATTTCAACTCACTTAATAGTTTCTGCCTTTGACTTAATGCCTCTGAAGCCTAAAAAGTCACAGCAATTAGAAATATTAAATGAAATATTTCCCTTAACATTTTATTTTCTTTTATGAAAAATGGTTTTTCATATATATATATGATGAAATATACATATGATGAACTGGAAATTATGAAAACATGTCTCAAATCTTTTAAGCTAGTTATGATTCAAATGCTGACTATTTGAGCTTGTCAGCTTGCCAGAATGTTTTTTAAAATGAACAACACATTTCAGATCATTATAGAAGAGATTTCAGGTTGATGGCATGATATTTTATCTTCAAATGGAGAAAATGCCCAAGAGTAAGCAATTTTCAAAATGTATAGCCCAACAAAGATAGGAACATATGAAAGGACTGTTATACTAAAGTATGATGAATAGTTACTAGCTTTTCTGATTAATGGACTGTTCAGAAAGATGCACATCTGGGAGCAGTGAGTTTAAAATTAAAATCAAGGAATTCCTGAGTTCTAATTTCACATTTTCAAAGAGTAGTGCTCTATAATTTATGCAAGCTTTGATGGATTTTTAAAAGCAGCATTTAAGATGAGCTGTATCAATTTCACACACACAGGAAAAATATAGTGAATTTTCTACACTGTCATTAGCCTATAGATACAACTGAAGAGGGAAAATGAAATCAACTTATTTGGCATCTCAGAAATATAACATTTAAAATATTTATATAATTCTTTACCACTTTAAATGTAAGTGTTTCTCTTATAGAAGCAGTATGTTCATAACACACTATGGCCTTGAACAATCCATCACAGAACCTAATGTGGTTGATTACCCTTTATGATTTATTAATTAACTGGGACATTTCATGTCTTTAAAGAAGAGGCTTAACTAGTCTTGGAGGCATACAATTGTCTTTTCAGGTACTCTGAGCTCCTTGGAAACTGAAGAAAGGGGGACAGCAAGGATTGAGAGTGACAAACAATCTGAGCAATGTAGTCAGACTGCAGAACAAAATGATGAAACTTTAAATGAAATGGTTATACAGTATTTGACATACACATGCATGTATAAAAATGATGGAAATATTCAAGGCCCTTTATTAGATTAATTCCTTGAAATCTTTAAAAATATCTACACATTAGAAAGGAAACACATGTAGGAATAAAAAGGCTTAAGACCATTAAAAACAGGGAAAATATTATTTAATATATTAACTATAAAGGAATTAAAATAATTTTAACAAAATGTCTATAAAATATCAGAACATGTTTAAGAATTATTGATGCGAGGAACAAGAGGAAGAGTGTTTTGGAATATTATCTTAAGGTGTGTTACTTTTATTTGTGCTGTATTTGTTTAACTCTGTGAAGCTGTGTAACTGTGCCTGTTTAAACACTCGATGGTCTAATAAAAAGCTGGCCAACAGCAAGACAGGAGAAAGGGTAGGCAGGGCTGGGAGGGAGAGAGATTATACAGAAGGAGAATATAGGAGGGCGACTCCAGGGGCCAGCCACCCAGCTACTCAGCAAGCCACCATGGAGTAAGAGTAAGATTTACAGAAGTAAGAGAATGTGAAGAGCCTAGCGTTAAAGGGTAGATGGGATAATTTAAGTAAACTTGGCTAGAAACTAACCCAAGCTAAGGCAAAGCATTTACAAGTAATAATAAGCCTCTCTGTGTGTGATTTATTTGGGACCTGCGTGGCGGGCCCCACAAAAGAGCCAAAAAGCAACTAACAAGAACAAGGCATACAAATTCTCCACTGATGAGCCTATGATCTTGAACCAGATGTTAAGAACCGTTTTGCGTTCTGATATATAGTATGGTGATGTTAGAAGAGAAATTAAGATATTTAATACTATCAACTTACAGAAAAATTTAAAAAGTATTGAAATATTTTAAGGTAGTACTCAGGCTTCAATAGGAAACAAACTTTTCTTTAGTTTTATGAAAATGTATAAGAATATGAGGCCATATCTGGACTTGTATTTCAGATAAATGGGGAAACTTGGGGGCAGTAATTGATGAAGCAGTTTGAAAGATGAAAGGAGACAGACCATTCTAGTTAAAAGTGGTTACAATATCAAGGAACTGAGTTTGAAGGTAATCAGGGCACGGATATTCACTGGTTCCTAATTTTCATACAATATATATCCCAATTAAAGGCATATACCAAAAGGGGATTATTGTCCCTAGTACAAGACACTATGAACTGATGATCATTTATTGTGGGAAAATGGTACATACCTCAAAAATGAGATATCAAAAGGAAATGCATAAACTAAATAATTTTGTGAGGCAGATCATAGAGGCTCACTGCAATTCATAAGGAACATAGTATCTCTATCTGTTACAGAGAAAGAGACTGAATTCTCAGATTTGGGGTCTATTATGATCCAGGGGTGTGGTAGTCTTCTGTAGGAGGCTCACATAACCTACCACTGAAGAAGTTATTTTGAACTTAAGAGTCAGGTTTGGTTGAGGTTAATCCTGTGTAATTTTAAAAGGAGGCTATTATTCTTCCACTGACTGTGTAATTTACAGACATGGATGTGGGAAGAAGGTACCTTTTATTGGGACACCCTTTGTTCTAATGGCTGGGATGGCCATACTTAAGTAAGAGATAAGGACATTTTTAGACAAGTACAGCATTACACTTGCTGTTTTGGTGACTCTGTCAATGGATCCCTCAAGGAATGGCACAGGCAAGCTGGGGGTAGGTTTATTTATGATCTTAGCTATTTTAATGACTTGTGTCTAGTTTTTCCTTCCTCTCCTGTGCATCTTGTTTGTTAAAAACCTAAGAGGCTAAATTTAAAATTTCCTTTTGAGGGACTTATGAGTTTTGTTCTAAGTTATAAGCCATAAAATGTCTAGCTTGATTTCTCTTTTATTCAGCCAGAACCCATGGTCTCTTAAGTACCACTGTCTCTCTAGCTAGTTGTGATAGCAGCCAAGAACAGTGAAAACTGCCTGTATTATGTTGGGGACTGTCAGGCCTTTTGAAGTTTTGATCCAGGAAAAAAGGCTGGTATATTTACCAGTTTTCTAAAAACTTGGCTTGAAAACAGCAGGAATTTTATATAATCCCTGGTCTGAATGATATTCCCATCTATACAAGCAGAGAGAAACTTTGAGAAGAGAAAGGGCCAGTAGAAAATAAGCCAGAGTGAAACATCGTCTCCAGTATCCTAAAGATGGGATGAAAATTAGCAGCTGAGAAGAGACCAAAAAGCAATATCCCCACCACAACCGAGAACTCTTGAAAAACAGAAATCTTCCAGTACCATATACATGAGGGGACTATGGAGGATATGCCATGGAGAGTCTTCATGGAGTGAGAACACAGACATTTGCTAGAAATTTTTTCAAATGAGGAAATTAAAATTTACCTAACTGCCAGGAACCAATGAATCTTTGTCTTCTGAAAGCAGCATCCTACGAGATTCTTATTTAAGGATGTTCTGATAATTGTCTTGCTGTGGCAACCCAAGTATCCAATGGAATGGGATGTTAGTTTCTATATACAGAATTAAAAAAAGTAGGTCAAAGTTGAGGTTGCACATGACAAAAGCAAAGAATTGCACCAGTATTGTTTGAGCAAATAATTTACTTACCTCCTTACAGAATGAAGGGCCAAGACACTAAGAAGATTTGGCCCACTCTTGTCAGAATATAGAGTTGTGTGGGAAATTCAGCAATGTAGGGGAAGGATTTATGCACGGCTGGCTGTAGGTTCCCAAAAGTCATTTCTCTGATAGTTGTATAAATGTCAGTCCTACTGGGATCTGTTATTTTCCTTGCAGATATGTTTGTTCCTTATCTGGCTCCTTTAAGTTATTTGTTGAAGAAGCTCCATTCCAGATGTCACTGAGTGGTTATGGTATTTCTCCATCCTATTTAAGATCAAAGAAAACAGAGTTAGAACAAGAAAGAACACATAGTTATTTTATATCATACTGCCCTGGCCCTTTCATTATTACTAAGGCATACTGGGATTAAATACAGCATGAGTCAATTACAAAAAAAAAAAGTTTTTCCCCTTAATTAATATTGCTACATCTTATCTGAAATTTACTTCTCTTCTTATTGTGAATGATGTGATTTCTCTATTATATCATCCCCAGAGAACTGTCTGCATAAAACAAAAAACAAATAAATTTACTTGTAAGTACAACTGCCCCCATTAAGCAAGGATGGCTAAGTAAAAATTATAAAATTAATTATTGAGAAAATTAATAAAGTAAATTTCCTTGTTGAGAAGTAAATGCCCACACATTTGTCCTTGTTAATTGACCATATATTTGTTTTTGTCCATACTTTCTCTCTCATTATGCTAACACAAATTATGCAAATTAATTACTTGCCAAAAGAAGAACGTTCAGAATGTCATGGTTAGTTTTAACTGTCAATTTGATGCAATCTAGAATCATCACCTAAGATCTTCAAATAAGTAATCTTCTATTGTTCATTTTTTAAACGGTTGCTGCCTTTTAAGCCACTGCTGTTCTAATCAACAACTGAAACTCCACCTATCAACAGTGGTTCTGCTGCAAGGGCTGCAGCCTGAGGGAAGTCTGTTCCCTCAGGCACCCACCTTTTCAAAGCTACCAAGGGAACACATCTAAATCTCTGTCCCTCTAAAGAACTCAAGATTCTAAACTGAGGTGGAAGTCTGCTCCTCAGAGATGCTGAAAAGCAAATCATTCACCTCCTCTCCTTGCTCTATCTACCAGTTTCCCAAAAAGCCACTAGTCCTTCTCCTGGCACCTCCTTAAAAGCTCTTCTCCACCTCAATGAAGATCTTCTTGAAACAGTTAGAAACATATTTACCACATGATTCATCTATACCACTCTTGAGCATAAGCTCCAAAGACTCTATATTGTACTACTGACATGTTTGATCACCCATGTTCATTGTTGCTCCATCTATAAGGTCTAGACAATGGAAAGCATCTACTTGACTATCAATGAATTGTTAGATAATAAAAATGTGAAATATTATTTAGTTCTTAAGGAAAATGAAATTATGATACTCAAAGATAAATGGATAAAACAATCGATAATCATTCTGAGTGAGGTAACACAGACTCAGAAGGGTAAAGTTCATATGGATTCTCTCATTTCCAGTCTCAAGAACTTGACAGTAAGATTCTATTGCTGAATACCTCTCATAGGTGTATCACAGAACATAAGGAAACTATGTGAGAATTGACTTGGAAGATCCAACCCTGTTGATTGACATCATACTGTTAAAGATATGACACATACTGCAGGCAGAGAAAAGTTATCAGCAGTCTTACCCAGCTGTGAACACTGGTAGCCATAATAACAACTTCAATGGCAAGATATGCTCACTGATGCAATAGGGACACGAACATCATGGGAGTAACATTATACATTTTATTCAATTGAAGATTGCCCCAACAAGAAGAAACTATAAATAGCAGAGTTATCAGGTTCAAAACCTGTGCCTCGACAGTTCATAGGTCCTAGACAAGTACCTATTATTATTTCTCTGCTAATATAATATCAAACCAGCTCCTAAAAATGTCTTGCTATTCCTACAGATTGCTGTTTCTTGCAAACCTCATCAGAGAAATTTCTTTTCAGGGTAGATGGCAATTAACACCATGAAAGGTCAAAGAATAGATGAAAAAGCTATTGAGAATATGTTCAGATCTAAATTTGGCATCTATATCATGCACCTTCCTCTTAAGGTTCAGAGTTAATTGTGGATGAAGAGATGGAAGAAGTGTAAGGACCAAAGGTAGTAGATAACTACAGAAAATATTGTTTTCTGTATATAAAAGGACAGTTGCACACATGAAAACATAGTGGTTGGATATCCTCCAGGTGACCCATGAAAACTCAAGCCTGATAGCATTCCAGTATGTATGGACTAGGTAGCCAAATACTCATACCCTTAGCTGAGGAAATATTTAAAATGGATAGCTGCTAGGAAGGGAGGAATTAGCCTTAGTTAAGTTATGACTCCTGATAAGTATGATATGTTCCACAGTTCAGAATGTAAAGGCAGAATTAATGGAACTCAATGAGTTAACAAATAAAGGGGACAAAATTTGGGGTTGATAAGGTTTGAGGTATGGATGTGGATATAGATAAGGTAAGGGATGAATATGATTAAGGTTCAATGCTATAAACTCTCAAAGAATTAAAAAAATTATTTTTAATACCAGAAATAATACCAGGAGATGGGAATTGATTGAAGGTAAGAGAATCCATAGAAGCTCAAAGGCAGGATGTCTTAGAAGACACAACAGCAAAAAACACATAGTGTGCCTCAAATAAAATGAATAATGAAATCTTGCACCTGGAATTACTATCTGACCACCAGATGTGTGGATTCACACATGCACAGATATTCTCAGAAATTTGCCATCCACACACAAACATACAGACACAGCCCACATACATACAAACACATATACACAAAATACGCATACATACACACATACTCAAACACTCAAATTTTATAGTTAAAATATATAATCCATTTATTTCCCCTTCTCAGGGAAATCCATGTATTTCTCTTTGGACCCTCCTTGTTATGTTACCTACCCTCTCTGGGGCTATGGATTGTAGCCTGGTTATCCTTTACTTTCTGGCTAATATCCATTTATGAGTGAGAACATACCATGTTTGTCTTTCTGGGCCTGGGTAACTCACTTGGAATGATTTTTTCTAGTTCCATCCATTTGTCTGCAAATTTCATTGTTTTTAAAAACTGAATAATATGCAGAGATCCACAGTCAAGTACTGGTGGAACTCCAGGATTCCTGTTGTAGAGAGGGAGAAGGGATTGCTGGAACCAGATTGGGGGGGGGGGTCAATGTTATGATGGAGCAACCTGCTGAGACAGTTGACCTGAGCTCATGGAGCTCATGTACTCTGGACCAACAGCTTGGGAGCCTGCATGAGACCCACCTAGACCCTGTGCATGAGGGTGACAGTTGTGTAGCTTAGTTTGTTTGTGGGGCTTCCAGCAGTTAAATGAGGATCTCTCCCTGGAGCTTAAACTTGCTTTTGGGAAGCTATTCCGCAAGCTGGGTTGCCTAGCCCAGCCTTGGTGCAGGTGGAGGAGCTTGGTCCTGCCTCAACTTGATGTGCTATGCTTTGTTGACGACCATGTGAGTTCTGCCTCTTTCTGAACAGAAATAGAGAAGGAGCAGATGGGGGGAGAGGAAATAAGAATGAACAGGAGAAGAGGAGAGTGAAGAAACTGTGATAGGGATATAAAATAAATGAAAATTTTTAATTAATAAAAATATGAAAATCATATGTAATGAATGTGTCCTCTGTTCAGAGGCTCTTTCTTAGGCTAGTATAACTGGAATAGAATTAGATTGGTTATGGATTATACTCTAGCACAACCAGAAAATGTATTCAAATTTTATACTTTTTAATGAATCTATTTAATACTATGAAATCTTAAATTAACTTTGTAAATATATCACACAGAGAGTCACCCATATTTGGTCATTATATGTCTAGGGTACATTTTCCTTTTGATCAATGTAATCAGATTTTATTAATTTATATCATTATAGTTTGTTATGATTACAATTATATGTGTATACCACTTGAGATTTGCAAATGTGAAATTTATAAATATTTCCTTGAAAATGTTATGGGTTTAAGTTGGTTTTACAAAAACGTACTATAAACATCAAACTAGAGATGGTAAGATTGCTTTAGTGGATAAGGGTACTTGCCACCAAATCTGAATCCTGTGACTGATTCCTGGGAGTCTCATAATAAAAGAAGAATATTGATTCTGATGTATCTTCTGACCACATCCAACTGTTCTTCTACAGCACACACATGCCATGAGGTGTCATAATCACCCAAACCGTGGTGTAGTTAAATGACTCACATTCATTTCCTAATGATAAACCAGTTTACTCTAACATCTAGTTCAAATGAGACTAAAGACCCAAATCAACCTAATAGCTTCCATTATGGGCTATTGAAACCCTTCTTGTTGCTCTATTATGCTCTGTGGTTATAATTGAAGTTATTCCTCAGTTTGGTCTTCTTAAAATGATTGTGCACCTTTAAAAGGACTTAAACCTATAAAAAAGGAAATATTTATTATTTCTAAGATCAATCAGCCTGTAACTGAGCCTCTGGAACTAAATATCATCTTTGATCCCCACAGAAACATTAGTATTTTGGAGATGTGGAACATACTAATTAAACCATTAAGTTATCCTCTGAAAAATGTTCACAGGAGGCTCATTATATGTGGAAAGCAATGCCATTCCTTAGAGTTCATATAAGATGACATCAGTGCTCCATCAGTTTTAGGTTTCTTATGGATGTATCTTTTATATTCTAATTTATTTCTATATGGCAAAGTCTCAACCTCAAGCCAATTTTTCTCTAGCTTCAAAGGATTCAGAGAATACAACAGCTATATACAATGCAGAGATTGCTTAAGACATTAGGAAAACAAGATGTACTGCTTTTCAAACTGGTAGGACAAATGCTAATTCAATGTTACAGAGAGGAACCTCAGAGCCAGTATTAAATTTCCCCTTCTCTAAGCTTTTATCTCTTTCACAGCCATCAGGTACCAAAGAATTTACAACTAGATTCATACCTCCAGAGCTAAGTCTTGACAAGGAAAGCATCTCCTGGCCCCCAATAAAAATAACACTTTCCATGGACTAATGGGAGCTATCAGTGCCTGAAAATACCTATTCAAATGTACAGATAAGTCAGTTGTAACTGTTTGCTCCTTACTTGCCAAAACATAAACTAACAAACAAACAAACAAACAAACAAATCCCAAACAAGCAAACCCTGATTACCATGGTCCAAAGCAATGGGGAAGTGATTGATTTCTATCCAAAACTGGTCCCTCAAGTCATCCACTATATTGATTTATTTACATTTCTTTCTTTCTTTCTTTCTTTCTTTCTTTCTTTCTTTCTTTCTTTCTTTCTTTCTTTCTTTCTTTCTTTCTTTCTTTCTTTCTTTCTTTATTATTGTGTTTGGGTCAGCAAATGCCCTTACCCATTGAGTCATTTCACCAGCCCTAGAATGAATTTGAAGTTATAACCACCTGTCTTTGTTAGGGTTTCTGTTCCTTAGAAAAGATAGCATCGCCATGGCAACTCTTATAAAGAAAATCATTTAATTAGGTGGCTCATTGTTTCAGAGGTTTAATACATTATCATCATGGAAGGACATGGCAGTGTGCAGGCAGACACGGTGCTGGAGAAGAAGCTAAGAGTTCTACATCTTGCATCAATAGGAAGTGAACTAAGTTACTGGGCATAGGTTGAGCATATATGAGACCTCAAAGCCCACCTCCATTATGACATACTTCCTCTAACAAGGTCATACCTATTCCAAAAATGTTGATACTCCTAATAGTGCCACTCCCTTTGGGGGTTGTTTTCTTTCAAATCACCACACCTTAAAAATCATCATTTTCAATGAAATGTTTACAAATACACATGCCATTGTCTATGTTTAAATGTAAATACCCCACATTTAACAGTAAATGAGAAAACCAGTAAAGGTTGAATGATTTATTTTTTCCCTTCAAGAGAAGAGATCATAACAATTCTTTGTGTCATTTTTATGGGTATTGAGATAATTCTGGCCCACAATTATATCCAAAGGTTTCTGTCCTATAAAGCAAGCACACATTCAAGTACTACTGGAAATGTTTGATTAAAGTATAATTATTCCATAGACAACATAAATGCATGGCGAAATATTTGGTCACAGGACTCTGCTTGTTACCCATAAGCCAAGAGTCCAAGCCCAATTATTCAGAATATGAGGTAGGAATAGAGTAGGAGGACTGGCTATCATTGAGAAAACAAAGAAACAAATGTATTATTTGCATCATCATGGTTTTCCAAGGGCTACAATGGTGGTGGAGTAATGCTCTTATTTGCAAGTCCTATAATCCCCAACATAGTAAAATCTCTAGTACCCTATCTTTTCATTTTGAAAGCAAGGAGTCTAAGAAAGATGTTCCAATGTTAGGGTGTTATTTTTCCAATGACCCAACTGGCAATAGACAGAATGTTTCTTTGGTCATTTATTTCATCTAGGTGCCAAACTGATGAGAGACCTTGAATCTCCCCATGTATTAGTTACTTTTCACTGTGTAAAATACACTATGAAGTCAAGGTAAAAAAGGAATTATTTGGCTTCATAGTTAGAGGTGTGGTCTTTGATGATGGGATCAGATTGAGGCAGCCAGTCACATTGTATCCAGTCAGAAGTCAGATGGCGGGTGATTAGCATGCTCCATTCACTTCTTCTTTCTATTCAGTGCAGAATACCATGGAATGGGATGGAGTCACAACATATAGAATAGGGTTTACCCATCTCTGTTCACTTCATGTCTAAGTAATAGTCCTGACGGACAAACATAGAGGTTGTCTCATAAATGATTACAAACTTGTTCAAGGTTGCAAGTCTACCTCTCATCACTTTTATACCCAAACAAATGACATTAAAATCATGATATTCTGCCGGGCGGTGGTGGCGCACGCCTTTAATCCCAGCACTCAGGAGGCAGAGCCAGGCGGATCTCTGTGAGTTCGAGGCCAGCCTGGGCTACCAAGCGAGTCCCAGGAAAGGCGCAAAGCTACACAGAGAAACCCTGTCTCGAAAAACCAAAAAAAAAAAAAAAAAAAAAAAAAAAAAAAAAATCATGATATTCTATCACTGGTCCTTAAAGTCTCATTTTCAACTCACAATTCAAAATTATTTTTTTCTTAGCCAAACTCCTCCAAATTATAACAATTTCAAATTGCTTTAAAAAATGAAAATGCATAGTATTTTCTGAGATTCACTCATTTTCTGAAAAATTTGATTTTGACAACATGAAGTATCTCATTATTTTTATAACAGAGAATATTTGCTATTTTTTTTCATTTTTAAATTTTTTTAAGGCTATTGTTTGATATTATCAAATTTGAGGCAGGTTTGTTTCCAAACAAATTGTAATACTTACAACACTTTTGAAGCTGAACAACAACAAAAAAATCACAGATAATTAAGCACACTGCATTAAAATACAAAAGCCAATATATTTTAGCATCTCTTAGAAATATTAAATAATTTTTGAAATCTACATGCATTGTCTATAGTCTGAAAAATTAACTGTAGTTTGATTTGTTGCTGAATTTATATACTTTTTTTTTTTTGTTCTTGTTTATCTACTCAGTACCCTTCTTGTACTTATACAGCCCAGGAATGAAGCAGCACACCTCATCATTGGTTGATCTACCCACTTCACATCATGCAAATAAGATAATCTCCCACAGACTTGCCAGAAGCTCAGGTCTCAGATATTCTACTTCTGTCAAATTGACATTTAACATTAACCACATTAATTAAAATATTTTTGATGTTTTCTTCTTTAGTCTACTATCAACGTACTGTCATAGCTAGTGAGTTTCATAATGAAATAGCATACATGAGCAAAAGAAACAAAAAATGTTATCAGAAATTCATGTAAACTATAGGTATTTACTTTTAAGGTAAAGATCTATATTAAATAGAATTATCATTAAAAATTAGTAATTTTACTTTTTGTTATAAAACCTCTTAAATATAGAACTCATATTAGAGTGAAATTGACTCAACACATTGGAGTTTTGGATAACTAACATTGATTGCCTTTAAGTTAGAGTACATAATAAGAAATGATTATCAAAAAAATCACTTTATGATTGGAAGTGTTTGGAAGTGCAGATTTTGCAAAATTTTCTTATAATTACTGAGATATCTAAAGATCTATGCCTGAATAAAAAAAACATTTTAAAGCCTTGAATTGATTCAGCTGTAATATGACTAAGATTCATCATACAAGGTCTCCAAGTGATACCATTTCAGTACTCTACAACATATAGCATATGATTATTTTAGGTCAGAATTTTCAGTTAAGAACGTTCTATTGATACTTTATTTATTTGCTAATAAAAACCATTTATACATTAAAGATGTTAGCACATTTTCTTTCTTCCTTTTTCAGCACTCTTATCAAAGTAGGTTCTTACTATGTTGTCCCAAAGGTACTCTTTCCCTTTTGGGTTGAATAAGTTACATTGTTGTTGTACTTTTATTTGGGACCACCAGCCCCCAAATAATGACTTGGAGACATTTATTAATTATGAAATCTTGGCCTTTACCTTGGGCTTGTTCGCTACTAGCTCTTATATAAAAGTAACCTACTTATATTAATCAGTGTTCATCCACATGCCTCTTTACCTCTACTTCATTCTGTATGTCTTGTGTCTTGTTGGCATCTGTTTCTGTGCCAGATTCATCTCTAGAGTTCCTCTCTCTCCCTGGAAATCCTGCCTATTCTCTCATACTTAGCTATTCAAAATGAAACAATGATATTGTGTGATATTTTGTTTGTGTTCTGACAAATAAAGCTTGCCTGGAGATCAGAGGTTGGAGTTAGTCACTAGTTAACCACAGAGGTCAGGCAGTGGGGGCACACACCTTTAATCCCAGAAGTTGGGAGGAGGAAGCAGGAAGATCGTGAGTTAAAGGCCACCCTGGGGTACACGAGATTGAACCAGTCTAAAAGAGAAACAGATCTGCCTGGTGGTAACTCATATCTTTAATCCAAGCACCTGGGTGGATCATTCCTTTGATCCTAGCACATTGGGGACTCAAGCCTTTGATCCCAGCACTAGGAAAGTGGAGACAGGATCCCACCCAACAGCCCCACCTATTTGGTCTGAGATTTCATAGAGGTAAGAAGACTCAGAAAGGCAAACATGGCATGTACTCACTCATAAGTGGATATTAGATATAAAACAAAGGATAATCAGACTACATCCCACAGCTCCAGAGAAGCTAGGAAACAAGGAGGACCCTAAGAGGGATATATGGATCACCTTGGGAATGGGAAACAGAGGATATCCCTATAAGTAAACTGGGGATGGGGGGTAGCAATAGAGGGGAGGGGATGGGAGACGAGAACATGAGAGAATGGGATGGTCAAGGTCAGGTAGGGACAGAGTTGGAGAGCAATGAAAGAGATATCTTGATAGTAGGAGACATTATGGGGTTAGGGAGAAACCTGGTGCTAAGGAATCCAGAAGGACAACCCCAGATTAGATTATTAGCAACAGTGGACAGGGTGCCTGAACTGGTCTACTCTAGTAATCAGATTGGTGAGTACCCTAACTGTCATCATAGACCCTTCCTCAAGTAGCTGATGGAATCAGATGCAAAGATCCACAACCAAGCACCAGGCTGAACTCCAGGAGTCCAGTTGAAGAGAGAAAAGGGATTCTATGAGCAAGGAGGGTGAGGATCAAGATGGGGAAATCTACAGACACAAGTGAACTAAGCTCATAGAAACTCATGAACTTTAGACCAACAGCTATGAAACCTGCATGGAGTGGACTAGACCCTCTGCATATGGGAGACAGTTTTGTAGCTTCCTCAACTGAATTACCAGGTTTTGCTGTCCCCTCATAGGAGGACTTAGCCTTTTGGAGGGGGAGATGGAGGTTGAGTGGGAAGGAAGGCAGGGGTGGAGTGGAAGGAGGGATGAGAGGGGGATCTGTGGCTGGTATGTAAAATGAACAAAAAAAATTCAAGTAAAAAAAGTACAATCTAAATGTGATTGACAAAAAAGAGGTATCTAGTTGCTGGCTGCTCTTTGATCTTTCAGCTCTCACCCTCAATATCTGACTCTGTGTATTTATTGTTAAGACTAATTAGGGTCACAATTCACAATGACATATCTTTAAAAGAGTTATGTCAAATATCCTGCAACATTTCCCCTTAATTATCTAAAGAAAAAATGTTTTAATTCTGATACAGTAAAACTATATATAATAAGAGCAATCATTAGGTAAGAATTCTATTCACAATGTCCTTTTGTATTTGCCAAATTTGGAGAAATTTTTCTATTATCTATTCTATCTTGATAAGTCCAAAGTTTTATGCCTAAACCATTTTCTATAAAAACTTGTATACCCAAACTAAAAATATCTTTTTAGAACTTAAGACTTTTTCTTAGACAAACAACTTAAGCTTTTATGTCTCTTACCCTTTATAAATGATACATTTCCTTTGAAAGTCTCTTTTATTATTTTGTAACAAAGATAATGGCACAGCTATCTAGTCTTCAACCTGATCAGAGACTTGAGAAGGATAAAATATTACTTGAATAAACAAATAGTGCAAAGCAAACAACTTTCAAAATTATAGAAATGACAAAGACAGTTGGCTCTCTGGAAATTCACCCAAGTTTCCTCTGCAGTGTTGGAGCATCTATCTTTGGCCCACAAACTTAGAATATCTGTCAGGAGGGCTGATATCCAGAATATATAAAGAACTCAAGAAACTAGACATTAAAATACCTCACAGTCCAATTAAAAAATGGGCTATAGAGCTAAACAGAGAATTCTCAACAGAAGAAGCTCAAATGGCTGAATCACATTTAAGGAATTGCTCACCATCCTTAGTCATTAGGGAAATGCAAATCAAAACAACTCTGACCCCAGATAAGCTTATTAGGGTGCACAATATTTCAGGGAACACAATACCACCACACACAGCACATAACATTAATTGTAATTAATTACTCGTAAATAAATCTAATTATTAATTCAATAACAATACCTAAAATAATAACCTAGAATGACCTATGTTAATTTTCATACAAAATAATTTTTTTTCAATATCATGATTATTTCATCTGCACTTCTAGGTCTTCTCTCTGATCATAGCATAAGATGGTCTTACATTTGACTTTGAATAATTACTATAATTTTCTTAATTATTTTCCTTTATATAGTGTTTAGTGTTTCCTTAAAGTTCTATCGTTTTTGTTTGTGTTACTATTTTTAAGTTATTAGGTTCAATGGGTTTTTTTTTAATTAAAATATACTTATATCATTTATCCATTTCTTTTTGTTCCTTCATCTCTTCCCATGTTTCTCTTCTTTGACTTCTGTGCAGGTGTGACTAAGAAAGAAAGTTGAGCAACCCCTGAGGAACAAGCCAGTACTTGAATCCCCTGTATTCTCAATCAGCCACTGCTTCTATTTTCCTGTCCTGCTTGAGCTCCTGCTTGACTTCCTTCTGTGATGGACTATCACCTGGAAGTACAAACAAAATAAGCCCTTTCCTACACAAGTCCTTTTCGTAATGGTATTTTTCTTCCATAATAGAAACCTTAACTATGACAGTTCCTTTTCATAAACATGGTCTCTTTTTCATATGTATGTGTATATGTGTGTATGCATGTATGTGTGTGTGTGTGTGTGTGTGTGTGTGTGTGTGTAGTCCTCATGCCACTTGTATGCATATGGTTTCAGCAATGACCACTTGATAATACATACTGAATTAAGGAGCTCATTCTTAGAAGGACTGGTTCTGTTTTTCATATTCCTTAGTTCCCTATAGTTATAGTTCTTTCTTTATTGGTGGGACCTCATAAAATTTCCCCATTCCATGTTAACATTTCTGTTGATGTTTTATTTCTTCAGGTCTTGTTTCAGGCAGCCATATTGTGGAAGTATTATGAGTAAACCGTCCTTGTCATTTCTAAGAGACACATTCTCACAACAGCTCTGGCTGTTAAAATTTTTTGTGCCCCTTCTGTGATGTTCCCTAGATATTATTCCCATTGGTAATGTTAGAAATACAATTAAAATATATATTTCAGTATCTATTGTCTGATTATTTATTAAACACATATATGTTAAGCTTCTATCTTCTAAACATGTCTGAAAATTAGGGCTTGACATAGGGACCAGTAAGAAAATTTTCATCACTAATGGGACTTATTTTGCACATATTAAATTTTAATATTTATTTATTCTCATATATACAGAGGTATGTAATGTTACAAAAATTATACTTTGTATGTCTCACCAACATTACCTCTCCATATTCATACTAGCTTATCTCATCTTAAGAAAACATAGCGCCGTTCTCATCCATCAACTGCTCATTACATCATACTTCAATAAATATATATCAAATGAAAGAAAACCTATATTTCTTATTAGAATAGCCAAATATTATCCTACTCCAAAAAGATAATACATTAAGAAAAATTCAACTACTAAATAAATATAGTGAGAAACTTTGTCTGGTTAAGCACAACTTTCTCCATTTTCAGACTCAGTCTCTAGACTTTCTAAAGTAAGAAGCAGAAAATGCTGGTATAGAATATAGAAAATAAAATTTTACATCAAAGATTACCAGAAAATAGATTACCTCTCATACTTCCCTGATAGCTGAAACAGTCCCCAGTATGGTCATTGCTAAAAAAAAAAAATAAATGAGTCAAGTACTATAATTCATTGTGAATAGTTTTAGTAATGAGGCAACAAGCACTTGTTTTATAATCTTGGTGTCTAGAAGACAACATGTGAACAGAGTAGATGGAGATGAAAATATGTACAAGAGCAGCTTACTATCATCTTAGAAATAATGTATTCCACAGAATAGATCCAGGTAGATACAGATATTTATATTTATATTATTTTAACAAGGTCTTACATTCTTGTATTTAAATGATACATTAAGAGACTAGATAAAAGATAACATTTCATTTGTGCTTATATAATAAAAAATATACTGCTTTTTAATGTCACATACCTGCTGCAGTAACAGAAAATTACATTTATGTGTATTTTTAAAATCTAGACATATACAACATTTTGTTAAATTTTATATTAGCAATATTTATTGATATTCAGTTCTATACTTCTTTACAAAGCGTCCTTGAGTTGATAGTTGAATAGGGATTTAAAACAAGCTGTTCAAGGACTTGGAATAGAGATTTTACTGACCAAATATGAGGACCCATGTTCAAATCCCCAGTAATCAGATTAAAAGTGTAGGCATGTTCATGTATAGGCCTTTAATACAGCACTGTTGTGGGGCGAGGAAGGAGATTGCTGGGGTTTACTGGTCACCAGCCTAGATACAGGTTCAGTGAGAGACTGTCTCAGAGGAATAAGACAATGACAGAGCAAGATACTTAATATTCCCCTTTGACTTTCAGCACCTACACAAATATGTGCACATATGTGACACACAAGTGCCTTGCATATTCTCATTCTCTTTTTCTGTCTCTTTGACTCTGTCTCTGTCTCTCTCTCTCTCTCTTTCTCTCTCTCACACACAAATACACACTAAAAATCATGCTCAATATAATACTTATTTTTAGATTTGTTTTTTTCAAAATTCCTCAAATATAAGTTAGAATTTATAAATTTATTCATGCCAAGATACCATTTTCATAGTTTCTCTAAAATATTGTACCTTATGTAATTGATTTGTCAGTGTCTATTAGATGTCACTGAAAAAATGGAGAAAAATAACACCATGTTCACTTCTGTTCTTTGCTCATTTCTTCATTGTTTCTACACAAGTGTATAAGAATTTTCTTATATTTTTGACCTCCAAATGAATTTAGTAAAGTACTGTCTGGATTAATAAAAGAAACAGAATGATGAGAGAGATGGAGCATTTAGAGTGGTGCCTTAGCCAGAATGGCTTTGTGATTTACATGAAGTGTCCTGACATAATAAAGTTCCCACCTGTAAATTTATATAGTCCTGACTCCTATTGATTTTTATTCCCTCTTTGTATGATGAATTCATTCAATCACTTCCATTTGCTTCTCTTCACTAAAAATGAACTACCTTAAAGATTCTTCCATGGCTTGTTAGAACAGATTTAGCATATGTTTAGTAATGAGTATTTTAAAAGAAGAATATGAAAATAAGTATTTCATTACATCCATTTTCTCTATAGCAAATATATTCCTTCATAAAGGATATTGTTACAGGGAACATATTAAAAGTCTTAAACAGAATGGAAGCTGAAGAACCGATCTCAGAATCTAAGTATGTTAGAGCACCATTGACTATTTCAATCTTCTAAATATAATAATTGGCAGGTTTCCTCTCCATTGGAGAACAGTGAAAGGACTCACTTGGGTTTTTCTGGACTTTATTATTATTATTTTCTTTTTAAGTAAGAAATCCTCCCTCAGGATGTCTATCTCAATTTTTCTTCTTACAGTCTGACAAGCCTCAGTTGATGGCTGAATAACTCAATTAAAACTTCTGTAGCAGTTTCTCTCCCACTGCCTGAATATTATATAAATGGTTCCTATTAAATGTCTGAGCAAAGTGAAATGACTTTGCAGAAGATGAACCTTTGATAGCTAGGAATTATCATTTCTGTGTTTGCCCATGAAAGGTCCCTATTGATTCTTTCTAAGTGGGTTCTAATGATATAGAAACTCCATATATCATTGTCCATTAATTAGACGTGCTATACTCCCTAAGATAAAAGGCATAATGAAAAATGTAAAGCCAGATGAAACACCCTTTCCTCTTAAGCATGTCAAGATCTGTGTTATTCATACAGAAAGTGTGCATCGTTCACCTTTCCTTAACACTATTAATGTATTGTTACCTTTTACACAGAGTAATACTTTCAAATTCATCAAATTTATCCTACTTCCTTAATTTTTCAGACTCTTCAAGTATCATTCAGTTCATTAAATGAGGCATAAGTATGCTAGGTTTAGGAAATATAATTTATTCTTTTTAGAACACCTATATAAAGACATACTAAAAAAGTTGAGCTTTTGAGAGATATACACCCCAAATATCTTGATGATTTCAATGTTCATAGCCAATTAGTCTTGGCTTCTTCATAGATCCTCTGGGTTATTCTGTCTTCCCTTCATTATTCTCTCCTTTAGACATTCAATATCTAATACAAGTTTTTCAAGATTTTATTATAATTTCATCCCCAATTCCTTTTTTTTTTTTTTTTTTTTTTTGGTTTTTGAGACAGGGTTTCTCTGTGTAGTTTTGGTGCCTATTCTGGATCTTACTCTGTAGAACAGGCTGGCCTCAAACTCACAGAGATCCACCTAGCTCTGCCTCCCAAGTGCTGGAATTAAAGGCATGTGCCACCTCCACCCAGCTCATCCCCAATTCTTTTATTAAACTGTTAATATTTCCTATTTGGGAACCTGAGAAAACTATGTTTTATATGCAGGTTTGTCGTAGACATAATGTTGGAAACTAAAAATACACTTTTATGTGTAATGTGTATGAGTTATAATATAGGAACTTACTGTTTCTAAGATTTGCAACTCATTTGATTATGTATGTTAAGCCAAAACAAACAAAACAGGTTGAGAAAACAAAGAATGATTTAGAACTAGACTATTGTGTGCTGTATAATTTATCATAGTTTAAACACCTATGGCTAAGTATTCAAAGAGCTCACTAAAAAGAGGGGATGAGGGTTATCCTTAATAAATGGATGTGAATGCTATTAAACGTATCTAAAGATTTAACAAAAGACGGACAATAATAAAGAACAAATAACTGTATTAAGCTAATATATGCAAAGTATAAAAATCAGAAGGAAAAAAAGCTACACATAAGAAACACTATAACAGAAATGAAACACACCTTTATTTTATAACATAACCCAAAGTTGATCAGTGGATTTATCAATACATGGACAGCAACTAAAAATCTGTGATACAAAGAGAACTTAAAGGGTGATTTAGAATACAACTCTGTACAAATATATATATATATATATATATATATATATATATATATATATATATATATATATATATAGTGCGAATTCCAAAATTGAAATCATACCAGATAGCAGAGTAATGGCCAAGAACTTTCCTAAATTTGTAATATAGATTAAACACAGACCTGGAAAGCTTACAGCCCAGCAAGCAGGATAAACATCCCAACTTAATATTTAAGCATATTACATTAAAATTTTATAAATTAAAATACAAACTGAAAATCTTAAAGATGTCAAATAAAATATTTTACACATAGAAGAAAAGGTAAAGAACTATATCAGAAATGGGGGCAACACACCTTTAATCCCAGCACTCTGGAGGCAGAGGCAGGCAGATCTCTGTGAATTCTAGGCCAACCTGGGCTACAGAGTGAGTTCCAGGACAGGCTCCAAAGTTACTCAGAGAAACCCTGTCTCAAAAAACAAAATAGAACAAAACAAAAGAGAAACCAACTTATTAAGCATCTAACTTAAAGGATGAGAGTGAATACTAAAATATTTTAAAATTTTATTTCCATCATTTAGACTATGTGTATGCCTATGGGACTAAATATCTAATTGTTAAGAATGTTAAGTTCCGGTTGCGGATTTAGCTCAGCGGTAGAGCGCTTGCCTAGCAAGCACAAGGCCCTGGGTTCGGTCCTCGGCTCAAAAAAAAAAAAATGTTAAGTTCCATATTATGAAATAAAATATCAACCAAATTCAATCCAAAGCATGGAGAAAATGGTATGTATCATAAAATATATTCCTCCCATTTATTCATTACATTGAATATTCTGACCAACACTTCCTTTTATTCAAAAATCTTTCTCACCTCTGGTTTCTGGTGGCCATCTTTTTATTCTTTTTCTGTGAGATCAACTTTGCCAGATTTGGCACTTAAGTACGTGGTGATGGAATTAAAAACTAGACTTATTGGCACTTCCTGTAACATATTGTACTCATTGATTTTCATTGTCAAAATGGCTGGATACAGAATCACTTTGGAAACCCACTTCAGTGGGCACTCTGAATGTCTTTTCAGAAAACTTTAATTAAGAGGAAGACCTATGATATAATGGGCTTTACAATTTTGTGAGATAATAACGTGTACTGACTTTTAAGGAACAAGCTAACTGAGTAGTGGCAATCAGAAGTAATGGGAAACACTATAACAGAGGGGAAGCATATCTTAACTTGTAATGCTCAATATAGCAAAAAATAAATCAGTGGATTTATCAGTATATAGATGGAAACCTAAAAAATGTGATACAATGAGAACTTAAAAGGTGAATTAGAATATGAATCTCAGTAAATTACAAAACCTATAATGTACAATCTGTGTATAATGCAAATTCCCCAAAGGAAAACACACAGTGTAGCAGAATAATGGTCAAGAATGGTATTATTACTTACTAGGAATACATGGCATCATCTGCCCCACGCTTCTACCAACATAGCTTCTCTACCATGATGAACTATACTCTTAAAGTGTGAGTTAAATGAACCTCTGTTCCTTAAATTGGTGTAATTAGATAGTATAACCTAGTACTATGGAAAGTCAATAAACCATACATATGAATTAAGATGTTACATTGTCATCCAGTGTTACAATCACTTATTTTAATAAGCAGAAGTGAAAAATAAAAATCACACAAATTAAAAATATAAAAACAATAGAGAAAAAAACAAAACCAGTCAAGGTTTAGTCTTAGAAAATCTTGATAATCAGGCACTGGACCTGTGATTCATCAGTTAAGAGCACTGGCTGTTCTTCTACACCGCGGGGATTAGATCTTCAGCACCCACAGCTTCATAACTGTCTGTAACTCCATTCCGTGGTGATCCCATGTCTTCTTCTGATCTCGGAGAACATTCCATATACTCATTCCTATAACTCAGAGCTTGGGAGGCTGAAGCAAGGGCATTATCAAGAGTCAAAGGCAAACTGAACAAAGAAATTCAGTTATTCAGAACAGCAAAACAATTCATAGTTACAGGTCTTCTTTCTAATAGTGAAAGACACTGAAATATTTTCCTTCCTTCCTTCATTTATTTATTTATTTACTTATTTGCAGTTATGTGTGTCTGTGTGAGGGTGCTGGATCCTGGAATTATAGACAGTTGTGAGCTACAATGTGGGTGCTGCGAGTTGAACCTAGGTCCTCTGGAAGAGCAGTCACTGCTCTTAACTGTTGAGCCATCTCTCCAGCCCACAAGGTATCTTCCTTTAAATATATATCACCAATTCAGAAGGATTGAATGAGAAATATTATGGACATGAGAGAAAACTTGTGTTTTTTGTTATGCAATTGCAATACAATAAGACATACATGATTCTAGTCAATGGTAGTCATATAAAAACCTTCCTATTAGCTATAAAAAATTAAAGTTATATATATATATATATCCTCTGAAAATAAATGAAGATTCTCATATCTTTGTTTCCCTATTAGAATCTTCAAGGTTCTGCAGTCACTTGTTGGATATACATTTAGTAAAGTGTTATTCTTAGTCACTGTTTCACTGGGGGATTTTTGTTTTAATCAAAATAAATAGGCTGTTTTATACCGAAAGGGATCTTATTGACAGATCCTAAAAATGTTAAATGAGCAACCTATCCAAGAAATGTCTTGTTCTAATTTAAAATCATTACAGCCATGGAAGCTTGACATGAAGTTATTTGTTACAATTTCTTATTTGTTTAGTGTAAGCTACCTGAGGTATTATTCTTTGATTTTAGCTTTATATAAAATTATTAACACAATAGTTAAATTCATAGTTATAACATTATACTGAACAAAACTGTAGCAAAAATGAATCCAATTCCCATTCTATTTGATGTGACACTTAATAAATTGGTACTTAAGTACTTTAGTATTTAATGGCTATGGGTTTTCTAATAATTTCTGTAATTTATCACCTTCATATAAAATGTTTCTTATATGTGTATTCTAGTATTAGATTTGTTTTAAATTCATTTTGATTCACCTCAATCCTAAAGTAAAACAAACTAATAACTCAAATATTACTTTACATTTTTGACAAGAGTTTGCCTCCACTTCGTGAGTTTCATTTTTAAGCTGGGAATTGGAGAACAGCCCCCTGCAGAGCCTGTTTACTGTTGAAAGTATGTACTGTATTCTTTTTCTGGGAAACATGGTGCTATTAAAGAAGTATATTTGTCTGGCAACATACTTGGATTACATTATCAGGGAAATCAAACCCTGGGTTTAAAGAAGAGCATTGCCTCTGACCACAGTCTTGACAGGTTAAAAAACATTTGTGTGTGTGTGTGTGTGTGTGTGTGTGTGTGTGTGTGTGTGTGTGTATTTGTGTGTGTTCTCTAACCTGCAAAAATTTGATTTTGATAAAACCCAGTCATACTAGGTTGACACACCTTCTGTTTACACATATTGAGGACTCATAAGCCACAGGATGGTGTCTGTCATACACAGAACATAATGCTTATGTGCTATTAAGAATAATACTATTACCTGGGCAATGGTGGTGCATGTCTTTAATCCCAGCACAAGGAAAGCAGAGCCAGGCAGATCTCTGTGAGTTTGAGTTTGGGCCTCTGGAGCCGGGCAAGACCAAGAAACCTTCAGCTATGGCCATGAGTCAGCAACTTGGCTTATGCAGCAGTGGATGAGAAATGACTCTTCCTTAGTCAAGGTGGAAGGTAAAGACCAACAGTTTAGCCTGACCTTTGATTCCATATGTAGACCATGTTTTTTGCATACCTGCATACAGAAACAAATACACACACAGACACAGACACACACACACACACACACACACACACACACACACACACACACACACACACACCATATATCATATATACACATTTTTCAAAAATAGTAAAATATGAATTGAAGTTAATATGAGTTAATATAGTTTTGCAGAACATTTTCTTTAATTGCTCATCTTTTTGCAAATATAATCAAAATTAATTTAGGTATTAATTTATATCTATCCCTATAAAGACAAGCATAGGACATAGACAAAACTACTTCTTTCACTTAAAGGTGGAGCCCAATTAAATATATATATATTATGTTATTTATTAAAAAATGACTCATCATCTGAATACAATAGACATTTAATGGTGTCAATACACACTTTTATCTAAACAACCACAGGAAATACTTACATAATACATTTACTCAAGATATATACTCTTCATTTAAATATTCATATTTATATATGTAGCTGGAAATTTTCTCTGGTCTTGCCTGGCACCAAGGTCCCACAGTCACTTATAAAATTCCTGTGTCCTGCCCAGTCCTGCAGCTACTCACTCCAAGTGAACACACAAAGGCTTAAATTATTTTCAAACTATATGGCCTAATGGCTCAGGCCTCTCACTAGCTAACTCTTTTAACTAGACTCAGCCCATTATCATTAATGTTTAGCCATGTGGCTGGGTACCTTTTCTCAGTTCTACCTTGTCATCTTGCTTACTCTGTGCCTGGCAACTCCGGACTCAGCCTTCCTTGGCCCAGAATTTTCCTTGTCTGCTTTCCCTGCCTATACTTTCTGTCTGGCTAATGGCCAATCACCATTTTATTTATCAACCAATCAGAACAACACATATTCACAGTGTACAGAATGACATCCCATAGCACTTTTATATATATATATATATATATATATATATATATATATATATATATATATATATGGAACTTTTAATGTGTGTATATATATATATGTATTATTCATTTTGTAACTGATGAAGTCCTACGTAGAGAAATTTCAGAGATTAATTCAATAAGCAAATAATGTTGTTTTACATATGGGGACAAGGGATGACACCAAGAGAGTATAAGAGTATTAGGTTCAAATTTTTTAATAAGAATATTAGAGACAAAATGAAATAATTTTATCCATTTTTAATTTTTTGATTATTTTCTTTGGTAATTCCTTAGTGTAGATCACTTTGATTGACAGTGTTCAGAGAACCAACAGTGAAAGACTAGAACAAGGCAAGTCTTAATAAAACTGCCTTTATTCATGATTTAGGATCATCTACGGCAGTATGACTTAATATCAATGAGGAAAAACAAGGAGACTGAAGAAGTTAGGAAGGATTAGACTCTAAGGACTTCATATGTCATGTTCTGGGTGGATAGAAATATTGGTGAAATTATTAAGGCCACTTTATGTAGTTAAAAGGGAGGTTTATTTTGTGGGGCAAACTTACAAGTGAAGGGATAGGTTACAGGGTCTGGGAAAGGTATAGCACACTCCAGTGGTGTTCTCTGGTGAACTCTACTCGGTCTACCTCCAGCATCCAGGGTCCAGGAACCAAGAGAGCCAGCAATCCGGATCTCGGATCTTCAGGGTCCTCTTTCAGCCCTGCCTTGTCGGTGTGACAATTACTGAAGCCTCAATGGGGGTTAGAACTTCCAGATCAAAGCTGGAATGGCTACACACTACACTGAACTTTCCTTTGTTTGTGAGTGTGTTTTGAGCAGTAATACACATCAAATTAATACATAAAAATTCTGACCTTATTTGCCTGAAACATCTGAAAATATTCAGAAACATATTATGATTTCTAAATAGATGGTCCATTAACACCCTGGAAGTACAATGCAGTTTTCTATAAACTCTGTCTTTATTTCTACTTGTTTGTATGTGTGTGTGTGTGTGTGTGTGTGTGTGTGTGTGTATGTGTGTTTTAATCTTCTAAAGAATTCCCAAAGTCTTCAATTGCCCAAGATGCAAAAACTGTAAAGCATCTTCATCATGTCAAACAAAATGGAAAAAAAAAATATGAGCTCCTAACTTTATTCCAACCCTTCAACAAAATGTAGTTTTGGGAAAAACTTAGGAAAACTAAGTGTCTTACTAAGGGTTCTATTGCTGTGAAGAAACACCATGACCACAGCAATTATTATTAAAAAAAAACATTTAATTGGGATTGGCTTACAATTCAGACATTTAGTCTACTATCATCATGGTGGCACACAGGCAGACATGGTGTTGGAGAGGTAGCTGAGAATTATACATCTAGATCCATAGGCAGCAAGGAGAGAGAGAGAGAGAGAGAGAGAGAGAGAGAGAGAGAGAGAGAGAGAGAGAGAGAGAGAGAATGACCATGTATTCCAATCTATAAGCCTATGGGTGCCATTCTTATTGAAATAACTGTACCAAGTATCTAGAACCCCTAGAATGAGGAAGGCAACCACATTCATTGTGTACTGTCTTTTTGTCCTATTTCACCTGTGTCAGAGTACAAGAACAAAGATAGCATTGCCGTGCAAATGAGTAAATACAAGTCCACCATGTTACATGACAGATTTTAGAGACCATGTTTGTGTCAATAGATATCCATACTCTAGAATCAGAGCAGTTTGTGAGCTCTTTCCTACTTATCCCCAATTACTATGGGAAAAATGAAAGACACAATTTTAAAGACATGTTATTTTTTATTATGTACAATACCTACCTTTTTATCAATATACTGTAAGAGATTTACTTAAAGCTATGAATGAATAAATAAAATCAGTATATTTCAGCTGTGGGATGGTCTTTCTGTAGACTGTGAATATGTATTGCTATCATTGGTTAATAAAGAAGCTGCTCTGGCCAATGGCAAGACAGGATATAGACAGGCAGGAAATCCAAGCAAAGACACAGGGAGAAGGAAGGCAGAGTAAAGGAAGATGCTGTAAGTCACAAAAGGGAGCAAGATGTAATAGAATACAGGTAAATAAAGCCAGGAAACAAGTGGTGGTACATACATTAATAGAAATGGTTAATACAAGATGTAATGGCTAGCTAGCAATAAGCCAGAGCCATAGACCAAACAGTTTGTAATTAATATTAAGCCTCTGATGAGTTATTCGGGAACTGGAGGGCAGGATATATTTATCCGGCTACATATTTCATTATCAAGTAAAAACAGGTCAGATTTATTTTTTTTCCATTAAAACATACAGTTGTTAAGTGTGTGCTTTTCTAGTAAAATTAATATCAGTGTAGTCGGATATTTGTCTCCTGCCCAGCAGTTCCCAAATAACCACTTGGAAGCTTAACATTAATTATAAATGATTGGCCAATAGCTCAGGCTTGTTACTAGGTAACTGATACAATTAAATTAACCAGTATTTCTTAGCTATGTGCCTCATGGCTTTTTACTTCATATTATACAAATCCTGTTTCCTCAGCAGCTGACTGGCATTTCTCCTGACTGTCCTTCCTCCTCCCAGAGTCTTCTGTGTCTGGCTGTCCTTTCTGTACTTCCTGCCTGGCTACCAGTCTGTCAGCTTTTTATGAAATGATGAAAGTAATACATATTTGCAGTGTACACAAGGATTATTCCATAGTATATCAGTAAAATACTCAAATTCCTTTTTATCTTTATGCATGTCTTGAGGTGCAGCTAGGTCAATATGGTAAAAATTTTACATAAATATGAATTGTGAAATGTCCTGTAATGTTTTCATTTCAAATTTTTAAAAGCATTGTCACCATCCAAAAATTTAGCTAACACATTGTCAACTATAGAGTTAATTTACTGATTTAGAGATTAATTTTTATAGTTTTTTGAAAATGAAATAGAAAATAAGTCAAAATGGAAATAAAATTTTATCAAAAATGGTTTCAAAATGAGAAAATATATTCATAGAAATGTTGGTTTTTATTTACATTCAGAATCTGTAAATATTATAGTAAACACTGTTCTTAGTTGAAAGGTAACAAATGCAAATCCAGTTATAATTTCTCTACAGCAAAGTTTTCTTTTCTTCCTATACACATAAATTCTTATTCTTCATGACAGAAATAAATTCTTTCAAGGGTTCTTTAAAACAGATAGTGAGTTATTAATTCTTCATAATCAACATTTTTCTTTTCAACTGTTAATGTTGAAATTTGTACATTTGTGGATTATTTTGCTTTATTTTCTTTTGATTTAAAACATTTTTATTGTAGCATATCCCTCATCCTCTTTAGATAGACAAGCATTATTTCACTTTTTCACTGTGTATATTAACTTTCCCTTGTCTCTGGGTTTTGCTTAAAAAGAAATATTTAAGGGGAACATTAAGGTATGTATAATTTATGATTGGCATATTTTAGTTTTACAATATTATAGGTTTTATGTTTGCAATATTTTTTAATTTAACAGTACTGAACTTTTTTAATGTGTTAATTTGAAATAGATTTACATCACTTTCTCACCTCCTTTTCCTCATTCCATCCTTCTCAAACCTCTCCCATTACTTTGATTTTCTTGAAATTCTTCATGTCACATGTTTAAAGAAATGTGACACTGCTATTTCTAGTTTAGTAGTAGTAGTAGTAGTAGTAGTAGTAGTAGTAGTAGTAGTTGTAGTATTGGTTTTTCAAGACAGGGTTTCTCTGTGTAGTTTTGATGCCTGTCCTGGATATTGCTTTGTAGACCAGGCTGGCCTCAAACTCACAGAGATCTGCCTGCCTCTGCCTCCTAAGTGCTGGGATTAAAGGCATTCACCACCGATGCCCGGCTCTAGTATATTATTATAACCAGGCTATTCATTTATGTGTTCTGTCTCTTTAATTAATTAATTTCTTTTAAGGTTTTATAAAATATGTTTTGGCAATATTTTTGTCTTTCCCCAACTCTTCCCAGATTCTCCCCAACAACCCATGCAACATCATATTCTTTCTCTCTCTTAAAAAATAATCAAAACCAATACAAATGTAATACAAACAGCAGAGAGAGAGGGAGGAGAGAGTGAGTTAAAGAAGAACATATAGTTGATTTTGTGTTTGAGGACTGTTACCTATTAATAAGAATGCAAACTCCCTTGAGGTTATTTTTATTTGAGTGTTAATTTTGTTTTATTTTGTTTCATTTGTTTATTTCCAGGATTAAAATTATTTCTGTAATAAAAACGAATGAAGGTCCTTAGTGTTTCTGAGAAAGCAGTGACTCTGTGCAAGTGATGATGCGTGGGAGGGAACTTGGAAATTTTACACAGCAATGTAATAATCAGGGATCTCCATAGGGAAAACAAAAACTTATAAAACAGAAATTTTAAAAAAATATATATGGGGGCGGGGTATTAGAATGGTTTACAGGCTGTGATTCAGCAAGCCCAACAATGACTATCTGACATCAGAAAGTCTAAGAATCCAAGATGTTTTTCAGATCATAAAACTGGATGTCTCCTCTGGTCTTCAGTATCTTCCAAAATCTAATGCCAGTGAGAGAATGGACTTGCTAGTGAGAGCTAGCGCAATCAGGCAAAGATAGCAAACTTCCTTCTTCCACATCCTTTACACAAGAAAAAAAAAATTCCTTCACAAATGTGTCCAGATGTTTGGGTTTTAGTTAATTGCAGATGTAGTCCAGCTGACAACTAGGAATAGCCATCATGAGCGGAAAGGTGACTTTGGATGGAAGACTCCCCCTGCAGGTCAGTTCTGCAATCTCAGAGTGGTACCAATGAGAGTGGTTGGTTTACAGATCACTTTCCACAGGAATTATCAGTAAAGTCCCCTTTCCTGTCTACATGAGCCTTGTGGAGCACTAACTCCTCATTCCAGACCCTCAGGGCAGATAAAAAGAAGAGTGTGACCTATTCTCTCATTGGCTACTCTCGGAGGAAGGGGATAATGGAGACTGGGGCTAGACTCTGTCACCACGATCTAAGAGGGTATGCCTGAGATAGTTAGAGTTGACTCCACATAGCAGGCTTTCTGTCAAGATGAGGTTATTGTTTGATTTTTTTTTCCATTTCTGTTATTTTTTAACTCTGTTAGAAGTTCTCATGGTAACTTTCAGTATTATAAAAATTAGTACTCTGAAAAGCTTCTGTAAGGCAAAGGACACTATCAATAGTACAAAATGGCAGTCTACAGAATGGGAAATGTCTTAACCAACCCCACATCTACCAGAAGGCTGATCTCTAAAATACAGAAATAACTCAAGAAACTAGACATCAGAAAACCAAATAATGCAATTAAAAATGAGGTACAGACCTAAAGAGAGAAATCTCAATAGAAGAATCTCAAATGGCTAAGAAGCTTAAACTAATGTTCTTCATCCTTAGCCGTCAGAGAAATGAAAATCAAAATGACTTTGAGATTCCAACTTACACCTGTCCGATTGGCTAAGATCCAAAGCACCAGCATCAGAGGAAAACCCACAGAAATATCTAGCCCTGCTCATGGGAACTCACAGAATATGAACCAACAGCCGGGGAGCCTGTATGGGACTGATCTAGGCCCTCTGCATATATATTCAACAGTTGAGTGTCTTGGTCTATTTGTGGGACTCCTAACAATGGACACAGGGGCTGTCCCTGTTGCTTTGGCTGGTGCACAGGAACCATGTATGCATATATGCATATTTATGGGTGCATATATATATATATGTATTTTTAAATAACCATGATATAATGGTCTTCCAAATGGTTTTTACAAATATCATTATTGATATATATTTCTCTCCTCTTTCATTCTCTATTGACCTGTTTCTCCACTACCAGGTTGAATCCTACCAGTTTCTTGCAATTTTACCCTTCACGGTACAGATGTATTTCCAACCTCCATCTAAAGCTCCCTTTATACCTGGCCCTTTGGTCAATTTTTCTGCCCTGGTTTCTTGGTTTCTGCAGATTATATCTCACACCTGAAGATTTAGAGCTAGGAACTGCAAAATAAAAGTGAGGTTGTGTGATATTTTCCTGGGTTTGAATCACTTCACTTAATATAATATTTTCTAGTTTGTCCTATTTTCCTGGAAATTTCATTTCTCTTTAGAGTTGTGTGCGCGCTGCGCGCACACACACACACACACACACACACACACACACACACACACACACACGGGCATATCACATTTTCCTTTTTCATTCATTAGTGAAAGGACATTTAGGTTGTATCCATTTCCCAGCATTATTGCTAGTGCGGCAATGAAATGGCAAAGCTAGTATGTGTGGAGTAGAGTGTGGATTCTTTTTCATATGCCTGTGAGTGATAAAGCTGGGTCAAATGGTAGATCTACTTTTAGCTTCTTGTGAATTTTCCACAGTGATTCAATAAGAATGGCATCTATGACTTCCTTCACATTTACAGAAAATGACCAAAAGGAAGAGTTCATACATTAATCAGATTGCTTTATTTGTACAAAATGTGAAGAAATCATATCATTTTGGGACTAAAGTAAATGTAATAGGACAGTGATGATTGGAGGTAAACTTCTTCACTTGATGCTTAATTGAATGTACAGAAAAGACTTAATGGCATGATCAAATGTTGGACACCTGTCAATGTTATAGAATGACAGGCTTCCAGGAGATGGAAATTAGCCCCAAACATTGCCAGATTGAAAATGGGGCCTTACTCTGCAAACACAGGAAAATGAAATTGTTCAAGAATTCATGGTGATTCTCCCATATTCCTTTGTGATGAGGGTGCCATCCACATAACTTGACTGTAACCTTGCAATTGACTTGTGACAGAGTACTCAGCTAAACCAAGCCTAGAAATGTGAGCCAATAAAAATAGTAGGACAATAAATGTGCCCTTCATTAAACTGCAAATTTATGGTAATTTGTAATACAGCAATACAAAGTCAACACAGACTGGCTCCATAATGTCTTTCAGGTTATATAATGTGCAATCACTTTCACAACGGTTTAGCTTTATTCAGTAGAAAACTTGTATGTGATACATGCAGACATGGTCATTCTATTTCTCCATACATTAACCTACTGTGGGAAAGTGTTCCTATTTTGTTTCTGTATTTATAAACTAGCCTACTAAGATACTACAAAGTTTAATTGAGTTGAAAGGAAACTAATTACATCAGAGAGAAATAAAACAGAAAACTCTTTGTAAAATTCAACAAAAATCATGCTGTGATTAAATCTTTTACATTAGGGAATTCTTGGAGATCATCTGGTACATTTTTCTATATTTCATTAATAAATGGAATAAAGCAGCATTCTCTCCTAACTTGACAAACACACCTTAGCTAATGCTGTAACTGGTTAATATTTTGTGTATTCGCAAACTTAATTTTTGACTAGTTTATTTTGTGCTAGTATTCTACTCTGTATTTTACTCAATAGATCACTGAAAATAAATGTAAAATAGAAAAGTGTTCTCCAAAATTATAAGTGCATGGTTTTGGTGTTGATCCTAGCACTTAAACTAAGGAATTCATGTGTGCTAAGCAAACACTCTGTCATTGATCTATGGCACAAACTTATTATCTTTGAAAATCATAAAATTAGAAAATGTATTTATAATATTTACCAAAATGTTATGTTGGCATACTATAGATACAATATTTAATATAAAATTATAGAAATTAGCCTGTTAGTTTTTAATTTATAGGAGGCAGTTTTTTTTATTGATTGTGTTGTCTTTGGGATTCTTAACTACAGAGAGATATTTGATTGTAAAGGAAGCTGAGTTAAACCAGTATGTATATTTTAAAGATACTTTGACTTCAAAATTTGGATGTAAGGATATGTTGCTTTGGAAAAGAGTCTCTTTTGTTTCCACAGAAAGCAAGAGGCTATGGATTTGTTCCAGAGTAAGATACATCAGGTTTGACCAGCCAAGACCCCCTGAAAGGTCTCCGATGACACCATGGCCCAGATGATCCAACATCCAGAACGGTTTGAAGGCATCTGGCTCAGAGGATACAGCCTCATGGACTATTCCATAATCCTAAAATTTTCTTTGTTTCCCCATAAGATACAGCGCCCCCCTCCAGCAGGAAGTAGTAAGAGAAGCTACGCCCAAATTCCCAAATTATATGTAATTTTACTTTGTTAAGGTTAAAACCTTCCTTTTTGAAAAAAAAAGGGGGAAGTGCTGTGGGATGTTCTGTATGGCAAATGTGTTGCTAATTAGTCAATAAATAAAACACTGATTGGCCGTTGGCTAGGCAGGAAGTGTAGGCGGGGCAAGGAGGAGAATAAAGCTGGGAAGTGGAAGGCTGAGTGAGAGAGACACTGCCAGCTGCCACGATGAGAAACAGCATGTGAAGATACCGGTAAGCCACGAGCCACGTGGCAAGGTATAGATTAATAGAAATGGGTTAATTTAAGCTGTAAGAACAGTTAGCAAGAAGCCTGCCACGGCCATATAGTTTGTAAGCAAAATAAGCCTCTGTGTTTACTTGGTTGGGTTTGAAAGGCTGTGGGACTGGCAGGTGAGAGAGATTTGTCCTGACTGTGGGCCAGGCAGGAAAACTCTACCTACACTGTAGACTAAATTTTCTCTCTTTTTTAATTTTTAAGGCTATAATTTAACTACAATATTTCTCCCTTCCTTTCTCCAAAAAATCCCATAAACCCCTCTTCATCACTATGGAAAGATAATGAATACTGGCAGAGAGCCTGCAGTAACTTTTTGGGAGAGATTTTCCCAAAAGCAAGAGAATAGAATTCATAAAGAAGACTGAATGGGTCCTTCCTCACATTGTGCAACAAAATCCAATTTCTGGAGTCCTCACATTCTATACTGATGCAAATAAATCAGGGAAAGCAGGATATAAATCAGGAGACTTAAGTAAAGTGGTACAAAGTCCATACAGCTCTGTACAAAAGGCAGAACTGTATGCCATTCTTATGGTATTGATGGACTTCACAGAACCCCTCAATATAGTCACTGACTCTCAATATGCAGAGAGAGTTGTTTTACATATTGAAACTGCTGAATTTATTCCTGATAATACAGAATTAACTTCATTATTCATACAATTGCAGGAAATCATCAGAAAAAGGGAACATCCTATATATATAACACATATCAGATCCCATAGAGGTCTGCCAGGACCTCTAGCACAAGGTAATGATGAGATTGATCAGTTACTAATAGGTTATGTGCTAGAAGCTTCAGAATTTCATAAGAAATACCATGTAAATAGCAAAGGTTTGAAGAAGGATTTCTCCATCACTTGGCAACAGGCTAAGGATATTGTGAAAAAATGTCCTACTTGTTCCATCTATAACCAACTTCCATTACCTGCAGGGAGCAATCCAAAAGGTATACAAAGAAATGAAATTTGGCAGATGGATGTGTTTCATTTTGCAGAATTTGGAAGATTAAAGTATGTACATCATACCATTGACACCTATTCAGGATTTCAATGGGCAACTCCTATGAGTTCTGAAAAGGCTGATTCTGTGATTACACATCAATAGAAGTTATGGCCATCATGGGAATACCTGTACAAATTAAGACAGACAATGCCCCAGCATATGTCTCCAATAAAATGAGACAATTCTTTGCTTATTATAATATAAAGCATGTTACAGGTATACCACACAATCCCACAGGCCAAGCAGTCATAGAAAGATCCAATCAAACTTTAAAGGATATGCTAAATAAACAGCAACAGGTAACAATGACACCTAGAAATAGATTGCATAGTGCTTTATTAACCTTGAATTTTCTCAATGCTGATGAGAAAGGAACAACAGCTGCGGAGAGACACTGAACGACAGACAAAACTCCTGAGCTAAACCAACCAGTTTATTTCAAGGATGTGCTGACCTCAGAATGGAAACCTGGATATGTTCTACGTTGGGGAAGGGGTTTTGCCTTTGTTTCTGCAGGAGAAGAAAAGCTATGGATACCAACAAAATTAAGAAAAACTCGATTTGAACAGGAAAAACCCCTTGATGAGGTGAAGTAAAAGATCATCCACCAATGTGACAACTCTACAAGTTGTAAGAAAAATTTAACAATCAAGGTTGGGGTAGGGTTCTGTTTTTGTCTTTCCAGGATAATGGAAATACCCATCTTCCAAAAATTATAAGGCCTTGGATATCCGGATGTTTACAGCAGAAAGAAAGAATCTATTGGTACCAATCTACACACGGTAAAATCTCACTGTCTAACATCTATCTCTCTATCAATCTAGAAAAGTTGTGGTTCCAATTCAATTATAAGCCAAGCTGGCTTTGGAGATGGAATTGGCTCACTCCTTCTCTAAACCCACGCACATTGCTAAAAGAAAAGTTTGAGAGATTCTTCAGTCCCATATCAGAAGAGCCATCTGGTGTGAGACAGAAGGAAACCAATAAAAAGGGACCATTGTCTTCAAGATTCTAATTCTCTCCATGCTTACTCTTGATTTCTCGGAATCCTTTCTTACATGTTATGTCCTCTTTAAATCCAAACTTTCCATTTTGATAAAAAATAAATTTTTCCAATAGCAATCTCTGAAGTCTCCAAAAGAAAAATGGGGCCCCAACAATAACAACTCTACCCAATCCAGAATGATGCCATGGTAATCATCATCATACTACACTTCTTGCTAGAATTACAGACAATCTTACTCATTACTCTAAGACTTACTCTCTGGTCTAACTGAGATCTAGATATCTGAGTTTTCTCACAATACCCAACAGAGATACCATCACACCCAAAACAGCAGGAAGCAATTCTAAGAAAACAATGCCCCTTCTCCCTAAGGTTTCATATTTCTCAGGGTTATGGATGATGGTTATAGGGTTGGGGGTGGAAGAAAATATTAAACTCAGTATTCTCCTGAAAGAAAAAGTGTCTCAAAAAAAAAGAGCAAAAAGAAGAAATAGAATAGATAGGTATAAGATATTATGGTAGATTATTGTATATACTAGTAAACAAATTTAGTAAAATAGCAGCCTTAGATAATTTGCACTGTTATGGATTCTTATATGTTGATACAAATGTAAGCTATTTTTATATTCCTGTTTAAGATAATTTGTATATTGATACAAATACAGAACTATATTTGTTATAATGTACATATATTTCTACTTTTATTTGAAATATTTGTATATTGATGCAAATGTAAATTTATATCTGTCATACTTTATGTATGTTCTACTTCTGTTTAGGATATTCTGTATATTGATATATATTTAAGATTATTGTCATATTGCATATCGCACTATATATTCCTTCCTCTGTTATAATACCTTGTGTATTGTCACAATTTTGAAATCATCGTTCTTTACCATACATTTGCTGATAGACTGTTTACCTTGTTTACATGATGCCTTAGTCCTTACGTTATTTCAGTAGATAAGACTTATAGATTTATAGTCACCTATGCTTGTCATCTCTGTAGTTACATAAGTTAGGTTATCCAGATTTACAAATACATAGGTCAGATGGACAAGTAATCTTCAAACACTTCATAGACCTAGAGAATATGGCATTTAAATAACTTAGAATTCTGTTGATGTGAGACACAATTGCTCCTGGCAGCACCAATTTGATCCCAAAAGAATGCTGGGCTTCTAAGACATTTCCATTTGGAAGTTTGTATTCTTGGCATAAAATGACCTACTGGGCAAAGAACTGCCCTTGCCTCGACTCCTGACAGTACCAATGCTGTCCTTTCTGGACAAGCAGGACACAAGGAAAATGACTTCTGAACTCTGACAAGACAGGGTAAGATGGTATTTCAGAATTCCTGTTTCTGAAAATGATCTGTCAGATACACTAGGCCTGTAGCCAATTTGAATGCACCAACAATGCTGAGAAACATCAGGTGACTGTCCAGGCTGCCAGCTGTTTCTGTCTACTCTTGCAAGATTCCCGAAAGTTGCTTGCATCCATCTTCCATTTCTCAGGTACCATTTTATTCCTTCTCAGGTCTTTGATGGGATTGAAGACTAGCAGTTATAGTTACAACTTAGTATATATATATATATATATATATATATATATATATATATATATATATATATATATATATATATTTTACCATTTACCTATGCTCTAGACTTCTCTGGATTTTAGTATGGGTTTCTTGCTTGATATTGCTTGCATTGATTGTAGTTCCAACTTATCTAGGTCATTATCCCTCATTACTCCTGGACAATATTTGATAACCATTCCTTTGTATATAGTCTTGTATTAAGTTAGAACCTTCTTATTTAGACAAAAGGGGGAGATGTAGTGGGTAGCCATTCCAGTTTTGATCTGGAAGTTCCAACCCCCATTGAGGCTTCAGTAACTGTCATGCCTACAAGGCGGGGCCAAGAGAGGGTCCTGAAGACCCGAGATCCAGATGTGTAACTCTCTCTGTTCCTGGACCCTGGACAGTGGAGCTTGACCGAGCAGAGTTCTCCAGAGGACACCGCCAGACTGCAACACACCTTCCCCAGACCCTGCTACCTACCTATCCCTTTATTTCTAAGTTATGCCACTAATAAACTTCCCTTTTAACTATGTGGTGTGGCCTTAATAATTTCACCAATAGTGTAGTTGAAGTTTTCCTGTGTCCACTTGGCTCTTGTAGCCTCTCAGACCCAAGTAAACACACAGAGACTTTTATTACTTATAAACTATATGGCTGTGGCTGGCTTCTTGCTATTTAGTTCTTATATCTTAAATTAACCCATTACTATTAATCTATAAGTTGCCAACTGCCTTGTGGCTTATTGGTACTTTTACATTTTGCTTCCTCTGTGTCTGACTGGTGACTCCTGACTCAGCCTACCTGTTCCCAGCATTCTCCTCTCTGCTTATCCCACCTATACTATGCTTCTTGCCTGGCCACTGGCCAATCAGCATTTTATTTATCAATCAATCAGAGCAACATATTCACATCTTATAGAAAGACATCCCCAGCAATGGGGAAATCTCTTTGGGTACCACCACTTGATGATACATTGCAGGTAATTAGTTAATGGCAGCTGAGAGAGGAAGAACTAGCTTTTCTTATTAAATGGGCTAATTGGCTATCTATTACCAATAGATACTTTTCTGTAGTGGCTAGCCCACTTATAGAAAAATAATATGTAACTTCATACTTCTATTAATGTTTCACGTTACCAATTTCAGAAACACATACTTAGTGTAAATATTACAGCTAGGAGGTTTTGGTGGTTTGAAATAAAGTGGCCCCCAGAGAGAGTGGCACTATCATGAGGTGTCGCTTTGTTGGAGTTGGTTTGATCTTGTGGAAGGAAGTCCATCACTGTGGAGGCAGGCTTTGAGGTCTCATATATGCTCAAAATACCACCCATTATCACAAACTACTTCTTGTTGCCTGCATATCAAAATGTAGCCAGCCTTATGTCAATGCATATGCTGTCATGACCCACCAAGATGATAATGGACTGAACATTTGAAAATGTATGCCACCCAATTAAATATGTTTCCCTTGTAAGAGTTGTCATAGTCATGGTGTCTCTTCACAGCAATTGAAATCCTAAAACAGAAGTTGGTAAGAGAGATTAGGATATTTGTCTGACAGGTCCAACCATGTTTCTGTTTGGAGTAATTTGGACTTGGGTATATTGGGTTAGGAAAGCAGAGCAATGGTTTAAGTAATGCTTAATGGCTTGTACTAGTATGAACATGAAAGACAGTGGTCCTGATTATGATTTGAACTGTGGGTGGCTGGTTCAGGAGGCTTCAGAGGAGAAAAATATTAATATGTATCCTAGGGATTGCTTTGGGGATATTTTGGTGAAGAATGTTGCTGCCTTTTGCCTTTGTCCAAAGTGTCTGCCTGAGGCTAAAGTGAAGAGTTTTGAATTAATTTTGTTGGCAGAGGAAATCTCAAAAGAGCCTAGTACAAACTCTTCCCCGTGGTTATTAGTGTTAACTCTAATGAAGATATATAATGAAAAGGAACAAGGGAAAATACAACATGTAAATTTTGAGGAGAAAAAAAAGCACCCGGAGATGGAATAGTGCTATGCGCTGAGGCCAGGCATGTGTCAGGGCTGTCCCTGAGCAGAGGCCCAGAGAGACCATTTTTCAATGTGTGGACTTGAATCATAGATTGTCTTGGAGACTCCAAGATGTTGGAGATACAAGAGCTGTGGGATAACTACTGAAGTAATCTGCTATCAGGAAGTGGAACCACCCCCAAGAGAAAGAAGTATCTTGCAGTCAACAATGCCAAAAGGAGTTGGAGATCTGAAGAGAACTTTGACATCAGAGATGGAGATGCAGAGCTTTTTTTTCAAGTTTGCCCAGATGCTTTTCAGTCAGTATTTCCTTGCTACGCCCCCTTCCCTACTGAGAAGACTGAGCAGATGCCATAGCAAGTTTCTCTCAGAGATCAGGCCTCAGTTTAAGTTTCCTGAGACCAAGGAAACAGTTTCTGAGGAATGAACAAAGGACAATCAATCTCTAACTCTCCTAACAGCATAGACAAGGAAGCCTGGTATGTGCAGTACCAGGCCTAAGCCAGTCTTCGCAGTCAGCACATACGTGATTAGCCAGTCTCCAGAGTCAATAAGCTCAAGGTAATAAACAAATAAGGGCAAAGCCTGGGACTTGTCCAGGCCTGCCCCAAAATGGAAACTGTTGCCCTTACCAGCTCCTAACTAGCCCTAGCCAATAAGAACATACTAATATGATTACTACTTGCAAAAGCCAATCATATCTGAGATGACCTAAGTGCTCAAGTTCTCTTCTTAGTTGTGCTTAAAAGGAGCCCACAGGTACCTCTCTGGATTATCACCATTTCATCTTTGTGTAGGATGGTCAGCCCTAGCATGCTGGAATCATTTGCAAGATAATAAACACTCTTGTTGATTGCCTATGTAGATGGCGGTCTTTTGTGGGACTTCTCTAGGACCCTAACACCTACATTTTGGAATGGTAATATATATCCTGTCCCCTTACATGTTGGAAATATGTGAGCTGTTTTTTTTTTTATTTTGATTTTACAGGGGATTACAGTTAAGATATTACATGACTCTCAGAAGAGACTTTGAACTTCTGACTTTAAAACATTGTTGACACTGTGATAGACTATGGGGGATTTGAAGTTGGACTAAATACATTTTATGATACATTATGGCTATAAGTCTTTGGGTGCCAAGAAGTGGAATGTGTTGATTTGAAAGAAAATGGCCCCCAAGGAGAGTGGCACTGTTAGGAGATGTGGCCTTGTTGAAGTAGGTATGATCTTCTTGGAGGAAGTGTGTCATTGTGGAGGTGGGCTTTGAGGACTAATATATACTCAAGATACCACCCAGTGTTACAGATCACTTCCTATTGCCTACATATCAGGATGTAGCCAGTACCATGTTTGCCTGTCTGTTGCCATTCCCCACCTTGATAAAAATGGACTGAACCTCTGAAAATGTAAGCCACCCCAATTAAATGTTTCATTTTGTAAGAGTTACCATGGTCATGGTGTTTCTTTATAACAATAGAAACCATAACTATGTCTAAGTGTAGGCCGACATGGTGATGGAGTGGAGAGTTAGACATCTTGAGCAGGCAACAGGAAGTGAACTGACACACCAGGCAGAAATTTCAGCATAGGAGGCCTCAGAGCCTGCCCCCACAGTGACATACTTCCTCCAATAAGGCCACATGTACTTAAACAGGGCCACAGCTCCCAATGGTGCCATTGCCTATGTGCTTATAGGGGCTGATTACAATTCACACTACCACATTCCACTCCCTGGTCCCTGTAAGCTTTTAACCATATCATAATGCAAAATGCATCTGGTCTAACTTCAAAGACCCAATACTCTATCACTGTGTCAACAATCTTTTAATGTGCAAAGTTCAAAATCTCTTCCAAGAATCATGCAATATCTTAACTGTAATCACCTATAAAATCAAAATAAGTAAACAGACCACATACTTCTAATATATAGGGGCACAGGATATATATCACCATTCCAAAATGTAGGGAAGGGAGCATAGAAAGGAAACACAGGACTAAAGCAAGACTTAAAAGCAGCTGGGTAAACTTGAAACTGCATCTCCATGTTAAAGCCATCTTCAGATCTCCAAATCCTTTTGTCTTTTTTGATTGAAACATACTTCTTTCTCCTCGACTGTTTCCACTTCCTGTTAGCAGCTTTCCTTGGCAGGTATGTCATGGTTCTGGCAGTTCCAACATCTTGGAGTCCCCAAGGCAATCCAGGCTTCTCCTTTATAGCTTCACAGAATGGCCATTGTGTGTTTCTATTCAGGGACATGCCTGACACATGCCTGGCCTCAGCAGCTTTTCTTAGTCTCAGAGGAATGTTCCATAACCCCTTTCTTCTATCCTTGACACTAAAGCCAGAACCACATAGCTGGAGTTGCCAAGTTCTGATGCTTTCTGGGGCCAGAACATGGCCCCATCATTCAAAAACCTGTTCAAAAGCTTTCTGTTTTCCATGGTTTGCTTCACTGCCTAAGCATGTGTGTCCTGGAACTTGCTCTGTAGATCAGGCTATCCTCAAGCTCAGACATCTACCAGCCACTGTCTTCCAGTTCAGGGATTAAACACATGTACCAACACACCCAGATCTAAGCTTCTCTTTAATTCCTTTTCACAAGTTGAAATCTTCTATGGGTGGGATCTTGGCATGAATTCACCACTCCCATTATTTCATGTCTTTTTTAAAGTATTTTTATTTTATAATTGATTTAATTTTATATATCTGCCATAGATTCCCCTGTCCTCCCTCCTCCCACCCCCCAGCCTGCCCCCCCAACCCACCCCCCATTCTCACCTCCTCCAAGGCAAGGTCTCCCCTGGGGAGTCAGCCCAGCCTGGTAGATTCAGATGAGGCTGGTCCAGTCCCCTCCTCCCTACACCAAGGCTGAGCAAAGTGTCTCAGCATAGGCCCTAGGTTCCAAAAAGCCAGCTCGTGCATCAAGGACAGGTCCTGGTCCTACTGCCTCGGGGCCTCCTAAACAGTTCAAGCTAATCAACTGGACAGGCCATAGATCCATTCCATTTCATAGTGCTCTTTTTCTCCTCAAAATTTACATGTTATATTTTCCTTTGCTCCTTTTCAGTATAAATCTTCACTAGAATTATTAATAACCACAAGAAAAGAATCTATACTAGGTTGTTTGGAGATTTCCTCTGCCAGTGGAATTAACTCAAAACTCTTCACTTTAGCCTCAGGCAGACTTTTTGGACAAGGGCAAAAAGCAGCTACATTCTTCACCAAATTATCTTAAGAACAATCTTTAGACCACATACTAATATTCTCCTCTGAAACATCTTGATCCAGGCACTCATATTTTAAATCGCACTCAGAACTACTGTCTTCCATGTATCTACTAGGATGGCCCAATAAGCAGCCCTTAAAGCATTCAAATTTTCTAATTCACAGTCCCAAGGCCAGTATTCCATCAAACAAAAGCCTTGTTAGGTCTATCACAATACTGCATTCATCAGGTACCAACTTCTGTCTTAGCATTTCTGTTGCTGTGAAGAGACACCATGACCACAACAACTCTTATAAAGGAAAACATTTAACTGAGTGGCTTCCTGTTCACAAGTTCAGCCATTATCATCATGATGAGTCATGGTGGCCTGCAGGCAGATATGGTATTGGAGAAGTAAATGAGAATTCTAAATCTTACACATGTAACAGGTAGTAAACTGACACACTGGGTATAAGAGACCTCAAAGCCTACCCCCACCCTTCCTCTTACAAAGCTACACATAATTCAACTAGGCCACACCTTCAAATAGTGCCACTCCCAGTGAGATTATGAGGGCCCATTACATTCAAGCTATCACAGAGGGCAAAGGCATCCTGGCATCCTAGAGTCAGGGAACACCACAAAGTCACACCACACAAAAAAACTCACACAACATTTATTAAGAGGGGAAAACACAGGAAAGTCACTGTCTCTTTAAAAAGCTGAAAAGAGTTGAGCAGGAAGTAGGCTTTATATAGGGTTTCTTGGTGAGTTGGATTTCTCCAGAGGCCTGGGATTGAAAGAATTATGTGGCTCTATAGTGGGTCAAGCTCAGGAATGGGTGGGGTTATGTAACCTGAAATCGGCCATCTTTTTTTATATAGAGTGTATCTTGGCCATTCTCCCACCTCAAAGGGCTGGTAATGGGTGTTATAGCCATTAGAAAAGTCAAGGGTGCAAGGCCTACTTGCTCATACCTTGAGGAGTTTGGACTTAGGTTCTAAAAGGTAGCATAGTTTTTATTATTTTTCTCCTATTTTCCCTTATCTTTTTTTACTGTGCAATGTTTCTGGTCAAATTAGGTTGTTTGCTTGTTTGTTTTGTTTTGTTTTTCAGAAACTTCCAGAATGACCTAATTTTTTAAGAGGATTTAAGTAAACAATACTGTTGTAATTTATTTTGTTTTGTTTCTAAACTTGATTAATTTTTCTAGTGTTCTCATTCATCTGCTTGTGTTTCTGTTGAGAAAGAAACTCTGTTCCTTTTAGAAAGACCTTCTGCCATGATTAGAGAGTCCTGCTGTGATGTTTAAAATGTGTGTGATTTTACTATGTTTGTGAAAATAATCACTGTTTACGTGCAGTGATGGTGTTAATAAAACTAGGTCATCATTTATAAACAAATATTTGGCCCCATTAGCAGAAAAGATATTCACTGTTGAAATAATTTGCTATTTTTCCTTGCCTCAGATATTTTTTGGTATTTGTCTTTTATTTCCTGTATATATTGATTTCATATCTAATAATGTTGTTTATTGTTTTATTTTTATTTGTGTGTGTGTGTTCGTGTGTGTGTGTGTGTGTGTTCATGTGTGTGTGTGTTCGTGTGTGTGTGTGTGTGTGTGTGTGTGTGTGTGTATGTGTGTGCAGACTAAATGTGTGGGTGCCAGAGAAGGTGTCAGATCTTTTGGAGCTAGAGCAACAGGTCATTGTGACCTGCCAAATGTGGTGCTTGGAATTGAATGTGGGTCTTCTAAAAGAGCAGCATATACACTTAAACCCTGAGCATTCTTTCTATCCTTTAGATTAATATTTATAAATGTGAATAACATACTCTCTTAGTGAGAAGTTTATGATAATGCTTAATAAAATTTCATGAACATCAGAACAATAAATAAATGTTATACATATGTTACATTTATGACTTACCTTTTATTATTTATAAACTTAATAATTATAAGTATTATTATAAAAATAATTTCAAAATGTTTACTGAAATTTATTTTTTAAATGATAAGGTATTTTAAAGTACACATTTACTTATTATACAAGAATAGTAAAACATTGTAAACCAAATATTAAATATGGTAATGAACCTTATTTAAATATATTTTCCTTTCTGTAAAATAAAAATATTATTATAAATATAAACATGTAGTTTTATGTTGACTAAACAGTCTTTTTAAGTGCACATGGCAGTGTTCACAAAATAAAAATTGGAATACATAGTATTGTTCATTATTGTAGAATTTATATATTTTACTAATCTCAATAACTATAAGTAGTGTCATTTTTTCATGGAACTGCTATGTGGCTCAGTGTTAAAAAAATTGTTTTCTGCTCTCACCAAGGAACCTTGTTAAGCTCCTAGCATCCATGTTTGGTTGCACAAAACAGTCTGAACTCTAGCTCTAGAAGATCCAATGCCTTCTTCAGGCCTTTATTGACATTCACACATGGTACATGTGAAAGATCATGCAGACACATACATATAAGGAAAAAATATGTGAGTACATTTTAAAACATCTCACAACTTTAGATGAGAATTTTGCAGTATTTTTGGATCAACGTCTCTATTTTGGTCAAGAAGTGACAGAAATAAATATATTAGTGTCATCCTAAAACCTAAAAGTATTGTCAGTTGGAGACGGAGTTACAATCATATCTGAGTGAGTGGAGACTTCTTTCATGTTATAGGCAATGGAGAATGGGAATTATGATCAATTTCTATTGAGTAATATGTTGTCTTTTTGTTTAAAAGCGTACTATTTTATCTCTTATAAAATTGAGAATTTTGTGACTATATTGATATAGTCATTAGTTCTTTTCATGTATCATCTAGGGCTTTGATTAATCCATATATATATATAGTGCTAACACTATCTTTTTTAAAAGGCTATAGTTTCTTCAGTTTACCATTTCTGATGTAATTGCTCTCTATTTGAGTATTTGCAAATAATACATATTGTCATTTAGCATTTTCTCAGTGTATACAATGTGCCTATTGTAACAAAATATTCATTGTTCACAAAACTAATTGAAATGACTTCGATAAATATTCAGATGGATTTAGAAGTACATTCCTTTACATTATCCACATGACTTATATAAGCTTAAAAGTCAATATGAGGAATCTGATGTGTTGGAGAGATGACACCAACCATAAGAGCACTTGATGCTCTTCCAAGGGACCTGAGTTCAGTTGCTACCCCTCACAATCACTTACAACTCAAGCTCCAGGAGATGCAATTCTCTTTTCTAACTTCTGGACACTCTCACACACACATGTGGTGGGCACTTTATACACCTGCATATGAAATAAATTGTGCAAACATCAAAATGAAGAATTGGAAAAGAAATAAGATTCTGATATACTTAAATAAACAAAAAACAATGGCACAGGCAGTGCCTGTTGATTTTCACATGTTTACAGTAATGATGGAAGAGTGGTCTAGCCTCCCCTGTACTTTTACTTGGAATGTAGGTAGACCTGGATGGTCCTGCATCTTGCTGCCTCTCCCAAGTGCAGCTGATTCAGAAATAGAAAGAAAATCAATCAAATTGAAGCTGATCTATTCAAATGAACACTTCTGATTCTTTGAAAACTTCTCTATTTTTGATGTATTTTATTATTTGGGAATTGCATATATGCATACCATGTAGTTTTATCATTTATGCTCCCTATTCTCTCCCTGCTTCCTCTCACATTCTTTCAGTTTCCCTCTCAACTCAATGTTCTCTTTTTAATAAAATGATCTATGGAGTCTAATTTGTGCTGAGAATAAATATACTCAGGGTGTGAGGCCATCGACATAGCATAGGTACCCTGCAAGGCCCATTTCCTTACAGAAACTGACTCTCCATTAACCAGCAGACATTAGCCTAAAATTAATGGTATCCTATGTAATGTTTCAACATATATACATTATATAATGTTTAAATTATCTTTTTAATTTATGTCTCTCCAAATATTTATAATTTTTGTACTGAAAATTTTCAAAAGTTTTGTAGCTTAGGAGATTTTGATTGCTATCTTTCATAACCCTACTATTTACTAAAACACTAGAAACCTTGCTTATATACAATTATATTAGATAAAGGGACTGATACAGCACTAACCACCTCACCTATTCCCTCTTTATTCCCAGATTCAGCTTCTGAACACCACATTTTTGCATTTATCTTATATGACATTATTTTAATTAAAAATGTATTTGTATGTAGTGTGTATAAGTGTGTAATATTGTTCTTGCCTTTGCAAATACAGACACTTACATGCCATGGTGCACATGTAGAGATGAAAGAAAAACATAAGCTAGGTATTCATCTTTACTTTGAGATAGGGTCCCAGCTTTTTACTGATGTTTACACCAGGGTAGTTATTCTATGAGCTTCCAGCTAGTCTCTTGTCTCTGCTTTTTGTCTTGCTCTGGGAGAAATGTAGTGATAAATAGATATGAAGGGCTTAATGTGAGTTCTCGGGATCTGAAGTTCTCAAGTACTTTACCCACTGTGGTAATGACCTCCTTCAAACTGAGATCTTTTTCTAGATTTTTATATCTGATTAAGATAAGAGTAAAATTCACGGTGATTTGTAGGATTAACTTATTTAACTCAATATAATTGCACCTTTGATTTTTAATTGTATGCATATCCATGTTTGCTAGTGTATAACCAGCTCTCATTTGAGAGATTTAAAGAAATAATGCTTAACCACTCAACATGCAGTGTTTTATTTTATACATGATTTGTTCTATATGGGATGAGTTTAGTATCATTACCTACTGTTGCTGTGGGATGATCTGTATGGCAAATGTGTTGCTGATTAATCAATAAATAAATCACTGATTGGCCATTGGGTAGGCAGGAAGTATAGGCGGGACAAGGAGGAGAATAAAGCTGGGAAGTGAAAGGCTGAGTCAGAGAGACACTGCCAGCCGCCACGATGACAAACAGCATGTGAAGATGCCGGTAAGCCACAAGCTACGTGGCAAGGTATAGATTTATGGAAATGGATTAATTTAAGCTGTAAGAACAGTTAGCAAGAAGCCTGCCACGGCCATACAGTTTGTAAGCAATATAAGTCTCTGTGTTTACTTGGTCGGGTCTGAGCAGCTTTGGGACTGGCAGGTGACAGAGATTTGTCCTGACTGTGGACCAGGCAGGAAAACTCTAGCTACATACTGTGGTACCATAAATATCATGAATCTTGTTTTGTGAACATAGTATTTGACCAAATAAACAACTAAATTTTGAAGAATATTTTAAATTCATAAGTATCCTTATATTTAGACAATCTTATGAAAATACGGAATTGTGAACATATCATTCTAAAAGTTAGTTCACATATTTTATTATAGGGTTAGCTAGAGTGATGGCTCAGCAGTGCAAAGCAAAACCTGCTCTTGCAGATGACCCAAGTTAGGTTGCCAGCACACAGTCTCTATATTATAACTTTAGAGACTCTGACACCTTAATCTAAGAGCATCTTGATTCCCACATGAACACACCTACACCCTGATACACTTATGTAAACATAACTTAAAACATTAGATCTTCAAATAAAATGAGCATGTGTTTAAATAAAGAATATTTTTGATCAAATGAATGGAAGATTTAAGTTCAACAATAGACAAAGTAGTAATGTTTCTAATAGTGAATACTGTGATCATTACTTCATTAATCCGTAATATGATAATAATCCAAACTGCCACCTTCACTTATTCTTTCAAAAGAAATTAAAGATTGAAAAAAAATGTGAATGAGTTTGCTTTAAAAAATGACTTCCAGGAAAATTGCAAAACTCATATATAACTAATGAGTATTTGGTATTATATACAACTGATATAAAAATTTCTCTGTCTAAAAATTTCTACCTTGCTAACAGGATATATTATTTTTATTGTTTTTCTGGGATAAGATGTATATACTTCCATTTACTGGACATTTGAGTTTTTAAAATAACCTACTACTAAATATCCTTTAATCATTTTTTCTAGTTTCAGAGTTCTTTTCTGCATTTGTAAATGTTCATGCAGAATAAATATTACTTCAGCTAACCAGTATTCCCAATGGATTGCAAATTTAACTTTTCTGTTTCAAATTTATCATTCTTTTTTTGTTAATAAATATTTGAATTTCACAAAATTATGATGTTTTCTTGTTTCTTCCAGTCTCTCTTATAGTATCTTGTATAGGGCATCACTTCTACAGCCTAAGTACTACTAAGTACTAGCATGCATGTTTCTGTGTTTAAATGAAGAGAGAGAGAGAGAGAGAGAGAGACAGAGACAGAGACAGAGACAGAGACAGAGACAGAGACAGAGCGACAGAGAGAGACAGAGACAGAGAGATTAATTTTTATTTTTTCCAAGGTTGATTTATTCAATAATGATTGGAAACGATATGGCCAATGGCAAAATTTAAGACATTGAAAATAAGAGGATTTGTTGAGTTGTGATTTTTTTTTTTGTGAGAATTTCATTGTCAATGAAAATGTATTTCATTTCCAAGGGAATTTTTATTCTTTCACAAATTCTTAGTCTCCAGAGGAGTCTTTGTTTCCAGTCAGAGTATTTTGAATATTGATTTCCATATACATGCCACACAGGTATTTCAGTCATAAGTTATTACATAACTGCCAAGTAGGTGATTGCAATTACTCACAAAGTCATTATCCTTTTTATATGATACTCATTCCCACAAACATCAAATGTCTCCCCTAGGCATCCCTTCTCAGGTCAGCTAGCAGGACTGGCCGCATATCTCCTTACCCCTGACAGCTTTGTTTTCAAACTTTGTGTAGTGAGTGAATGCAATGTATAAACAGACTAGGTCTGCCCTAGAGTCGGCAGGAAGATCACTTTCTATTAAATTAATCTTTAAGTCAGCTTTTGGACCTCAGTTATTTCCCACAAAAGACAGTGACGTAAAACAGAACAAAACATCTTAAGTTCAAAAGCACATTTCTTTCCCTTAACAGATGATGAGCAATTAAATTCCTAAATTTTGCTCAAACAAATGGAAAACTGAAGTATTTACACATCCTTAAACTTTTCAGTCATTACCTTTCCAAATCTAGAAATTTCAATCTCTATAGTGAACTCTAAATATGTCTGCTGGTGTTGCCAGCCACCTTGCCAAGAGAGGTGATTCCCTTTGGTATTTTCTTGTGATGCAAAAGTCTCTGGTTATACTTACGTTTCTATGTCTATTTTTGTTCTTTGTTGCTTATGTTTATTTTTCCCTTCCTGGAGATGAAACCAGGGCCACCCAGTATCTCTGTGAGTGCTCTGATATTGCTGCCTATCCCCAGCCTTCAGGTGTTATATTCAGAATTCTATAACTTATGTCAAGATTTTTTGTATAGCAAACACCTTATTGGGTGCAATTAGTGGCCTTATTACAAAAGAGAGAGGTCTTTTTAAAGTAAGAGAGTCCACATGATATCTATCTATCTATCTATATATATATATATATCTACATATCTATCTATATATTATTTTCTAGAGGGTTTACTAGCATTTCCATTATAGGTTTAAGGTTTCCTGAAATTCAAGCTTCTACAACCCAGAAAGGGTGATGTTGCATCTTTCATGCAACCAGGAAAGGGCCAAGACTGTGCTGCATTCCTTCCCAGAGCTTTATAATCATTATGGACGGCAAAGACCCTGTTTGTGTCATGTACTGTTACCAGATTCCTAGAATATGACTTCTCAGTGGTAGTACTCGAGCTGGTAAAGCTAATTAAAGGGAAAATTTACTCCAGTGCTCATGGGCCTGAGCTTCAATTCAGTATTCCATATGCTTCTGTGATGGGGTTATGTAACTTGTATTTGTCACAAGAGGTATCCAGTCAATTGATTCCCACAAACACCCCTCCTATCAACATCTCTGAACTCATAATAAAGCAACAGGCTAACCAGCCCTAGTGTTGGCTCACAAGGTTTGTCAGTCTGGACTTATAGGGTCTGACCTCTCCCATTCAACAAACTGCAGGGGTCACTGACTGTGTGTTGAGACCCAGCTATGCCCTGTTCAAAGTGACTCCATGCTATGTAAGCAGTGGCTTTCAGGTTATGCCTTGCACAGCACATCTCCACTTAAAAGCAGCATTTGGCTCCATCTGAAGTGCAAACTGAAAGGCAAGATGATGCTGTGTGTATCTCTGAAAGTAGACACAACCTACTGTCCTGCAACAACCATGGGGCACCAACTGACAAGTTATCCGTAAAAGTAAAAATCATACCACCCTGTGAACTTATAAAAGTAAGGTAAGGCTATATTCACATATGGATAGCATAAAACCATAAGAGTAAAACATGTCCTGAGAAACTGTCAAACATATGAGAGTAAGGAAGGGTGTAGTACTCTTACCTGGATCCCTTAAGAAGGAGACGCTCAGTGGTAACAGGTGAGGGTGATGGTAACATCAAGATACCCACAGGTAATGAACAAATGAATGTATCTAGCTTAGCTCAATTTATCCCTCACTGCTCACATATGTTACATTTGCCAATTCCCTCTCCCCTGTTAATAGACCTTCATTTTGCCTCCCTGGTCCTGTATCTTATGCCTCATCTCTGCAAACTCTACGTCCTGTATGTCACCTCCACCATTTGACTCAGCCCTGAAGCTCAGATTAATCATAAATCTCTGTAGTCCTTGCAGCACAGTTTGCCTAGCAGTTCTTCAACTTGGTTCCTTACGAATCATACAAAACCACTGTAGTGCATTCCTTTTTTTATCACTGTCAAATGTTCTGCTTCTGTCTCAAGTAAGGCATCTATGAACTGTTTCCCCTCTACTGTGTCCTTCTTATTTTTTATGTAGCCACTGTGAAACCTACATAATAATAAATAACAAATATTTTGAGATAATTTGATACTACATTTACTGTGTAGAGTGTAATATCTCATCGAAGATCTAATGTTAATAAATAAGATTGAAATAAATTAATCCATATGTACTTACAAACAGCTGCTTAGCACATAGTAGCCTATGAAACCAAGTTAGTTCATAAATTTATACTCATTCATAAAATTACAACAGTGTAGAAAGATGCAAGGTTATTCTCTCTTAAACAACACACACTCACTCCAGCATCCCAAATGTAGATGTGATGCTATCACTGTGTTTTTCACTAAGAGGATGGAACCTTTAGTTAACTAGACAGACAACTTCTGGTTTTTTTTGTCTTCTAAAACTTCAATGAAACTATGGAGTCACTTGTAGATGTAGGCTAGAGTTTCATACCCTTTCATTCCTGGCAGAAACAAATGCTTTTAAAAATGTTAAAAGGAATAAAATATTTAATATTTTCTTTAAAAATGATTATCTCAATAGTATGTGAATGAAAATGAGTGAGAACAGACATGTCTCACTGTCATAAACAAAAGAAACTTATGTTAGTAAAAATCTTAAATGCCATATTCTGTAGAACTCTGAAGTATTTGAAGACTGCTTTTCTATCTAAAATATCTCTGACCATGAAAACATACCTAACCTGACTACAAGTTTGATTGTAATAGGTGATTAACTGTTAACCCTCATTTATTCATTAACCTAAATAGTTTATAATAATAACTTTCAAGGACTAGACATTTATATTATGGTGTTAAATGAGCTGTATAGGTACTATAACTTGAACAAGAGTAGAAATCTATGTATCATATATTTTAACCAAAATAACCTTAAAATTGTATCAATATAAAAGAACATCTTAAACAAGAGTAGAAATATATAGAGTATAAAAAAAAAAAAACAAACCTCAATTTGTATCACAATAACAAAGTCAAACCAATGTAAAATTTGTAAAACTAGTAGTTGCTTTTTTGGCTTGAACTGTTTGGGAGACCCCCAAGCAGTCGGACCAGGACCTGTCCTTAGTGTATGAGCTGGCTTTTTGGAGCCTGGGTCATATGCTGGGACACTTTGCTCAGCCTGGGTAAAGGGAGGAGGGGACTGGACCTGCCTGGACTGATTCTACCAGGCTGAGCTGAATCCCCAGGGGAGTCCTTACCTTGGAGGAGGTGGGATGGGGGGTAAATTGAGGAGGGGCAGGCTGGGGGGCAAGAGGAGGGAGGATAGGGGAATCCGTGGCTGATATGTAAAATTAAATTAATTATAAAATTAAAAAAATAAAAGTAGATTCAATAATCTACCATTTTAACTGATCACTTCTATGTCCCCCCTTTTTCTTTTCAGGACAGGATCCCTGAATCTATTGCCTTTTGCTCAGCTTTTGTCCTGACCATTACCAATAACAACTTGTAACCACCCACCCTAAACAGTGGCAAATATGAATAACCCACTGAACAACCAAAAGCTGCCCACTCTACCTCTTGGGAATGTAGGTGTTATGGTCTTAAAATTATTTCCTGCTCTCTGGACATGAGGGCATCTTTAGCGGATCCTGGGGGGAAAATTGGGAATAATTATCAAGTCCTGGGAGAGCTCTCTATATCATTTATTGTTTAGTCTCTGTGTAATGGGAAAGGGTAGGGCTTATCTCAGATCCTGGCTAGAGTAGTCTATGAGGCTGGACTATTTCAGCTAGCCACCTTAGACTGTTCTGAGCAGTTTGTAGTTTAAAACTGATCTTTGGGTGGTGTTTGTCAGCATAGTGGCATTACTACAATCTAGGTATAAATGGCATTGTGGGGCTCAATCTACCTTTTGTAGACTTCAAAGGTCACTGTCAGGCATGGTCATGGTTAACTACAGAAAATATAAACATTTTAGATGTGATATGCAGAAGATCTCAAAGAGTTAAAGGACTATAATTTGTTGTGTATATCCAGAGTACAAAAACTTAATTCCTAGTTACCTGATAGAAACTCAAACCCAAAATCATGTACAGAAAGCTAGATGAAGATTGTTCTAGAATTAGTCTATACTCTGTATGATCATTAATATCATGAAAATGTTATATATATATATTAATCTTACAAATTTTGAGATAATATTTATACCTTAAGACATGTTTTAAAGAGTCAAAATAAAACCAAATAATTTTTATATTAATGGCAATGGAATAGTCCCTTAATTTTGGTTTTTCTTCTGTTCCATAACAGGTAGCTGACAGGAGACAGAGAATTTGGATTTTCTTTTTACCCAGTATGCTTGGGTTTAGAGAAGGAGAGATTTATGCTCTAACTGCAAGGCCAGCTTTAAATTTTAATTGAACTGGGACTACAAAAAGACCCCTTCCATATGTGTCTGTAGAGAGCAGCAAAAACAAACATTTGGGAAGATTCATGACATTTTATCCTGTTGGAAATGTGATATACCAATAGATCAATTTACTCTTTTCTTTGGGACACTTTTCTCTGGATGACTCATCCTTTTTCTTCAGATGTCTCATTTGTCCAGCTGTCTTCAGATTCTTTAGTTGATTGTCTTCATTCTCCTGGAGAGACAAAAACAAAACCCTACCCCAACCCTAACTTTGAGATGTTTCCCTTTTGGCAAGCTATATCTGATCAAATGAAAAGCATTTGTTAATCTTATAAATTAGTTAGACTGAATGGTCATGAGGTTAGATGAACTATCACCTCTTCTAATCAAGAGGTCTCTCTTGTTCATATCTAATCTTTATAGTATTTGCTTTATTGTTTCTCCTGACAATTTTGTTGCATCTTCTAGAGTGTTCTATCATCCAGAGCAGTATAGTTTCTTACAATAGACATTAGGTCCTTTAATAGCTCTGTGGAGGATGTTTCCTCATGGTAACAGGGAATGATTGAATCACATTTGACATGGGGGAAGTCAAGAGGACCCCCAAGGCATTTCCTAATGGCAAAGGGCTATTTTGCCTGTCCCTTACTGATCTGCATTCACTGGTCCAATGTTGGCCTTTGCTACACCTTCTGCATATTCCAGAAGGCAGGGTTCTTCTGATTGGATTATTTTAGGAAAAAAAAAAAAAAAGACTGTTTCTAGGAATGCCCTGCTTACTACCCCTTTTTTTAGGTGATCTTTGTTACTGTAATTAAAACATCTGACATTTTGATTTTTCTTGAAGCCTACAACCTCCTAGGAAAAGGAGACAAAGGGCCAACCATCTGAATGGTGGACATGGGGAATGTGTGAAAACAGCACCCATAACCTGCAGAAAGTGAAAGCACAGAGCTGCCTGAATGCAGAGTTGGTGAGGGGCTAACTCCAGCAGCTTAAAAACTTGGGAGTCAAATATTGGGGTAAGAACCTGAAAGATCAGAGAACAGGGAGCAACTGCCAGTTGCTTCCTACCTCTCCAGTTCCTCTGTTGAAAAGGGCCGAGATCCTCTCTGCCTCTACTCTACCACTTCCTGTCTCCTCTCTACAGTCCTCCAAACCACTACAATCAACTAGTGGCTAGCTCTGCCCTCTGACTCCAAGCAAGCTTTAATTGTCAGAACACAATCAAAATATCACACAGTACTGAATTTTCTGCCACTCAAACTTGTTTTATCTTCACGCCTCCTATGCTAAAACAATAGACAAATTAAGTCTGGAATCAGTACTTGCCAAGTTTCCAAAGTCTGCTGTGATTAGTGTGTGCACACTTGTGAAATGTCCATTTCTCAGGCCTGTTAAAGAACTTCTTCGTGGTGCTTCTCTCCTTTATCTTACCTATGCATGCCAGGAAAAGTAATACTATATGTCTGAGGCTATTATTTAATTTAGATACTCTTCTACATTTATATTTCTGAAATTGTCTCATTTCTTTTGCATTTATGAGGAAGCCCAGCAACCACATTCTTTTCTTCTGTAACCCATCCCAAAATCCCATTTAATTTCTGTGTTTCCTTTTCTCCTATACTTTCACTGAGCTGAGGAAATTTTACAGCATGTAATCTATTTACATTTTAGAGTCCTTCCCCCTGCCCAAGTACCAGTATTCTTAATGGTTTCTTTAGCTATGCTTCACATCTTAAATAATATAGTAAGTATCCTTTGATATCTTTTCATAAACCTATTTTCTATAATATATGTTTAGTAAACACACACACACACACACAGAGAGAGAGAGAGAGAGAGAGAGAGAGAGAGAGAGAGAGAGAGAGAGAGAGAGAGAGAGAGAGAAGTGGTTTAAACAAGATTGGCCCCATAGATTCACATATTTGAATCTTTGATTCTCTTGGTCCCCAGCATGACTAGGGCAATTCTTATAGAAGAATCATTTAAAGGGGGCCGGATTATAGTTCCTGAGGGTTACTCTATCATCGTAACACTGTTTAACATGGTGGCAGGCGTGGCAAAAAACTGAAAAGAGCATCCTGATCCCCAGAGAGTAGTCAGAGAGAGCTAGACACCAGGCCTGATGCAGACTTTGAACCCTTAAAGTCCACTGTCCATGAGAACAGGTCTTCCAACAAGGCCACACTTCTTCCAACTAGGTCACATCGATTGCAACAAAACTACATATCCTTATTCATCCCAAACAGTTCACCAACTGGGAACCAAGCATTCAAATATATAAACTTATGGCAGCCATCACATTCAAATACACACACACACACACACACACACACACACACACACACACACACACACACTCAGTAATTTTTTTCTGTAATGAAATCGATACACAATTATGAGTAAATTGTGTAACTTATGGTGCCTGTACGCTTGTAATCATGGCAGGTGCTTTTGATTGAGTGCATCTCTTGAGTTACTGTCCTGAGGACTCTGTTGTTAGTATGCCAGTGTTGTATGATCAATATTAAGTAAGGAGAAGCACTTCCCACAGAAGACATTAATGTGGCTTTAATGGTACAATGTTAAGTCCCACAAGTCCAGAATATATGTTCTAAAATGGTCCTAGGATGCTTCTAGTTTCCATTATTGACAAGTCTTTGCTTTTCCATGGTCTTCTTGTTTCAATGCCTTCTTCCATGTCATGACACTAAAAATGTTTTCACCAGGTGTCAAAAACCTGGGTACTTGATCATGAACATTTAAAAATGTGTTTTTTAATATTATAATTACCTCATAGACCAAATAAATTTCAATTATTTATGAATATCATATTTTAACATATATTCATTATATGCTGAATACATTAATATACCATTTGTCTATAATAATTGAAATATGTTTATTAATATAATAAATAACATGAAAATAATTAAAAGAAGACTTTAAGAAGTGAGTGGAAAAATTGGGTATCATTGTTATGGTGAACTAAAAAAGTACTTAGTTGATATTTGTTTAGTGATAATATGTTTAAAATAACAAGTGCGAAATTGAATAAATTAACAAAGAACCAATTATAAGTCTAGGATAAGAAATACAAAACAGACTTATCCCCATATGTAAATAACATAATGATATTGCATGTAGATGTAGTGACTGAAAGCAAACCTAACAAAAATTAAAATAAAGATATTGTACATGTAAAATTACTATGCATGTTCCAATTTGTTGAAAAAGTATGCTTTCAACTGTTCTAGAGAATATTCAATAGACTGCAGTATAAAAGCTCATTTGTAAAAAAGGATATGGATCACAAAAGGCTGACAAAACTATTTCCATTCTATACAAGACAACCTATGTAGAAAGTGATTATTTGCAATTATATGGAGGTCTCTTTCAAAGATCCTTTCTTGAAAACTTCTGAACAAAATAAAAGAAAGGTTTCTTTGACAGTAGATAAAACACTCATTGTGAGAGACATACATATTTTCTTTGAAGGCTTTTTTCTTCTGCCATGATGATCAGACAAATGTTTTACATAATAACTTGGAGAAAGATTTACAGAAAGTAATTACATTTTTGAACATTATTAAACTCTGTGACTATTGATATAAAAGGCTACTTTGAATTTTAAATATAGAAATCTTGCAGGTACATGTACTCTAATTACAGGGATTTCTTTCTTTGTTTCTGTTATAGGAAACATGCAAATGTAAAGCTTTTCTCTCCAACTATTTAGGGAACAGGAAAACTAATGTTCATTTATAATATTGAACTTTGAATGGAAAAAATGAGAAGAAATATGAGTATTTTTCATATTTTAATACATGTGTTCATCGTTTAGTAATAGAGCTTTAATATTTATCACCTTTAGAGATTGTATTATTTATTTTTTAAACCAACAAATGAAATTCATATTTATAGCCAAGTTATAAATGCCAGTTAAGAATTTCTAGTTATCTCTTTGGAATCATCCATATGAGTGCAACCGAATTGTAAATCCAGTGCAAAGCAATGATACTGCAGGAGAGTTTCTATAGGTACCACAAAGCCATTTTGAAGACTGGTAACACTGCTTTTAGCTTTCATATATACATACTTCTGTTTTTAATATTTATTATAATATTTACTGATAGTTTTCAATATTTTAAGAAGACTATGAAACTTGAGGCCAAAAATATTTTAAATGATCAATTCACATATAGCTATTCCCTCCATATTCACTGGTGATTTCCCACTGTGATCCCAATGGACTTATTTTAGCCGTGACCTTCTTTCCTTGCTGTCCTTGTTACCATTTTCTAACTGCCTCACCTCCGTATACTTTTTGAGTACTTAACATTCTTCATTTATTAAAAGGGAAATGAAATCTAAACCTTAGCTTCCTGATATATCCATCCAGTATGAAATACATCATTTTCTATTTCACGGATTCTGTCATGCACTTGTACTAGGACTCAATCCATTTCCATTTACACCCTGATAGTTTGCTCTCTCTTTTTCATTGCTTAGAAAAGATAAAAAAAAATCTTTTTGTAAGTATAATCTTGAAAAAAAAAGAAGAATAAAGAAAAGAAAAAAAAGATATGTGAATAATCAGTTGGGGGCTCCCCCCTTAGTAAGACCATTCTTCTGCTCTTAGCCTTTTTCATTGTCTGTAGCTCTTAGTCTAATGTTGAGGACCCACGAGCTAAACTTCTACCCTTCATACCAGCATATATATTAGTGTTGTTATTAATCAGGCTTTATTTAGACAACTAGAGATGAGACCACTTAGGTACAGCTTCCCTGATATTTTTAGAAGACAAACATTTTGTGACACTCTTCCTGTTGTGGTTTATTTTTTTTATTTTTTATTTTTTTATTTTACAACCCCTCTTCTTCAGCTATGATCCCTGACTTTGTTTGTGTTTCTATTGCTGTGGAGAGACACCATGACCATAACAACTATTGTAAAGTAAAACTTATAATTGGGTGGCTTGCTTTTTCAGAGGTTCTGTCCATTATCATCGCTCCTGGGCATGGAAGTATGCATGCTGACATGGTGCTACAGGGGAAGGCTAGAGAGTAAAAGGAGCTACATCTTTATCCTGCACACAACAGGAAGTAGTCTGAGACATATAGGAGCATGTATGAGACCTCAAAGCCCATGCTCATAGTGGCACACTTTCTCAAACAAGGCCACAACTACTCTAAGAAAGCCATAACTACTAATAGTGAAATTCCCTATAAGCTTATGGGGGCCAATTAGATTCAAACTACCATACTCCTCCCTCTGGCCCCATAGCTTGTAACAATATCATAAGTAAAATGCATTTAGTATAATTTCCCATAGTCTATCACATTCTTAACAATGTTGAAAACTTTTAAGTTCAAAGTCTTTTTTGAGATTCATTCAATCTCTTTTTTTTTTTTTTTTCGTTTTTCGAGACAGGGTTTCTCTGTGTAGCTTTGCGCCTTTCCTGGGACTCGCTTGGTAGCCCAGGCTGGCCTCGAACTCACAGAGATCCACCTGGCTCTGCCTCCCGAGTGCTGGGATTAAAGGCATGCGCCACCACTGCCCGGCTCATTCAATCTCTTAACTGTAATCCCCTATAAAATAAAAAAAATCATATACTTCCAACATACAGTGTCACCAGATAAACATTACCATTCCAAAACGTATCAAAAGGAGCACAGTGAGGAAATATTTGATCAAAGCAAGACTGAAAACCAGCTGGGCAAACTCCAAACTCTGCATCTCTATGTCTTATGTCAAATGCTCTAGACTTCCAACTTCTTTCATCTTTGTTGACTGCTACTTCCTCCTCTTGGTCTGGTTCTACTCCCTGTTATAAGTGTCCCTTGACAGTTATGCCACAACTCCAGCATTTTCCACATCTTGGGGTCACCAACATAATCCAGGCTTCAACCTCACATCTTCACACAATAGTCTCTCTAGGCCTCCATTCAGGGACACCCCTAACACATGCCTGGACTCAGCAGCTTTCCTTGTCACAGAGGCAAATTCCATAGCACCTTTCTTTCATCCTTGAATCCAGAACAACTTCTCCAAAGCTGTGAAGTTCTGCTGTTTACTGGGGCTAGAATATGAAAGCCCCCTTTTTTAATTGCATCTTCACCAACGTTCTGTTTTTGATGGTTTCCTTCACTGCCAAAGCTTGACTGTCTGCAACTGTAGACCAGGCTGGCCTCAAACTCTGAGATCTGCCAGCCTCTGCCTTTCAAGTGCCAGGATTAAAGGCATGCACCACCACATCCTGCTTTAAGCTTTTCTTCAAATTGGAAATTTAGCTGGGTGGGATCTTGCCCTTAAAACACCACTCCCTTTTTTCCATTTCTTAATCTGTTTATCTCCTTGAACACAGGGCATAGATCCATTTGACTTTGTATGCTCCTTTTCTCCTCACATATTTTTTCTTGCTCAACTTTCTCCTTTTCATTATATATCTTCATTAGAGTTAACACTAGTAACCACACAACAGAGTCTATAGTAGGCTGTTTAGTGATTTTCTCTGGCAACAAAATTAATCCAAATCTCCTCACTTTAGCTTCAGGCAGACTCTTTAGACAAGGGCAAAAACCAGTCACATCATTCTTCAAAATATCACAAGAACTATCTCTAGGCCACATATTAGTATTCTTCTCCTCTGAAAACTCATAATACAGTTCCCCCTCCTCAACAGTTGATCAAATAATGCCCAGCAGCACTGTCTTCTGTGCTTTCACTAGTATGACCCATTCAGCAGCACTTAGAGCATTCAAATACTTTTCTATCACACAGTCTCATGGTCCATATTCCTCAAACAAAAGCATGGACTGGCCTATCATGATAATACCCCAATCCCTGTTACCAACTTCTGTCTTAGTTAGGTTAGCTGTGAAGAGACACTATGACCACTGCAAATCTTATGAAGCTAAACATTTAATTGGATGCCTCACAGTTTCAGAGGTTCAGTACATTATCATCATGGTGGGACATGGTGGTGTACAGGCAGACATGGTGCTGGAAAAGCATCTGAGTGAGAAGGAGCTGCATCTTTTTCCTACAGGCAACCGGAAGTGGTCTGGGCATGACTTGAGCATATATAGGACCTCAAATCCCAACCACATAGTGACACTCTTCCTTCAATAAGGGCACACCTAGTCCAACAAATATAAAGCTCCAAATAGTACCACTCCCTATAAGCTAATGAGGGACAATTACATTCAAACCACCACAAAGCAGGAATTGTGTTGTACGTGTGTCACATAGGGCTGGGCACCATGTAGTCTCTTGTCCTCTATATTTTGATCAGTTTTGTTTTTTTGTAATGATATCTTGCAAGATGCTTCTTTGATGAAGGGTAGGAATTACACTTATCTGTGAGTAACAGCATAAATATCTAAAATGTAGATAGGAATCAGATTGGTTTAGTATAGTGGCTGTAGTTTACCACCCACCAAGATCCATGACTTCATTAGCCCATGGTAGTTGGCAAGGATTACAGTAACTGACATGTTTTCGCTTGTGTAACAGACCTTAGTTCTAGGGAACTACTGATTACCACCAAAGTATTGTATCCTTAAAGTTACCATGCCATGTTGTTTGATGTTTTATTTCATAAACAACTGTATTAATCAGTTTTCTCTATGTGAAATGTGTGTGTTTGTATGTGTGTGTATCTATAACATAAGGAACATATTATAGTGACCTTCTAGCTATGGTCTGAGTAACCTCAAAATGAATGTTTTCCAATGGGAAATGCAGTAGTTGTTACTTCATGAGATTTGATAATGTAGCAGTCCCAACCTGATAGTGGAGTCCCAGGACAGTCCTAGAAAGCTGTCATTTTTTCAGTCTCATTGGAATTCTGAATATGTTCTAGTGAAGGAATGAAGTGAAGGAATGCCTCAGCAACAGGGTAGTTGGACTTGTGAGAGAGATTGAGAGTGAGCAGGCGAAAAGCAAAAGCTTCCTTATTTCCCATGTCCTTTTAGGTGGCCTTGCCCCAGAGGGTTTGGATCAGATTTAGGTATTCCTACCTCAAATGATCAAATCAAGAAAATCTTTTACAGTAATTCCAAGCATCAGCTTGGGTTTTAGTTGATTCTTATATAGTTGATAACCAAGAGAGGCCATTACAGCATCATGGCTGGGCAGGACTATTGGTTACTTCCTTCTCATAGAAACTTACATAGCTCCTTGTGATACTATGAAAGCTTTTCCTCAGTGATTTTAAATGCCTGATATTGAGGTTTTAGTTAGATAGTCTACGGTTCTTTGAGGAAGCATTGCTATCCCATGTGATAAAATTCTATTTAAATTATAATAAATATATATGTATATATATTACATATATATATATACTTATATATATTATAAGTAATTTTTGGTAAATAGATAATGTGATTCCTTACGACTTTTTCAAACATCCTTAATGTTACTATATTCTCCTCCCTTCCTCTTCTATATTAATCTCTCTATCAATCCATAATTAATGCCTTCTAAATTACCTAATACCTAGTGGTCATCCCTGAAATCATAGGTATAAGTACAAATAACTTTATATGGACAGAGCATGTGGTATTTATATATTTAATATATACATACATATGTGTGTATATAGGTATATATCTATAGTTTTATATTATATATATATATATATATATATATATATATATATATATATATATATATACAGTTAAAGGAATAAAGTGAATTTGAGAGTTGGCAAGAATGGTAAGTGGGAACAATGAAAAGAAAGAAAGAGAAGGGGAAATCAATACAATTATATTTAATTTAAAAGCTTTATAAATATTTTAAAAATAAAAGAAATATGATACTTGATTGATTAGTACACCAGGATGTGTTCTACTTATAAATGAATGCATGTATTTAAGGTCTTTAACAATTTCAATAGAATATTCTACATGGATTACTAATATGAAGAGTAGCAGTTCTTCACAGAGCTGCTGATATAGCTAGTGAAAATTACACATTTATTTTCAATGATTTCCACATATTTTAGTCACTATGAAAATCTCAAGAAATCTATCCACACTGTTCAGACAACCTGCTGCCCTTCATTTAGTTGTGGAATTCCTTGACTCTCTTTATCTATTTAAGTAGATGACTTTTATTCACTCAGACTCCCAGTATATTTTAATTGCTTCCTATACATAGTGAAAAATACTGCTGTTTTTTCATTTGTAATCTACCAAAACAGGTATTCTACAAATACTGATTGCAGATATAACAATAGGATTCTACTGAATTTGTGATCCAAATGTATGAAGTTCTTTACATTGCATTCTTACTAATTTCCTCATATATCCCTTAATTCAAGTCAAAAGCTTTCTCTATATTCATGACATTTTTACTTATCTAACTGATCTTTCACAAGAGTAATGTGAGCTGTGTCTACAGACCCCTCATGATAATCACATTTGTCTTAATAATAGAGAAAAGTCTCCTAGAGCTCCACCTGGGGCTTGGCCATGGATCACTGCATCTGCTTCCATCAGTCACTGGATAAGAATTCTATCATGACAGTTAGGATGTTTGGCTACCAGAGCACCAGAGTAGGTCAGCTCGGGCTTTCTCTCTACCATTGCCAGTAGTCTACTGTGGACGTATCTTTGTGGATTTCTGGGGACCTCTCTAGCACTCTGCTTCTTCCTATTCCCGTGGGGTCTTCATTTATCATGGTGTCTTTTATTTCTTGTTCTCCCACTCTGTTCCTGATCTATCTGGGATCTCCTGCTCCTCTAAGCTCTCTTTCTCCCGACCCTTGCCCTCCATTACTCGCCCCCCCTTACCCCCAATTTGCTCATGTAGCTCTCATCCATTTCTCTGTCGTTGGGCAATCCCTGTGTCTTTCTTAGGGTCTTCTTTACTAGGTAGGCTCCCTGGAGTTGTGAGTTACAGTCTGGTTATCCTTTGCTTTACATCTAGTATCCACTTATGAGTGAGTCCATACCATGTGTGTCTTTCTGAGTCTGGGTTACCTCACTCAGGATGATTTTTTCTAGTTCCATCCATTTGCTGCAAACCTCATGATGTCATTGTTTTTCTCTGGTGAGTAGTACTCTACTGTGTATATGAACCACATTTTATTTATCCATTCTTCAGTTGAAGGGCATCTAGGTTGTTTCCAGGTTCTGGCTATTACAAATAATACTCCTATGAACATAGTTGAACATGTGTACTTGTGGTATGATTGAGCATTCCTTGGGTATATGCCCAAGAGTGGTATAACCAAGCCCCATGTGGAACTCCAGGAGTCCAATCAGTGAGAGAGAGGAGGGATTATATGAGCAAGAGATATTGAGACCATGATTGGAAAAAGCACAAACTAGTGGAAAAATAGCCAAACTAGTGGAAACAATTGAACTGTGTACCAATAGCTGAGGAGCCCCCATGGAACTGGAGCAGGCCCTCTGGATAAGTGAGACAGTTGATTAGCTTGAGCTATTTAGGAAGGCCCCAGGCAGTGGGACCGGGACCTGTCCTTGGTGCATGAGCTGGCTTTTTGAAACCTAGGGCCTATGCTGAGACATTTTGCTCAGTCTTGGTGTAGGGAGGAGGGTCTTGAACATGCCTCAACTGAATCTACCAGGCTCTGCTGACTCCCTGTGGGAGACCTTGCCTTGGAGGAGGTGGGAATGGGGGGTGGATTGGGGGAAGGCTGGGGGATGGGAGGAGGAAGGACAGGGGAATCCGTGGCTGATATATAAAATTAAATTAATTATAAAATAAAAAAAGAGAAAAGTCATAAAAAATTTAAAATCTGTATACATTTATTAAGATATATAGGCATAATCTAATTTAAATTACTTCTCTGAATATAGAGAGTCAGTTTCCTTTAGGAGTGTATCTCTTTTAGGGTGATCACACTCCAATGGATGACCCCACACCCATGTCTATATGAGTGTATGAGTACCACTGACTAAACTCAGTTGAATGTGAAGTAAAACAAAAAAAAAAAAAATAGAGGGCATTAATTTTTGAGGGATATGTGGGAAATGCATCCTGAATAAATTGGAGGGAAGGAATAGGGCCTCAATATGTTCAAACTACATTGCATGCTTACATGGATTTCTCAAGAAATATTTTTATAAGGTTATATTAAAAGAAAAATAAACAAAGCACTTGATTAAACATAGGAAATGACCAGGGCTATTGTGATGTTTTGTTGGTGAATACCTGTGTAACAACTACCTTCTTACTTCTGATCTCCTTACTCCGGCACAGGGACACACTTCCAAATTTCTTCAACTATATTTTCTGCTTCTCCTAAAGCATTGTCCTGACATTACCTTTTTAATCATTGAGCAACAGAAAGACTGAAAATATGTCAGCTTAATCCACTTGTCATTGTGCTTTCTGGTATCCCAATCCTGGTGTTCCAAGATTTCCCATCCAGGTTTTCTGAAGACAAGTCACTAATTAAAGACAACAGGGTTCTTTGTGATATTTTCTATTTAATTAATTTCTGATCCTGAAATTAATTAATGTATTCAACTGGCTAACTACTGAAATTAAAAGCAGAAAATAATTATAAATATTATCAAAACATGCACATTGATACAATAAGAGAAAGTTTTATTCACAAATAGTTATATTACACTGTAAAAATGGAAGTAATTAAAATCAATTTCTCTGAAGAGATTGCAACACTTAATGAAAAGAATATGTTTGCATTCTTCCCAAGTTTCCAATTAATTCTACCAGGCATCACTGCCTAAAATTTCAAGAAAATAATTAGAGGAATATAAATGAAGGAAATAAGTTGAGAATTATTGTTTATATATGTATTAATTTTCAGTTTTATTTTTTGTGAATTGACACTAAATATTTGAAAATATTTAGGGAATACAATGCAATGTTTGGATTAATGCTTACTTTGTATATCAATTAATTCTTACTAATTGGCATATCCATAAAGTAATACATTCATCATTCTTTTTCCAGATATATTGAAAATCCAGTCTTCTGCTATATTTTGTTGAGTACATGCTTCCTAATCAGCCATAAACAAAACCTTGATTATTTATTGATTATTGACAGGCAAGAAAGTGAGACCAAGTTTACTATTTAAAATATGCGAGGACTTTACATTTCCTTTCTCTATTGAATATAATTTATTGAAGACTAGCTTATTAGAGCTTCTGAAAAAACAAATGGATATAAACATCAGTTATTAAATACGCTAAGAATATTGAGCTAAAACGTGAAAAGTTCTTGAGTTTCTAACTTAATTAGTGAACTCCTAAAATAATATCCAAATATCTACTTCCATTTTTCTTTGAACTGTATTCAAATGGATACAGATAAGAGCCCTCACTTAACTTTTTACATTTTACTTTTAACTCTTCATCATCCAGTCCTATTTTTTAAAATTTATGATCTGTATTGCACAGACAAGTAGTGACTATATTTACATTTCTACTGAATACTTAATCTAACTTAAACTGGTTTCACTTAAAATTATTGTCTTATTCCCATCAACATGTTTCAAATTGTTTAATAGTTGCATATGAATAGTGGCCCTTTCATCCTGCACTGGTTTGGAATATTTTTTATATAATTGTGTCATCATGCTAGGACATTTTGGACACAAGGTCCCACTCTGTTGCAGACCAAGCTTGTTTAAAACTTGCTGTATAACCACTCTGGCCTCAAACTCGTTGTAGTTCTCTTGTATCACCTTTCCAGGAGCTGAGTTTGTAGGCACAAGCCACCATGCCCATGAGAAAGTTTTAGATTTCTAGAATTGTTGGTAACCACTATAATCAAGTATCACAAATATTTCAATCTTTATTTTTTTTGTATCTGCATCATCAAACACAACTATAATCTTGGTTGAAGATAAATTCTTTATTCTAGGAAATACAATTCTAGAAATAGGTCTATTAAAGGAATATAATGCTAGAGAGTTTCATACCCTATCAGGGAATGGGCAGTTGCTTTAGGTTATTTTTGCTATAATAAAACACCATGACCAAAGACAACTTGGGATGGAAAAAGTTTATTTCACTTATAGTTCCATGTAATAGTTAATTATCAAAAGCAATTAAGGCAGGAACTCAAGCAGGGCAGGAACTGGAGGCTGGAGTTGATACAGAGGCCATGGATTAGTGCTGCTTACTGACTTTCATCACATGGCTTGCTTAGCATGTTTTCTTACATAATCTAGGACCACCTGCCCAGGCATGGCACTATCAACAATGGGCTGAACCCTCTCCCATCCATCACTAATTAATACAATTTCCAACAGCTGGATCTGAAGGAGGCATTTACCAAATCGAGATTCCTGCCTTTCTGATAACTGTAGCTTGTGTCAAGTTCACATAAAACTAGCCAGGACATTGGCAGTGTGATACATTTGAGCTAATGGTACAAATAATATATATTATCTATTATTCCTTTTTGGTATAATACATACCGTAGTATTCTAAAATTTCTATACCACCTATATTTAAGTAATCTCACAAAGTCTGGACCTACATGGGACAAATCTAGGCCCTCTATATATGTATGATGGTTGTGTAGCTTGGTCCATTTGTGGTACTTGTAAAAATGGGAGCAGAGGCTGTCTCTAGGGCTTTGGCTACTTTTGGGGAATCTATTTTTCATTCTGCATTGTCTTGCATAGTCTTGGTACAAGGAGAAGAGCTTAGTCCTACCTCAACTCGATATGCCATGCTTTATTGATACCCATGGGAGGCCTGCCCTTTTCTAAACAGAAACAGAGGAGAAGTGGCTTTGGGCAGGGAGAGAGGGAAGGTGGAGAGGAGAGAATGGGAAGATAAGAGAAAGGGGAAACTACTGTAGAGATGGAAAATAAATGAATGAACTGGATTTTTTTAAATGCCATACCACTGGTATGTAGCAGTTTCCCCTAAGATTTAAGCCTCCCATCTGTCAGGTTTACCTTGTAAGACATAGAATAAAAGAGATAAGTAAAATAACTGAGTATTTTAGGACAGGATTTTTTTTTTTTTTTTTTTTTTTTTTTTTTTTTTTTTTTTTTTTTGAGACAGGGTTTCTCTGTGTGGCTTTGCGCCTTTCCTGGAACTCGCTTTGTAGTCCAGGCTGGCCTCAAACTCACAGAGATCCGCCTGCCTCTGCCTCCCGAGTGCTGGGATTAAAGGCGTGCGCCACCACCGCCTGGCTAGGACAGGATGTTTAAATGATGTTGAAGCAACAATATGTTCTAAGGTAAGTGAAACACTTCATTCTGCAGGGACACTACTTAAGACAGGACTTAAACAATTCAAGATAACTTCATGGAGTTTCTGAAACTGACAATATTTAATAGGTCTCTCCAACCCCTGGAGTATGTAAAAAATAAGTACTCTGAGAGTCACTCTTAGAAAAGTTTAACTACCTGGTAGAAGCAGAGATGTTTGAGCAACCTAGAAAACTCTCAGACAAGCTGAGTTGCTTAGAAGAAACAAAGACTAGCAGAACTGTGCCCAGGAAAGGAAACCTTCCAATCCATTAATCTGCCTGAGAGTTGTGTGGTGTGTACTGTTTTCGGCTTCATGAACTGTCACTTTTGGGGGAGTGGACATGTCTTTTTCTCATTTTTGCCACTGTGTTTAGCTTCTTGTCTATATTTTGTAAGTGATTCCAGAAGAATTCATTGGTTCACCACATTGGACTTCGATACAATCTGTACACTGGGTTATGGTGAGTTCCATATCTGGGACTGAGGAGATGTTTATTCATGTCTGTCTAGGAATAATGCTGCACAACAACCACTGTTGGGATACAACAGAATTTTGCCTGTAGAATGTTTTCATTTTTGTCACAGCCCTCTCCAAAGCAAATTTGTTCCCTCCATTTCCAAATAAAAGCTAAGTCATGGAATGAGTGATTTTTTGAGTGTCATAAAATTACTGATAAACTCAACCCACTGTTACTAAACATATCAAATTGCCTACTTGAAACCCAACTGTCACTGTGAATGAAGATGATCATTCATTTTGCCGAACTAGCCTGCCTCATTAACATTTGAATAAATTTCCACTACCCAGTGGTATACTTACTTATTTTAGTACCCTACACTTTCATATCGCATTTCTTTACGTACTCATTTGGTGATGGAGGCATGTATTCCATGACACATGTAGATCTCTGAGAATACATGTGAAAGGTAGTTCTCTCTATCCATCATGTGGATTCCAGCAACAAACCTACATAGAAAGTCTGCTTTGGCAGCAAGAACTCTTAGAATTGTGCCATCTCGCTGTGCTTACACTCTCACCATTTTTAATGAATTTAGCAAAACTTTTACCCACCTAGCATATTTTCTAAATCCATATTCAAACAACTTCTGCAAATTTCCAAATTACCCTGCTGTATTTTTTATGCCTTAGACATAGGCAGTTATGTAATATTCATAGACATTACTCTAATAAGAAAATAAATGAACAAAAGAAACAATAAAATGTTATAAAATTGGAAAGAAGACCAGTAAAGTAAATATGACAATAAATAAAATCGAGAAAGTGTGTTTGTTGAAACAAATATAATCTTGGCAAAGGGATAACACCTCTAGAAAAGTACAAAAATATTGTTTTCAATTAAAAAATGAAAAAAAACATGTATTACTTTTAAAGATTAAAACAATATGACATTTTCTTAATAAAGGAGAATATTCTCTGTTGTTGGCTCATATCACGCGTGGATTTGCATAACCACATTCATTATTGTTGGGATTACTGGGATGTTCTTATATTGTTATTTACTTAATTTCTATTTATGAATCTTCACAAAAGTATTCTCTAACATTACTTGGCATCTTTTGACACTTGTTTCACAAAGCCTTTTTGCTCCTTGTAGCTGACCATGATGTATGAAGCAAGATTTTTTTTCATATAACTGATTCTAAATTAATATTTAAAATTATTCCCTACATATTCTAGGCATTACTAAAGGCGTTTGATTTTCTTTTAAAATTAAATCTTGTAAATGTTTCTCTCTTGTTAGGTCTCTGTCCTGTCTGTTGTCTATGAGGGAGGAAATTCTACTTGCCAGTTTGAATGTTTGTCCAAATAAAAGTTATTTTTAAGCCACAAGCTGAAGGAAAATTTGCCTTTGATTTATTCACCTTTTTATGGTTTTATAACTTAGGCTATATTCTGTTGCCTATCTTATACACTTTTATATAGAATTGCTTGGAAATATATGAGTGTATATTTCAGAGGAAATACATAGAATCGGTCATTTGAGCTTCTTATATCTTCTAAACAGTTCAAAAATATTTATTATTAAAATTTACTGCATAGTATCACATGCGATGCCTAAAATGCTAAAGCCGGATTTTATTTCTCCTGGATATAATTGTGTTAATTTCTCCTAAATGAAAACAAGTTTCTTAGTTGAATGTAAACCATGGGTACTAGAAACCGATTCTATTACAAACATATGAATAAACGCTAGTGGTCTTTATTGTTATTTTTTTCTATGACTCAAGAATGTGCAGCAGAAAATGACAATTTTTATCCTATGTTCTGCGGTATCATCCATAGATAACACTAAAACTCCATATTGGAAAGTCCTGAACATTTGTCATCTGCATGGTCCTCTGTGACAACAGGAGCCTAGATATGCCAACTAAGACCTTGACTGATATTGGGCCACGGACTCAGACATGGCCCTTTGAGGCAGGCCTGGCTGGGATGACACTATGGCCCCCGGCAACAACACAGTCCACTCACATTTTGATGTCCCTGGTGGCAGCATGGCCCTCAGATGCTTTGGTGGCCACAGGTGAGGGGTGGAGCCGGCTTTTCAAAGTGTGGGGGCCTGCTGTCCTATTAGAGTTGGGGCCAGGTCTCCTGTGCCAGGGTCACTGGGTTCTGTTATCCAAGGCCTTACAAGGGGTAGAATTAGCGCTCTGATGGGTTTTAGGGTATCTCTCCCCAGGCCAGTGAGGTGCAAGGTCGCTCAGCATGGCTCTCGTACTTTAACACATGGTTCACCACATGGTTTTCATGGACCCCTGTTGCATCACGGCAAAGAACATCAACACAGAACACAGCTGTGGCAGCACCACCGACCCAGACCATTGCCATTAGCAGCAGTTTGGGCCCTGATGTCAGCATGGTCCTGGGTGACAGTATAGTCTTCTCAGATTGGCAGAGCCCAGCAGCAGCATGACCCCCAGACTGCAACATGGTCCCTGGTGGCAGCCCATACCCCAGGCAACTGTACAGCCTTTGGTGGTAATAGAAACCACAGATATCGGTGCAGATCCTTGCTATGATAGGTCCATAGACTCAGATATGGCCCTTTATAGTAGTTTAGACAGGTCAACACCACAGCCCCTGGTAGTAGTGTAGGACCCTCAGATCAGTATGGTTCCAGCAGTGGCTTATCTCTAGGCCCCCAACATGGATCACAGCAACCTAGATTCCGGACATCCTTGTGGCCTTTGATGGGTCATGGACATCAATGCAGACCCTGGCTGTAGTAGGACCATAGACTCAGACATAGTTGTGGTGGTATTGTGTTCCCCAAAATATTGTACACCCTAATAAACTTATCTGGTGTCAAAGAACAGAACAGCCACTATATACAGAGGCTAGAAAATGGTGGCACTCACGCCTTTAGTTGTAGCATTCCAGAGGCAGAAATCCATCTTAATCTCTGTGAGTTCAATGCCACATTGGAAACAGCCAGGCATGGTGACACACGCCTTTAATCCCAGAAAGTGAGCATTTAATCTCAGGAAGTGAGAGCAGAAAGCAGAAGGGTATATAAGGCGTGAAAACCAGAAACTAGGCTGGTTAAGCATTCAGGCTTTCAAGAAGCGGTTCAGCTGAGATTCATTCTGGATAAGGACTCAGAGGTTTCCAGTCTGAGGAAACAGGGTCAGCTGAGGAACTGGCAAGGTGAGGTAGCTGTGGCTTGTTCTGCTTCTCTGATCTTCCAGCATTCACCTCAATACCTGGCCTCAGGTTTTATTTTATTAATAAGTACCTTTAAGATTCATGCTACACATAGTCCTCTGATGCAGCCTGGGCCAGATGTCACCATGACCCAGGTGACAGCACAGACCATTGGATCAGCATCACCTGGGCTACAGTGTGGCTCGAAGGTAACAACATGGCCTCAGGTGGCAACCCAGACCCCAGTACCGACAGGGCCTTGATGGTAACAGGTGCCATAGATATCAACACAGACCCTGGTGTAGTAGAGCCACTGACCCAGACATGCCCCTCACCTGCAGCTCAAGCCCAGATGTCTCCATAGCCCCAGGTGACATCGCAGGTGACTGAGACCGAGATTGCCCTAGAGTGGCATGGACCTCTCACACCAACATAGCCACATGTGGTGGCCTAGAACTTGGGCATCCTCATGGCTGTCAATGGTAACAGGAACCATGAACATCAATACAGACACAGACATGGCCTTTGGCAGCAGCCCAGGTCCAGAAGTCACCATGGCTCAGGTGGCAAGCAGGTCTCCCACATCATCCCATTCCTCACTGCCTTTGCCTCTTCAAATCTGTTTCTCTCCACAGGACATCAAATATTCTGCCTCTCGGTCTCTGTCTCTGTCTATCTGTCTATCTGTCTGTCTGTCTGTCTGTCTCAGTCTGTCTCTGTCTCTCTCTCCATCTCCCATGCTCTAGCATATATTTGCTCACCACAATGACACCTGATTGCTTGGTACCTTGTGGCACCAGAGAGGCCCATAGTTTCTTCTCTCAGCCTAGGGTAAGCAGCCACAGGCAGGTATATGTGTATCCTTCTGTGTGTTCCTAACCAGGCTGGGCAGGCCCACAGTTTCTTAGAATGCCACTTTAAAAGAAGTATTTCACACTGTAGCTCCAGTGCTATTTATGTCTTTTACCTAAGTGACTTTCCACAATGAATTTTGGCAGAGTTAAGAGGATAAGACTATCCATAAAGAATCCAACTTCTACCGAATTGATGGATAGTGGCTTTGGCAAACATTTATGGTACTCATTCTTATTATTTTTTTTTTATTGACAATTAGATGCTGTAGATTGTGACTTAAAAGAACTTTTGAAACATCTCCACCTCCTTGTGTTATATTCAGGGGATGAAGAAATGGACAATTAATCTCTAAAACTGATATACAAGATGACTGGATAAGGTACTGATTTACAAGTATAGCAGAATATCATTAGGAATCATTTATATTGATTTTTTTTCAGTCCAGTGGTGTTTAGTTTTACCCTAGATCTCTGGGTCATCTTGTCTCTGGTTCTTGGTTACCCAAGCAATATCAGATGGAGGCCCTTCTCATGGAGTAGACCTTAGATCAGTTCAAATATTAGTTAGCTATGACCACATATTCTATGCCACTATTGTCCTAGCATATTTTGCAGGAAGGACGGATTATAGGTCAAAGATTTTGTGGCAGGGTTGGTTTCCACATTTCTCTTTTTGATAGCCTGCAGAGAACATTTCTACACCAAAGGAACTAGAATGTATAGATGAGGGCTCCATGTAGGTACCAGCTCCACTTCTCCATGTTCAATGAGTTGTATGGGTGTTGTCCCCCCCCTCTGTCAGCTTGTGGAGATCAGCCTTTTATTTTAGCTATAGTCTGGGTTGTTTTGGGATTTCCGTGGGATCCTCTTACCCAACAAGTCATTTGAATGCACCCTAGTCCTGTGACTCGAGGGCTTCTTAGGCTACAAGATATGGTCAGTTGACAGTCCATATGCCTCAGTACTAGGAGTCCTAATTAGGATCACCTTTAGACTCATTAAAGAAATAATATTGCCATAATGGTATGTATTAAATTTCAAATGATATAACCCATGTCTTAGTTACTAGACTATAACAGAAAGCAATTAATTTGGGGCTAATAGTTGCATAAGAGTTGATTTCCATTGTGGTGGAGATCATGGCATCAGCAGGCAGGTAGGCATAGCATCAGAGATAAGCTGCCAGCTTATATCTGATCCACAAGCAACAGGATCCACAAGCAACAGGAGGCCTGGCATGGACTTTTGAAAACTCAAAATCTACCTCCAGTGACACATCTTCTCCAACAAGAACAACCTCCTAATCCTTACTAAACATTTCCACCTACTAGGACACAAACTTTCAGATATATGAGCCAAAAAAAGTCATTATCATTCAAACTACCACAACACACAAGCTTACTCTTTATCAACATTATTAAAATCTAATGCTCAATTCTTGGGAAATAGACCCTTTTGTTCAGAGTAGAAAATAAATCCTAAAAAAGTTCTCTTTCCTTTTCACAATATTGGAAGTGACCACTCAGAGACCACCACAGAATTTATCTCAAACACTAGTCACTTCATGGAAAAATTTAGAGAACTTTTAGTCTGAAATTTGATTAGGAGCAACTGAACCTAATAAATTGTTCTTACTTAACTTGATAATACACATCATTCAGAAAAGTTTTACTAGAAAAGTAATTTTATAAGTAATCATTTTTTGTGCTTGATTTGAAAGAACATAAAAATGCTATTTCATCATAATTTTAAGATAAATATAAGTGGATTGAATTATAGATATATATTTAGCTATAGCAGTCATGATGCTTTTTGTCTAGAAAAACCAGAATATTTTCCTGCCTGAAAACCATTATATATAAATGGCAAAAACAACACACAAAAATGAAGCATTTCTGTGGGAAACAGAATAATATCAAGTTTTAAATCTATCACAAATAAAACTTACATACATGTAATTTTTCCATACTGTGGTCAAATTTATCAAATGGTCCCATGATAGCAGGATGTATTTTTATGGAGTATTTTTTTAAAATTCTGAAATTAAGCCTGTTCTAAGAATAATTGTAAGGCTGGTAAATCTGATTCAGTCTTCAGATGAATTTTGCAAAATGCATGAGTTTATACATAAGATAAAAATGATAACTGTTGATTTAAAATAATTATGAATTCTAGTTTCAAAATGATTATTCAGGATGCATCATTTTCCATCATTCCCCATATTGAAACAAGAATGATTTTTTCCTTTATTCAATGTATTTTCCAGATATTTGGCAAAATAGTTGCTATGAAAATAGCATTCTTGCTTAATGTTTCCTAAAATCAAAATACTAAATTAATGATAATAAAAAAATTGTTTGAGCCGGGCGGTGGTGGCGCACGCCTTTAATCCCAGCACTCGGGAGGCAGAGCCAGGCGGATCTCTGTGAGTTCGAGGCCAGCCTGGACTACCAAGTGAGTTCCAGGAAAGGCGCAAAGCTACACAGAGAAACCCTGTCTCCAAAAAACAAAAAAAAAAACAAAAAAAAAAAATTGTTTGAAAATCATCTTTACTACTGGATCTGTTCTTTAGGAACTAAATCTTTGGAATGTCAAGTTCAGTAATACCTGTATATATATGGTTGGTTTTATTTTAACTAATAAGCCACCTAATAAAGAATATTAAAGCATATTTCATCTTCTCTTGATTTATTTTTGATAAAAGAGATATAAAACTTTTAAGTTTATATCTTAATGAAGAGATTTACCTAAATTGCTTTCTTCCATTATCAAGGGTAATTTCCCTTCAAATACTATAAAGATACTAATATGAAATACACTTTTCTAATATTCATATTCAAAATGCATCTCAACTGTAACACGAATTGCTAAACGGTCTTATTAAGAAAAAAAAAACAGAGCCAAAATTTGGGGTAAATTCTGAAAGATCAGAAAAACAGAACAAGCCACACCCAACCTAACCTTGCCAACTTCTCAACTGATCCTGCTTCCTCAGACTGGAAGCCTCTGAGTCCTCATCTGGAAGGGATCTCAGCTGAACTGCTTGAAAGCCTCTGGTTCCTGGTCCTCACGCCATATATACCTTTCTGCTTCCTGCCATCACTTCCTGGAATTAAAGGCATGTGCCTTTCCCAAGAAAAGACATGAGATCTCAAATGATGGAATTAAAGGTGCATTCCACCATGCCTTGGCTCTGTTCCTAGTGTGTCCTTGAACTCACAGAGATCCAGATGGATCTCTGCCTCCCAAGTGATAGGATTAAAGGTGTGTGCCACCATTTTCTGATGTCTATGTCTAATCTAGTGGCTGTTCTTTTCTCTGACCCCAGATAAGTTTTATTAGGATAGACAATATATTGGGGGACACAATATATCACCACACTCTACCCTTGAATACAAAAATCGCAGAGCAGGGACTCTGGAGATTATGTGTCTCAGGGACTATTGTGTCTGCTCCCACAGATAGTAATAAATGTGATAAATCAAAAACAGTGTCAATGCACTAGCCATGAAAAATAATTAGATTTCATGATTCATGCTTCTGATTAAGTTTATATCAATCATACTTTGTAAGATTCTAAAACATATGTAATTCTATTTCTGAGAGAAATATTGTGTTTAACTTAATAAAATCAAAAGTCACATGGAACTTTGTCATATACAAGGTCTTTGTTTTCACAAAGAAATTCTTTGTGAAGTACTTTGTTCTAAATCTTCTGTTCTAAGTCTTTCTACATACTCACTCATGAAATGTACATTGGAAGGCCATAAAGCACGTGGCTGAGGAGGTCTGAGGCACTAGCAGTGAACTTAATATTGTTATACAGCTAAATTGTCATTGGCCAAGCTCCCTTCTAAACATTATGCTTATAGCCATAGACAACATATTCCTACCTCCAGCTTTAAACAGAGAGGCATTTTCTTAATGACTGCGGGTAAATGCAGAGACATACCAATGCCAAAGGTGATGGGAATAAGTAGAAAGTTCAACCATCTACAGGACATTTATACCATAACTTTCAAGACTAGGAACAACTCTGGAATGAAAAGAAGTTAAGCTTAAACTGGAATACAGGGAAAAGGACTGTGTATGGGTGACTTCTGGCTCACAGAAGGCTGAGCCAACAGTCTTCAATTAAATTATGGATCCAGAGAGGGCTATAATTCTCACTGATGAAGTATTCATTACTACTGGTTCCTGGGAGAAGAAGTCACTGCCTTCAATTTTCCACCCACTGAAGTATCCACTAGGTTTATAGAATAGATAAATTCAACTAAAAAAAAAAATAAGAAGAGCCAAAACAAAAGGATAAAATGAGTGTATGAAAAGGAATTTAAGGCAATTATGGGGGTTAAGTTGTAGGTTAATAGGGCTATGAGGGAGATTATTGACACTAGGTGTTAGAGTAATCAGAATGCACTTCATATATGTATGAAAATTTCAAAGAAGTGAAATAAACATAAAAATTTATAAAACATGGAACTTGCATTGATTTTTTTGTAGTACTTATCTCTGTTTGTTGATTACAGTGTATAACCTAGAATTATTCCATGTGATTCCAAGGTCACAGTATTTCTTATATTGTCTAAATTTTGATGTCTCCACACATTTATGCTTATACTACCTGTTTACTTTCTGCAACTATCAAGCAAAATTTCAATGCATAACTAATGTCATTGCATATGAAGCATACCCATGCATTTTCACAATTTCTGAAGACATACAACAACTTTTAAAAGTGGTACATATCATAGAATTTGAATTTAAAATACAATTTATGAATATGTAATACCTAGCAAGGAATAGAACAGGAATAGAATCTTCTAAACTTGTTCTTCTACTTTTCCAATTTGGAAAATAAGAAACATCCTTTCTTTATAAATTGAGACAATGTGTATCTGATCCTTTAGAAAATTGACATTGCAATGCAAATATCACTTTTGCTAAACATGTATTGGTAGCTAACTTTCCAGGGACAATTTCTTTCTATGAATCTTGAATTTACTGAGTAAATTCATTTTGAGCAGCTGACAATGTTGCTTACATCAAAAGATTTTTTTAAAATTTTTGTTTTATTATTTAATGTACATGGATATTTTGTTTGCATATATGAAAGTGCACCATGTGTGTCAAGTGCCTTCAGAGTCCAGAAAATGAGGATTTGGGTCTCCTGAAACTGTGGTTACAGAGGTTAGTGAACTGCCATGGGCATGCTGGGAATCAAACCAGAGTACTCTGGAAAAGCTGTCAGTGCTTTTTTTCTATGAGCCATTTCTACATCCCCCTATATCTAAAGATTTTCTGCTAAAGCCAAAAGGTTAATTTACTGGGGTTTTTTTTTTGCATTTTCAAAGCATGAGAAAGACATAAATCTACTCTAAATTAAAGATGTTCAGTTCAATTCCTGTAGCTTATACTACCTACATAGTGCTATAAATATAAAACTTCTGTATAGGAGGAAAGAGTTCTGATATTCTGTAGGCAATAAGATAACTATAATTGATTATTATTAATTATATAATTTAAAATAAGTAATATAATTATGAGTGTTCTCATAAAACAAAATGATAAATATTTAAGGCACTAGATGAGACAATTTCTCTATCCTGATCACTGTGCTTCATATAAATGTTTATAAATGATACACTTTACCCCATAAATACATATAATGTGATGTAATTATTTCCCCAATTCCACACCCATGTCAATTCTCCAGACTTGAAAACATAAATCTCTGGTGTGAAAAGCTAGTAATTAGAGATTTAACAAGTCCTGTATGTGACTGTAATATATAAATCTGTTTAAAAATGATGGTATTTGTGTTGTGCTAGGTAAAATCCAAACTGCAATTAAATTGAATATAACATATTTCAATTCATATTATCAGGCTGAAAATGCTGGGATCTGTTGTTGGTTGTTTTTGCTCTTTTAGGGAGCCTGCCACTCAACTCCCAAATAAATCACACACAGAGGCTTATTGTTAATTATAAACGTCAGCCTTAGCTTGGCTTGTTTCTTGCTACCTTTCCTTAACTTTGAATTATCCATCCATCTTTTGCCCCTGAGCTTTTACCTTTCTCTGTGTCTGCATACCTTACCTTTCCTTCTTACTTTATGTGTAGATGCGTGGCTGGGTGGCAGGCTCTTAAAGTCCTCCTCTTCTTGTTCTGTAGCTTTCTTCTTTTTCTTCCAGATTTCTCCTTCTATTTATTTTTTCTGCCTACTAGCCCTGCCTATCCTTTCTCCTGCCTCACTATTGGCCATTGAGCTCTTTATTAGACCATCAGGTGTTTTAGACAGGCAAAGTAATACAGCTTCACAGACTTAAATAAATACAACATAAACAAAAGTAATGTACTTTAAAATAAAATATTCTGTGATAGAGGCCTTCCTGTGGGATGGTCTTTCTATATTTTGTGAATATATGTTGCTATCATTGGTTAATACAGAAGCTGCTCTGGCCTATAGTAAGACAGGTTATAGCCTCATGAGAAATCCAAGCAGAGACACAGAGAAAAGAAGGGTGGAGTCAGAGCAAAGGCCATCCAGCTGCTCAAGGAACAAGATGCCAGCAGACCAGTAATGTCACAGCTATGTGGAAAAATATAGATTAACAGAAATGGGTTAATTTAAGATGTCAGAGCTAGCTAGCAATAAGCCTGAGCCATAGACCAAACAATGTGTAATTAACAATAAGCCTCTGTGTGTTTATTTGGGACTGAGTGGCTGCAGGACACAAGAAAACCTCTGGTTATGCGGCCCATTCTCCAATTGAGAGTAAAAATACTTTAATAACTGCAATTGAATAAATGTGTTCAGAAAAATCCTATTTTCAGAGTTGTAATATGTATATGGTTTTATTTTTGATAAATATTATGTCTTAGTTAGGTTTTTCTGTTGCTGTGAAGAGACACCATGACAATGGTAACTCTTAAAAATGAAAACATTTAATTGACGGGGCTCACTTACAGTTTCAGAGGTTCAATCCATTATCATCATGGTGGGGAGCATGGTGGCTTGCAGGCAGATATGGTGCTGGAGCTGAGAATCCTACATCGTAGCTGACAGTCACACTGAGGGAAAAGAGCAAAGGAGACCTCAAAATCTGCATGCACAGTGACATATTTCCCACAACAAGGCCACACCTCTTAATAGTGCCACTCCCCTTAGAGGCCATTTTCTTTCAATGGTAACTGCACATTACCAGCCATTTAATGTCATTAAATAACAAGGACATACTGTGTAAAATAGGATTATCAATCTGGAATTTCTTAAGCAGATAGTCAATTAGTAGAGCATGACATTTTTCATTAATGAATATGCACTCTGACTTTAAATAAAATGCAAATGCTTACTATTTTTACATACCATTAATGAAAATAGTGGTATAGAGTGATTTTTTTTAGATAGAAATAAAACTCAGTAATAGTTAGATAAAATTATAAGTAATAGAAATGTCTACCCTTCTGTGATTGCTGACCAGATTGAAGCACGGTATTATAATAGCACTCTTGAAAATCCCATCACTGAGTGTCTAGTAATATTAGCATTTCAGAAGTATAAGACCTGTGATAGGTTTTTCAAAATGCATTTTTTCACTTTATACCAAGATATTTTATGTGTGTTCATTTTTATGTTGTACATAGATTTTTAGTACGCTCTAACAGAGTGTACAGGCCTGATAGTGTATCCTCATTTTAAAAAGATCTTATAAAGTTTGCAACTAATACACTAATAAAGTTTACTTAAAGTAATATAGGAAAAGTCTAGAAATCATAAACTCAAGACTTACATTAAATATCTCCATTATTTCTTATGACCAATAAATATTACAGGTTTTTACTATAATGGTAATAATCAGGATATGCACTGTAACACAATCAGCTTTCCTACTCATTGTTCTTACATTATTCTCAGTATCTCACCAAATAGATAGGGCAAAGTTTCTACAAGTTTGATTATGTTATTCTCTAATCAATCAATCAATACAATAATTTCAGTTTAGGATCAGAAACTATACTGAAGTTTTTTTTTTTGAAGGTCAATCTCTTTCCCTTTGTATAGATATGGTTTTGTTTTAAATAACTGTAGATAGTTTGTGTTTTTCTATTCTATTCTATTTTACCTTAGAAGAATTCAGGAAAATATTGAAGTATATTCCAATGAAGTCATTTAAATTATTACTCTGTAGACTAATGTTAAATTTGGAAATAAAGCATAATATTTCTAATATCCTCTGATATTTATAACCAATTATATAATATTTGCTATCATTAAAAGGATGCGGAGCCCTCTGGCAAGGGAATCAGCATCTGTCCCGGGTGCTGTACGAACAGGCTTTTTGGAGCCCAGTGCCTAAGTTGGGACACATTGCACAGCCTTGGTGCAGGGGGAGAGGCTTGGACCTGCCTCAACTGAATGTATCAGGCTCTTCTGACTCCCGATGGGAGACCTTGATTTGGAGGAGGTGGGAATGGGGGATGGGTGGGCTGGGGGGTGGAAATTCTGGGGGGCAGGAAGAGGGAGGAGGGGGATCTGTGGTTAGTATGTAAAATGAATAGATAATTTCTTAATAAAAATCATTAAATACAAAAAGGATGCTGTCAATATTACCCATTTATGCTAATAAGATAAAAAATGAAATGAAATAATGTCAGAATACACTACCTTTGAGTCATAAGAAGACTTATTAACATACTACTATTAACTAAGGAGGTGTTATTTGGTTAACATTTTCTGTCCTCCTTAAGTATAAACTTGATTTTATTTGTTAGTTAAAATCCTGCAGTATTGTCTATCCAGGGATGCCTATATCCATGGCTTTGACGGATCTTTTGGCAAAGTCTAATTGCTAATGTATTCTAGGATAGAAAACAGAAAAATCTTGTACCAATGTGCCAGTATTGTTAATGGAAAGTGTACAAATTGACAGGGTTTGTGTTGTTTCATTTGTTCTCTTGGAGTTTCCTGTTGCCACTAGCATAGCAACTAGGAGCAAGCTCTCTGCCACAGGACAGAGTAGTCCCTCAGATATTTCTCTGTAGCACTCCAGAGTCTCAAGTATTTCCTATTTTTGGTGATTTGTTAACCCAAGAAGAAGCAACTGAAAAAAAACTGACGACAGCTTCACTGGTAATTGTGCCACATTTAAGCTTCATTTTTTTCATGCTATTCTATATATTTAATTTTTGATCCTTGATTGAGGATCCAGTATGGATTACTTGAGTTCTTTTGATTAGCTAAACTGTGGAATGACTGCAAGCCAGCAATCTCATTTTGATTTGATTTCTACAAGATCCTTAAAGAAACCAGAAATACAGTTGAAGAAAGCTGTATGTTCTGCTTATCATTAGGGAAAATCTAATGACAACTTTCCCTTGTACTTTGGTAGTGGAATAGATAACACAAACAAAATGCTTCAAGCATCAGATGCAAAAAAGCTTTAGTGTCTTTAGGAAGAAATACATAGTTATGCTGCAAGCAAGCTCCACGTCCAGTGCCTAGCCAGCTACCTGTAACACATTAGCAACTGAAGCACAGCTTAGACATATACCTTACTGTCCTAAAACAAAAGAATTCAGCCACTCTTCACAACTGACACATAGAGGAGGATGATAGGCCACGTACCATATTACATACACTTAAAAAAAACAGGTAAAGCAGCTACCAAACATGTCACATGTCTAATACAAACTATGGAATTCTTTATCCCTTTGAGAAGAAGTGTAATGCTCTATATCCATTGCTGACCTCAAACTTCTGGTTTTACAGGATCAGACTACCAATTGCTGGGATTATAAGTATATGCTACACATTCAACTATACTTCATATTGTAAATAAAATATTATGTAAATAATGCTGTATTGATTAATTTACTTCAAGTTACAATTTTACCTCAGTAGAAAGTACTGAGAAAGTACATTATTGTTAGAATATTTGTGTAGAGTGCAAAACTCCCCAATTTTTTTGATTCTCCAAACTACACACACACAAACACAAACACGTGTGTGTTTGTGTATGTATACATTATATATATTTCTGTTATCTATAATTATATTGTATATTGTATGTGTTATTACATATACATGTGCAAAATGCAAAAATTTTCATGTGAAATGGTGAAGTGATGACAATAAGTAAATAAAACTTAAAGTTGGGTCAAATTCAGGGACTGGATCTTGTTCTCTACAAAGAAGTGCTGATGTTGGGGCAAAGGACTGAGGTGCACAGAAGCAATCAGAGAAAAGAATAAAAGCAAGTACAGTGATTCAAGTGATATGGATCATACTTAATCAGCAATGGGAAGAGAATTGCATTGTTTTCTTAAATGACATTAAAAAATCTGTCACCTTTAATGCATGAAGTAATGTAGTGAGATAAATGTGTGCCTGTTTTTTTATTTTATATTTTTCTCTATTTCTTATGATTTGGGGTGTGTGTGTGTGTGCGTGTGTGTGTGTGTGTGTGTGTGTGTGTGTGTACAAGTGTGCACATGCACACATGCAATTAAGAACTATTGATTCAGAAAATATATGTGTGTTACAGTGGGATTCATGGAGAGTTAAATGCCAAAGCTCTAGGCTAAAATTTGAAGTGAAAACAGGTCACTAAAGGTCACCTGGTAGAATCCTAACTAAAATTCAGTGGACACTTTCTTTCAATGTGTAAAATATGGACCTCTGCCTTTACCATTTATGATGGAAATATGGGAAATTCTGAATAATACTGTCATAACACAAGATAGTTAGAAATGACTAACCTTACATGGGTGAGTATTTTTATGGAAATGTATCTTATGAAGAACATTTGTATTTTCCAGAACAAAACTGTATTGCAAATGTTACTGCAGTAATATGTTCCAAATCAGATGACACAACATTTCTAAAAGGTTCCTGTTATCTCTGGAGGCCCCTGAGCATTCCTTGTTATGAATTAATTCAAGGAAATCTTCTGTCCTTACTTATATTTGCTGTTAATAAGAAGCTTAAGGAGGCCTACTTATTCTCTCATAAACCTTGCTGGATGACCATGGTTTTGGTGGTAATAGTCTGACACTCCTGAAGCTCCTATCTCAAGACATCTAAAGTTTGAAATGATGGTAACCTGTTTTTAGATCTGAGCACTTCTTCCTCAGTTACAAGCATCAGAATGTCATCTCAATGCATTAATGTTCATATACCATAATAACAGTAGTGTTATCTAAAAAGGAAATCTTTTCACAGCTGCAGTCTGACTTACTCTATTTCTCAGAGCTTATTTCCTTCGTTATATATTGCTTAACTTTGTTTATAAATCTTCAGAAATTCACTGCTCTGTTTTTACCCAGTGGAAAGGGCTTCCTTTTTATTTTCCCTCAGACAAGGAGCAGTAGGTTGTGAAATTGTAATTAATATGATGAAATGAAAAAAGACATTTTGGAAATCAGATTAAACATTATTTCATATTAAATAACACATGATATTTTCCATATTCAATTAGCATCTTCCTTTTATACTTACTTAAAAATTTCATTTAAAGGTTTTTAAATTACTGAACATATTGATATTTATGAAGATTTACTTTAATGTGAAATTTCTTATAGGATTTGTAATGAAAACTATTAAAATATAATTGCATAAATCAAATATAGACAGATACATACATGCATACATACATACATACATACATACATACATACATACATATTTTTCAGTAGTGAGCATGGTTTTGTTGAAAATAGTTTGCAAATCAGAAAACCAAAATCATATCTTTGAGAAATTATATTGAATTCAGCAGATTTTATGAAAAGGAATTGATTTAAAAGTAAATGATTCTTTTTATTGCTGCATTATTATTTGTATTCTAGTTGATTCTTTTGAGAAACAGGATTACAAAGATAACAAATATATAGTCACATATTTGAAATGAAAATACTAATTTGAAGGAAAATTCAATAATATAAATATTACCTCAAAAGGGATTCACTTTTAAAAACTTGCAAAACATTTGATTAGTAGTAAATATTTCTTGAAATGATGGGTTTGTTTTTGATTTGTTCTCTAAGAGGTTCATGTGATAGATAAATGTAAGATCACATTGTATTGAATGTTTTCATCTATTTCCAATATAATCTAGGGAATATAATTAGGCATGGCAATGTTGATTCTTAAATATCTTGTTACCTGCTAGAAAAACAGTCATTGGCTGTGTTTCCTTTCTACTTCCTCCATATAAATTCATGTAGACCTTTTAAAAGCCTTTATAGTATATGAAAACTAGTGCAGCTGTATTAGAATGAAGGTTGCTGTAAAGGAATGCTATAAATATTGAACTAGTGTACCAAGGAAACTCAAATCAGAGAGCCCTCATTTTGTTCCATTCACTGAATTTAATCAAGCACTGTCAGATCTCAGTGTTTTATGTCTTAATGATGGTTTGAGCAGATTCCACAATTCTGCAGAGGTTTAATGCTTTAAAGGTCAATCCAGTTAAGATTAGATTGATTTAATTTTTCCTGAACTTCATGTCCAGATCCCAGTTCATGTTTTATTAGAAACATTCAATGATAGAAAAGGAAAGGTCATCATTGGTTTGAACTACTTTCCATTTTGTCCTTTTGAGGCTGGATTCCTCTAAAGCTTTGAGAAGAAAGGTAAATGTTGCAGAGAAGTCAAGACTTTCATTCTCCAGACCTTGGTTGAATATCTCTCCTGTGTCTCTCTGATTGACACTGAGTTTAGTGGTTTCTATAGAACAAGCTGGTTCCTTCAGATACTGTTTGTGCACACTGTCTGGAGACACCTAGAATTTCTTCCTCTGACAACTTAGTTCAGCCTAGTATTCATCAATGAATCCTGACAGCTCCTCCTCCTCACTGCTTTTGCTGCCAGTGTTCCACACCCGGCAACAGCCTCACCACACTAAGTGCTAGTGTCTAGGTGTCCAGTTCTATGCACCATTTTCTTCTTTGTCCTAGAATTCAGTAGGAATATTGGCTAGGTTATTACCCTACCATTTCTTCCTTCACTGATATCTGTTGAATTTTCTTTCTTTATTGCCCAGAGAAACTCAGGGGAAAGTAGTAAGGGTTATGCTTAAACAAAAATTCTCTTGACAAGTAGAGTTCCTTCTTAGAACACATCAGCTTATAGAAAAGGCAAAGAAATGCATGATAAAATTTAGCCAGTTAGGCCTCCAAAGAGATGGAATGATAGTGCATTGATATCTTCTTGATATGCATTATCCGTTTTTATGTCTTCATAGTTTTGGGGAGGCTGGGAATATAGGGAATGTATCACAGCTAGCCCTCACTGCAATTAAATATCTTTGTGGCATCTTCTTCCTTAAAAATAGGTAGTTTATTTCGACAATACTGTTCACAAGAAATAAGCAGTAGTCAGCACACTATCTGTAGGATTCATATATGCCATGACTTATAATTTGGACTGTTTTAGTGTTAATATATATTCTCACTTTCAAAGTTTTTTATTACACAATTAATTGCAATACATGGAGCAATTTTAACTGAACAAGTAATATATAAATTATGAGTACATTATTGTCATTACCAACTCATTCTAGATGATAAGGTTGAATTTAGAATGCATAATTTAACATAGACATGAATTTTCCTAGTTATGAGAATTATTAAACCATTTAAATTATTTAATCTTCTCTCTAAAACTATATTTATGTTCATATGGAGCCTTTTATATGATATCTATGTAGCATCACAAAGAAATACATTTTCAGCTTTTTGTTTTTATTAATACTCCTTTCAAGAAATTTTGCTTTCATTGGAAATCATAGGTCTTGGTATCTTTCCTCAGTAGAGCATTCTCATCTTGCTTCTATTGTGTCAGACTGGCCACTCCTGACTCCACCCTTCATCTTCCCAGCATTCTTAGTTTGGTAGGCCTGCCTATATTTCCTGTCTGACTACTGACCAATCAATGATTATTTTATTTAAGATTTTTTAAAATTTGTTTTACATACCAACCACAGATCCCCCTCTCATCCCTCCTCCTGCTCCCCCCAACGTCTCTCCAATCTACTCCCTATCCTATCCCCCAAAGGGTAGGGGCTCCCATGAGGAGTGTTTAAGTGTAAAAGCTAGTTGGTAATAAGTCTGAGCTACTGGCTGGGCATTTATAATTAATATAAGCTTCCATGTGGTATCTTGGGAAGCAGCTGCTAAGTATTTGGGAGTTGCTGGATGGACAGAAACTTCTGCCTACAACCTCAACTAGATTTAAAATGATAGTATGCTATGAATTGCAGTGTTTTTAGTATACATTTCAAACAGTTTTGCTCATGTGGAAACAGAATGGTTTAATTATGGAAAGCAAGACTTTTAATATTTTCCTACTGTCATCTCTCAGCATGTAAGCATCAAGTTAATATATCTCCAAATCATATGTATTAGATCTCTGATTTTTAAAATAATTGTTTGAGTAGCTGAATTAAGGCTCATGAAAAAAATTCCAAAAATAATTTTACTGAGACTGGAAAAGGATTTCATACTACCATAACGTTTTACTGTATGTTTATGCAAAGCATTGTTCTCAGCATTGCCAATAATGAAGGTATCTATCAACTAAAAAAAAAAAAAGAAATCACATGTGCTGTGGGATGTCTTTCCATATGCTGTGAATATGTTTTGCTCTGATTGGTTGATAAATAAAGCTAGTTGGCCTATGACAAGGCAGCTTAGAGGCAGGTGGGAAATTCAGGAGAGAGATAGGAGAAAGAAAGGCAGAGGCAGAGGAGATGCCATCCCATCACCCAGGGAGCAGCTCGTAATGGCACACAGGTAAATTCACGGAACAGGTGGTGACATATAAATTAATAGAAATGGTCTGAGTTTAGTTAGTTATAAGAGCTAGCTAGCAAGAAAATTGAGCCACAGGCCATGGACATGCAATTCATAATTGATATAATCCTCAGTGTGTTTACTTGGGTCTGAGCAGCTGCAGGATCAGGTAGGACACAGGGAAACTTCCAACTATACATATGTCCTATATTGGATATTTTACTGATATTAACTATAGAAGTAACTTATTCCACTTGATACTGTGGATGAAAAACCTTTTGCTTTGAAAAGTTTGACTTGTTTTTATACAATAATGGAAATAAAGGTTTTAATAGTTCTGAAAATAGATGGAGTTTATGGGCTATATAAAAATCCTAGCCAGCCAAAAATCTCAAATAAATTGATAATTTACATTACAATTAGTATCAGCTTATCATCTCCAATTAAAAGTGCTTAGATAAAATACATTAGAGACTTCCTTGTCTGGAAATAGAAATTAATAACTTTTTGTAGTAATTATTATCCCAATAATATTATAAATCCTGCATATTTAGAGATTTTTTTTATTCCTTTAGTGTTCCAGTATCTTCCCAGAGCAGAAGTATGATACTTTGCATGGGAAGAAGCTGAAAGAACATACAATTCTGTATTTTTTCATAAAATTAGGATTTTACAAAAAAAAGTATGTTTTTTTATTAACATATTAATATTATTAACATATTATTAACATATTGACAATTGTTAATTAACATTGTGTTAATTAACAATTCTGTGATTCATGACATGGGGTTAAGTATTTCCTATATAAGGAATGGTTGGAAGATTTATCTGTTCTTTTATATATATGTATATATATATATTGACTATAGAGGTTGATTTTCTACTCCTGGGCCAAACCATCAGGTTTAAATAGTTTCTAACTTTGATTTTGATTATTTTGTTATTTGCAATATTTTAGAATCAGTCACAATTCATCATTTTACCAGTCAATTTCCTTTAGAGCTATAAATACCAGTTTAATAAATCAGGATGATAATGAGTAGCATTTTAGACATTATTACATTGGTAATCTTTTCATTATACCTTTGAAATTGGTGCCATTATATGCGAAATTCATAATACTATGCTTAGAAATTTAATTTTATTTCCTTATTTTTATTTTGAATCAATATTATATTTTCTAGATTACTTGCTTTTCACTATAATATATTGAAAACTTTTCCAAGGAAATTATAAAATTAAACTTCAAACCTCTTTGAATTTAATACGCTAACCATCAAATTAAATGGTATAATGAATTTAATACCTTAATGATCACATTAAATGGTGTAAATTTTCATGTCCTATTCATTTACACAAGCTTTGTCAACTTAACATTTCTTTACTAACCAAATGCAAGCATTCTTCAATTAGGAAAAGAATGAATGCCAGTAACTAAAAAGAGAGAATACTGTCAGACATTTATTATGGGAAAATTTATATTTCACTACAATAGAAAATCATAACATGTCTGAGCAATATCTATAATATGCATAATCTCCAAATTTCATTTATATGTGTGTTTGTGTGTCTATGTCAGAATATATATTTAAGAAAAATATATTTTTTCCTTAAAGTATTTCTCAAATAACCAGTGATTTTAGGTTATTTGACCGTTTACAAGTGATAAATTAAGAAAAACAGAAAAAACAATACACAGAATGTGTCTAGGTTAACAAATGAAAACTGTTAAAACATTTTTTATTCTTTTATATTGATTTTCATTGTTCTTTTTAAAGTGCATAAATGTATCATATTCATAGTACAGTTCATCATGTTCTGAAACATTTCTTCATTTGTAAAAATAGTATTCTTAGGCACAATATTACATAAAAAGTTGATTAATACTTTTAAGCATTCAAGTCCACTGATTATTCACAATGAAGAAATATCTTGTAAACATGAGGACTTGTATGTATAAATAGACATAGACAACTGTGGTGAATTGTTTTTTGATCAATGACTATAATTTGACCTCATTTAACATTCTGTTATAATTAGTAGAAAGTATACCCCAATTAAATCTAAAACATGTATTGAATCAATGACTCATTTCGATGAGTCGTTGGTTTGTAATTTAATGAAGTGTTTCTTTAGTAGATCTGTGCAGTCATGTTTCCTATATATTTTTGTTCATTTGCTTGTTTGTTTGTTTGTTTTTCATGGCAGGTTTCTCTGTGTAGTTTTGGAGCCTGTTCTGGAACTCATTCTGTAGCCTAGGCTGACCTTGAACTCACAGAGATCTGCCTGCCTCTGCCTCCTGAGTGCAGGGATCAAAGGTGTGCGCTACCACCACCCGGTTCCTGTATTTTTATTATCTGGTATTTTCTTTTTATTTTATCCTAACTTTTACTGGTGTTTCATTTGCACTATAATAGGGTGAATGGTGATACAATGAAAGCCTTTGTCACATGCAATTTATTTATTTACTTATGTTTGAAATAAAAGTGTCTTGTTTTTTGCAAAGTTTGAAGGGTTATTTCCACTTTAACCATTTTTGTTTTGTTTGTTTGTTTGTTTGTTTTGGTTTTTTTTTTTTTTGAGACAGGGTTTCTCTGTGTAGCTTTGCACCTTTCCTGGGACTCACTTGGGAGCCCAGGCTGGCCTCAAACTCACAGAGATCTGCCTGGCTCTGCCTCCCAAATGCTGGGATTAAAGGCGTGTGCCACCACCGCCCGGCCACTTTAACCATTTTTAACGGGTGATAATGGATGGTCTTCTCCTCATAGGGTCATGGTGTTCATGTCCTTGTTTTAAAACCTTTAGGGATAAATTCAACCTTTATTACAGGGCTCAACTTGAGACAAATTACATATATTTCCATAGTTGATTTTACAGAGAAATAGATGAAAACAAGAACTACTTTTCAAATCAATTCTCCCCAATCTCCAGGTTTACACTACTGGGTATGTTGTTGGTTTTCTAGATTTCACAGCAAATAGGGATAATCTTCATTAGAAGTAAATGGTGATATAGAACTTACACATGTTTGACAAACAAGTATGAGTGAAAACTGAGTGGAGCATAAATTCTTAACCTTGTTTAAATATAAAAGTCATAAAAATAAATTGAACACTGTACAGAGGTTGTTTTTTTTTTTCTTCTCTCCCTTGCTAATTGTTTTAGTCTTTCTTTGATTTAGTTATTTTATTTACATGTTTAAGTGCTTTGGCTACAAGTATGTTTGTGTGTATCACATGCATGCCTGATGCTCACCAAGGTCAGAAGCAGCCAGAGGATCCCCTAGAACTGTAGCTATAGATGGCTGTGAGCACCACATGAGTGCTCTGACACAAACTTGACTCCTCTGCAATACCCCTGTTAATTATTTCCACATTTTACTTTATGTATTAAATATTTTAGCTTTGGAGGCTCATAATAATGTCTCTCTCTTTTTATAGTGGCATATTTTCCTTAAGTTTACTTTTTTCTGTGAAGACTAGTCAGAAAAAATTGAGTGTCTTGAACATTAGCAGTTCAAAGAGTCATATGACCTGCTTACAAAAATACACTAATATAGAAAATTCCAAGGCTTACAGATATAATTTTAAAATCTCTTACTCATTTCTATTCAAAGCAGATGCCACTATCAAATATTAAAGCACTATTGAAGGCATATTTTATACATATGGCAAACACTAAAATATGATTTAGTTGAACTTTCCCTATAGTCTGAGATTGCTCCTAAAAATCCTATGTTACCAATTCACATTCACAACAGATTTATTAAGGACCAGTTATATATTAAATACCTAGAAATTAGATTTTACATTAATGCCAAATTAAAACTATAAATTAAGTGTGTGCACTGATGAGGATAGCCTTAGCAAACAGTTATCAAGTACTGCTTAATTTCCCTGCGCAGAAAAGACCTATTAGGATTCTCCCAATCTTTTTCGTAATTTTCCTTTTCTAAGAACTGAGGTTTTGTCCATTAGCATTGGATCTCAGGGTAATCAGAAGGCAAATCATAAGAGAAATGATGGCATCAGCCTCATGTTTATATTGTAACACTTGTATTTGTTCTCCACAATAACGACATATTTGAGAAGTAAATGTAGCTGTAAAACTTGACTATAACTAAGGGAAACTTGATAAATACTTCAGTAGGAAAAAATTTTATGTGTGAATCCAAACTAAAATTTAACATGTATATGTTTTTTTTTCATCTAACTGTAATCTACAGATAATTAAATACTTAACAATTTATGTTTCAAAAGGTTTTAGATATTATTACTCGGGTAATAAAATTCCTGTGATATACCTGTAGTCTAACGTTTTATATGTAAAGTATTTAAATATTGTTTAATATTCGATATTCTTTCAAATTAGTCTATCTGATAACAATTTGATTCTCTAACCTGTATCTCTTTAGAGTATTATTAAATATATTTTCACAGAACAATGATTGAGATTGAGATTTTACAGGTTTGTATGTGTTAGTTCGTTGTGGTCTGCATTAGAATGTCAATTAATGACCAGTAATTTCTTTCTGATAAGTAGTTAATTTAGTTTTCAGCTAACAGACAACCACTGTGTTTCGCATAAGTCTTTGAAACTGCACAATACCAAAATGAAATCATGCAAAAACAAAATAATAATTCAGTGTTGTCCCTGAATTCTAATTTTGTTCCCAAATGGGTTAGCCTCAAGGATTGTGGGATATTAAATATGACTTAACAGACATGAGTTCATATAGATGTGAGTTCATGTCTATATAGTCATAATATATGTATATAGCCATATATAGTTCACAAACAAGCGTGAAACATTTCATTGCATACAAAAACATGGTTTTTGAGTCGCAAAGCAGCTCACAACTTACTTTTTGGAACTTCATTTCTAGGATATCCAAAGCCCTCTTTTGGCTTCTGAGGACAGAATGCATCTACATACAGGCATGAGAGCAAAACAGTCAAACATATAAAATAAAAATAAATATGTACTTAAAAATAATAGCAATAGTAAAATACATATGTACTACTGTCACATTATTGAAAGAAAAATACTGATAAATGTAAGGAATTGAAAATGAATTAAATACAAATCTAAACTAAGAAAATTTACATTTAGAATTAGTCTTCCTGATATCAAAATCACTTTGATACATTTATAATTATCTTCAATTAAAAATAGTTGAAGAACGCATATGTTGCTGGTGATAAAAAATAATTAACTATGAAATGACCTTCTGAAGTGTGACATGTCTTTGTGGTGTACATCTTTTCTCTCCATACTCTCTGCACCATTTCCATGCTTACCAAATTATACTACATCTGGTTAGATGACTCAATTCAAACTAAACTATGACAACTTTTCTTTGTTCCCAGTGAAAATTATTTTTGTAATGAATTTGTATTTAATATTATCCAAATGCAATATTCCAGATTATTTGAAAAGCCATATTTAGATTTTTTTCTAATAAGTTTTCTTTTGTTTACTAAAGATATCATTTAAATGTTTCTCCTTGTTTGTTTTCAAAAGAGAACACCATACATTTCCAAGGAAATAATTTAGTATAGTGGAATATTAATCATATTATCTAAAATAGTCAATAACTATTATGACTCTTTTTAGATATTCCACAATGCATTGATTCTTTTTTAATAAATAAACAACCATAAGATGTTCAAAACTTTTAAATATGATTATTATTAACTAAAACAGCTATATCAAAATCCACTCTGTTCCCATGAATGTGTTGATCTGGATGTGTGAGAAAGAAATTCTTTTAAGCATTATACAGAGTAAGCTCGGCATCTCAGAGTAAGATCATAGTGGCCCATAGTAGACAATGCATTGGTTATGAAAATCGCATTTGAATTTTTGAAAATAAGACTTGTATAATTGCTAGAAACATCACTCAAATACAAGGAAGAAGAGAGAAAGGGAGAGAGAGGGGGAGAGGGAGAGGGAGAGAGAGAGAGAGAGAGAGAGAGAGAGAGAGAGAGAGAGAGAGAGAGAGAGAGAGAGAATTCAGCTAACCACATGAGGAAGATGAAATTCTATTTTCAATATTTGGTAGAATCAATACTAATATCTTGTAAGGTATAAGTTATTGCTAAACGCTAAATATAAAACACATTTCAAAGATTAAATATAAAACACTTTTCAAAGTAGTATTTTTCAGTACAAAGGCATCCTGCTTAAGGCAATTCTGATGCCTCTTCTCTTCCATAGATCTAGCTGGCGATATAGGAAGATGGAGAGGGATCACGCAAATGGAGGTATTGGGACAACAGAGTGAACAAACTCTAGAAAACACAGAAAACTTCAATTACCTACATTCTAGAAACCTCCCAGAAGTATTCTTGAAAATAAGGGTTTTTTTTGTTGTTGTTGTTTTTTGTTGGCTTTTTTTTTTTTTTTTTGGTGTATGTGTGTTAGAAAGAGAGAGAGAGATGGAGAGAATTTGTTCTCCTGATATTCTTAGAATTATCAAGACTCTCCACGACAAAACAGGAGGTGCGTGATAGGAAACAGAGTGGAGGAGACACTTTTATAACTTAGCAAACAGTGAGAGTACTACCAGCCTGCTGTTTAAGAAAGTTTGTCCCGGGGATAGTTAAACCACAAGATCTTACAGAAAGCAAAGGTGTCTAAGGAAATGTGTTGTTACCCCCTAGGTAACTATGCTCTCTGCCCAGGTGAACTGATGTGTGTAAATTAACATGTGGTCCCAAACGAAGACAAAATAAATCCAAGTATGAGGGAAAGATCTCAAACCGAGAGGATGAGAGAATATTGGAGGAGAACCCCTGTCTCTTTTTCCAATTGCTTTCCTACGAGCTTTCAAAGGAATGTGTTTGGGTGAGAAAGAGTTTGATTTTCAGAGCCACGGTTAATTTTTTTGTATATATGAGAAGCAGTGGGAGGTAGAAGAAAACACTGCCTCAGGATAGGCTGGGCAAGCACATAATATCCAGAAAGATTCAGTGATTTGAACAAAATTTTCTACTCTTAAGCATCAATATACATCAACAAATCAAATGTGTCTGAACGGATAACTCAATCTTCCTTGTTTAGAAAATGTTTGTTGAAATAAAATATTAATTATCCTTCATTTTAAACAAAGTTAAACATTAAATTTCTTGTAAGGATGTATTTGATCATCCAGGATCATTTTATTATGTTATCTTCTGCATTTACTTCTTATTTGTATAAGTCATGCCAGAGACACACACAGAGGAAGCTGGACAGGAATGATTGTATGCAGTTACCAACAAGGAAAGTTTACTGTTTTACAAAAAGTATTTTCCAATGAATAATACTTACTCCATTTAGGTCCAAATTTGGTTTTAAAAAGCTGTCAAGAGAGATTAGCCTCATTATCCCTGATGGTTTATGGAAGAGATTCTGGCAAAGGTTTTACCACTTGAAGGCCACACACATGCAATTTAGAGATCTTGAGTGCTATGGGAGAAGACATATAGGCTTCCAGAATGCAATCTAGACTGTAAAAAGGGGAACCAGGATATTACATGCTCTCAGAAATAAAATACACATTAGTTTAATATTATTATTGTATTGTATGAGTGTTTTACCTACTTGTTTATTTGTGTACCACATGCATGTCCAGTGTCTATGGAGGTGGAAGATGGCATGGGATCCCCTAGAACTGTAGATACAAATGGCGGTGAGTTGCTGTGTGGGTGCTAAGAATCTAACCTGGATCTTTGTCAAAAATAATAAGGCCTCTTAACAACGGCAGCAGCATCTTTTCATCCCACATATTCTGTATGACATTATTTTTTTAAAAAGACACTTTCTAGCTCTCTGTGTCTCTCTCTGTCTCCTCTCATCCTAAACATGATAGAGTTGTCTAATTAATTAACACATAATCAACAGGTTGTGGAATGGATAAATAAGAGAATTTAGCCTATGCATGAACTCCTATAAATATTATATGTTAGATTTAATTCATTCATTCATGATGACAAAATTTCCTTATGGCCACAGTCTACAGTAAGTTCTTTTACACAATTACTCAGAGATCTCTACGTACATAGACTAGAAAGACAGAAGTGTTTTCTTTGTCTTTTTCCTGATCTTAGAGGAAGTGTTAAACACATTAATGTAAAAACTCAAAGTGGAACCATATATGTTCTTTTTATTGTGCTTAGCCCCAATATTTGCACGAAAATAATTACATGAAATGGTAAAATGTTTGTCACAAGTTTTTTTTTGGAAATGGTCCTACTTCCGGTCTTCTAATGAGAAAGTTTTGAGTCTTACTTTACACAAACTTGGTTTCCATTTATGATTTCTCTTCATTTTACTCTGAAATTCTGCTGCACTGGAATTTCACTCTGATGTTTGTGTTCTAATAACTGAAATAAATATGTTATCCGAAAAGTTGACATAGCTTTGAGAGTAAAAATGAAAGATATGCATTGCTCAACAATTTGTAAAGCCAAAATTCTCTCACTTTGGAAGATTCGAAACTGCAAATTAAACAGTGATCTCAAACATTTATTGTACAACTTATAAGTAGCTCTTCTGTCTTCATGAATCCAAGCTTCAGCATTGCAACTCTCTTTATTCATAGAAGTCCAAATAACAATTACTATAATTCTGAATGAATCATGACGTCCCTGGTGAGTTAATTTCTGTTAGATCCAGAAAAAAAAAGTGTAATAATAGACCAAATAATCAATTCTACCCAAATCCAACTCGGTGAAGCAGTGACTACCTTACATTTACTCACAGGAACATGGTTGATCTAATATCTGTGGCTCGAGAAGCCACACCCCATCATGGACTCATAAGTGTTGTATCACAGAAATCCACACGGCTGCAGCAGAGGCACCACTAAGAATCTTCCTCTTCTAGAGCAGTTGTGCACAGTGTCTCCCTTTAAATTATATGACTATCATAATAAAATCTTATGTTTTATTTTAGAATTAGATAAAAAAAAAGAAGAGGAAGGTGTGCATTGGATTCAGATGCCAAAACGGGGTGACAGAGCTCCTGGGGCTGGAGTTACAGACCATTGTGAGCCAAGATGTAGGTGCTAGGAATTGTTTTCAGCTTCTCTGGAAGAGCAGCTAGTGCTCTTAACCACTGAGCCATCTCTATGGGTTCTGCTATATTTCAGTATTATGAAACTTTTTTCTTTTCTAATCCTAAAATAAAACATGATTTTATTATGATGGTTGTATAATTTAAATGAGTATAATTACTTTTGTGAAAAGTAAAACAGTGTTTTATTTATTTTTTCTTTTTTTGTCATTTTGAGATCTTAATTTATATTACTTCAAGATTTATTTTTATCCCATTTACCTCTATGATCAGTCAATGCTAACGTGCCTTTAAAATTCATTATGTCCTCAGTGCTTAAAAAAATAAAACTACCTTTAATATTTCATTATCTTCAAGTATTAATTTACTGCATACTCCTATATCAGTATACATTCAATATTTTTTATATTATTATATTGTTATGCATTTTATTTTGTAGGAATAAATACCTTATTTATTTCTTTTTATTTCATTAAATTTTCTATTCATTCCACACACCAACCACAGATCCTCCTCCTCTTCTCCCTCCTCCTGCCCCTCAGGCAGTTCAAGCCAAGCGACCAAGATCTTGCCTATCCAGAGAGCCTTGTCCAGTACCATAGGGCCTCTATAGTCATTGGTCCACAGTGCATGTGTTTCCACTAGTTTGGCTGGCTGTCTCTGTATGTTTTCCCATCATGATCTCCATGCCCCTTGCTCACAGAATTCCTCCTTGACTGGACTCCTAGAGCTCGGCCTGGCACCCAATCTTGGATCTCCGTATCTGCTTCCATCACTCACTGGATGAGGACTCCATGATGACAGGGTACTCAGCCATCCAATCATCAGAGTAGGCCAGTAAAGGCACCTTCTCAACTATTGCCAGTAGTCCAAGGTGGGGTCATCCCTGTGGATTCCTGGGAACCTCCCCAGCATTCTGCTTTTCCCTATTCCCATGATGCCTTCACTCATCATGGTATCTCCTTCCCTTTTCCCACTCTATCCCTGCTCCAGCTCAAACTTCCAGTTCCCCCATGTTCCCACCCCCATCCCTTGCCCCCCACTACTCCAATCAACTCCAGTTCACTCATGTAGATCCCATCTATTTTTCCTTTGCTGGGCTATCCATGCATCCTTCCTAGGGTCTTCCTTGATAGCGAGCCTCCCTGGAGCTGTGGGTTGCAGTCTGATTATCCTGTTCTTTACATCTAGTATCCACTTATGAGTGAGTACATACCATGTTTGACTTTCTGAGTCTGGGTTACCTCACTCAGGATGATATTTTTCTAGTTCCATCCATTTACCTGCAAATTTCACAATGTCATTGTTTTTCTCTGCTGAGAAGTACTCCATTGTGTATATGTACCACATTTTCTTAATCCATTCTTCAACTGAGGGTCATCTAAGTTATATCCAGGTTATTACAAATAATGCTGCTATGAACAAAGTTGAGCATGTATCCTTGTGGTATGTTTGAGCATTCCTTGGGCATATGCCCAAGAGTGGTGTAGCTGGGTCTTGAGGAAGATTGATTCCCAGTTTTCTGAGAAACCGCCATACTGATTTCCAAAGTGGCTGTACAAGTTTGCATTCCCACCAACAGTGGAGGAGTATTCTCCTTGCTCCACATCCTCTCCAACATAACCTGTCTTCAGTGTTTTTGATCTTAGCCATTCTGACAGGTGTAAGATGGTATCTCAGAGTTGTTTTAATTTGCTTTTCCCTGGTGACCAAGGATGAGCAATTCCTTAAATGTCTTTCAGCCATTTGAGATTCTTCTGTTGAGAATTCTCTGTTTAGCTCTGTAGCCCATTTTTTAAATTGTATTATTAGGTATTTTGATGTCAGGTTTCTTGAGTTCTTTATATATTTTGGAGATCAGCTCTCTGTCAGATGTGGGGTTGGTGAAGAAAACATCTCATTTATATTTAGTACTTTTCTGTGTAATGATATATTTGAGTGATTATGTTAGAAAAAGTATTTTATACATATCTGCAATGATGGTTTGAATAATGATGATCCCCATAGGCTCATATATTTGAATGTTTAGTCACCAGGGAGTGGATTTTTTGATAGGATTAGAAGGATTAAGCAGTGTGGTCTTGTTGCAGGAAGTGTTTCACTGGGAGTAGGTTTTAAGGTTTGAAAAGGTCCAGGCAGTTCCAATGTTACTCTGTCTTTCTACCAATGAGAAAACAATCTAGCTCTGAGCTATTGCTCAAGTGCCTGTGGGATGCTGCGATACTCCCTGCTGTGATGATAATGGAGTAAACCTCTGAAACTGTAAGCAGCCATCAATTAAATATTTTCTTTCATAGGAGTTGCCTTAGTCATGGTGTCTCTTCACAGCACTAGAAGAGTGACTAAGATACCTTCAGTTCTGTATTTACAATGATCTTTTCCCTACATGAGAGTTACATCTGATCTAATTCTCTATCAGCTTGGAGACTTCTGTCAACTTTCCATCCATTGTATATCTGCTGAAATCAAATGATCATGGTCTGGCAATGATGGTACATGCCCTTAATCCCAGTACTTATGAGGCAGAAACAGGTGGATCTAGGCAGGCCTAGTCTACAGAGTCAGTTCCAGGACAGCCAGGGCTACAAAGAGAAACCCTGTCTGGAAAAACAAAAACAAAAACAAAAGCAAACACAAAAACAAACAAAAAACAACAAAAAAGAAAACAAGTGACCATACCTTTTATATATTTTAAAATTCTATTATTATTGAATTACTTGTGAAAGAGATATTGTTGAGTTGTAAAATTATAAAATTTTTCATCGTTTTAGTTTTTAACAAATTTCAAATTACTTTTCATTATCAGTTAGTTTATAAATCTAAAAGAGGAAATTGTTACAATTCAATTTTTACTTTGTTAATTTTATCCATTGTTTTTCATGTTTATATTTTTACTTGTCTTGTCTACAAGTGAATACTCTCTGTAATATTATTCAGGTTGATTTCATCATTATCTTCTCTCTGTCTCTTTCTCTATGTCTGTGTGTTTCTGTGCCTGTCTATCCTCCTCTTATATTAATTAATATATTTTATAATTCTACTATTATTGAATTACTTGTGAAAGAGATATTGTTGAGTTGTAAGTAGACATTATACAATTTTTTGTCATTTTAGTTTTTAATAACTGTCAAATTACTTTTTCATTATTAATTGGTTTATAAACCTAAAATTACCATAAATCTGAAAGTAACTTGTCCATCATCAGATTCACTGTTGATTTTCCTTGGCAAATCATTTTGCTAATGGCTTCCATTTATTACCTATCAAGGTAAAATATTTTCAGTGTTTAATAGTAATGATGTAAGTCTAGGGAGAGAACAAGTCACTTAATAGTCATTACCACTTTATTTATAATTTTAACATGAGGCCAGAAATGGAAATTTATTAATAAATGGAATAAATATATAGTTGTATTGATAGAAAGAAATGATGCATCTTAATATATTAATATGTTTTTATAATTTTATATAAATGGTTCATCTACTTTAATTCATTTATGTTGTACTTAGAATATATTGACTGTATTCTTAAAAATTCTTCACGTTAGTGTTTATTTAGTTCAAGCAGATGAAAAAATAACATCCACTCACAAAATGTTTATCCCATATCATCTACTTAAGTACAAGGAATTTAAGTGGTTAGTCAGAATAAGAGAATTTTACTCATGATGCTTCAATATTAAAAGAAAAGGAATGTTAAGAGAAATAATATGTTAACCATCTTCAAAATTATAAAGGATTAATAGCTCATCTTTAAAGGTTATATTTCAAAAGTCAAATGGTTTTGAAATGTGATATTAAAGCCATTCTTTAAAGCATATTGCTATAGCTGACTCTTTAATGCTAAGAAATAAAATAAAATAAAATAAAAACAAAAAAGCACTCTAAGCCGCTCCTGTATCTTCTCAGAAATCTTATAGTGCCTTGAAATGCCTCCATTGTAGTCATTATCTCAGTTAATAGTATGGTCAAATGGTGTTATGTGTTACCATGCTCATTTGTTTTGGGGTTCACTCTCAGAAATAATATCTTCTCTGGCACATATAAAGTCTATGCACAAAATGATTTCTCTGTGTACTTTTGACCTATGGCTCCAGGCTTTGAAGCACAGTGAATTTGAAGCCGACAGAAAACCATGGAAAAGTCATGACCATGTACCATAACTGTATTGTATATCTGATTGTTAGGCATAATAAGGAGATTTTTGTAATAAGATGCAAATAAAATTGCTCAAAAGCAGAGAGTTTACTAAATAGAAAAGCTCAGAGGAGCTGTACAGTGAAGAAAATTAGTTTTAAAGGGAAATAAAACATTAGGTACAAGTGAAGAGGAAAATCATGTGTCCTAAGCCCAAAGTGAGCAGTCATATGAGCTCCACTAGTCATGCCTCTTGATTTGCCCCTATCATTTATTTTCTTAAGTAATTAAATGACAAAACCTACATTCCTTTTCCAGAAATTTAAATAAATTATATATATATGATGTGAATTTTAGACCTATATTTTAAACATTTTTAATGTATGTTAATGGAATTATGATTTCTTCATTGTAATAGGGCACATTTTATTCTCCATTGACCTTTTATTGAAGAAAGTGTAGAGAATTTTTTTTTTTTTTTTTTTTTTTTTGGTTTTTCGAGACAGGGTTTCTCTGGGTAGCTTTGCGCCTTTCCTGGGACTCACTTGGTAGCCCAGGCTGGCCTCGAACTCACAGAGATCTGCCTGGCTCTGCCTCCCCAGTGCTGGGATTAAAGGCGTGCGCCACCACCGCCCGGCTGAGAATTTATGAATTTAAATCACTGATGACATCAGATGCACTAGAATTTCATGTATGTTACAAAACTGTAGTATGGAATACATGGTCTCGTTACATTATGTGGTTCTGTGGTAGTTTAAATGTAATTGCCCACATAAGCTCCTTGGGAGTGGCATTATTAGAAAGTGTGGCTTTGTTGAAGGTGTGGCTTTGTTAGAGGAAGTATGTCAATGTGGAGGCGGGCTTTGAGTCTCATATATACTCAAGCCTTGCCCAATGTCTCAGATCACTTCCTGTTGCTTGCATATCAAGATGTAAAACTCTTACTTCGCTCCTTTTACATACTGTATCTGCCTGTAGGAGACCATGTCCCACTATGAGGACAGTGGATGGAACCTCTGAACTGTAAGTTACCAGTTAAACTTTCCCTTTATAAGAGTTGCTGTGCTCATGGTATCTACTCACATAAGTAGAAACCCAAACTGAGACAGCATGGAAGACAGCAGTGCTGAGTGTGATTTAAACTGTGGGGAGCTGGCTCAAGAGGTTTCACAGGAGAAGAATTTCAGTATGTTGCCTAGAGATTGTTCTTGTGATATTTTGGTAAAGAAAGTGGCCACTGTTTGTCCTTGTTTGAACAGTCTGCCTACAGCTAAAGTGAAGAGAATTGGATTAATTCCTTTGGCTGAGGAAATCTCAAAACAGCCTACTTTAATCTCTGTTTTTCATGCTCATAAAGATTTATAATGAAAAGGAGCACCAGGAATTAGAAGGGAGCTAATCCTGTGATCAAGGAGATAAACAGATTAAGCAAAGCACTAACAGGGAGTGGTGACCTCAGGGCAAAATCCCACCCAGATAAATTTCTAACTTGTGAAAAAGGATTAAAGGAAAAGTTAGAGCCCAGTGTGGTAATACATACCTCTAATCCCAGCACTTCAGAGGCAGAGGTTGATGGATCTTTGAATTTGAGTCCAGACTGGTATACAGAGCAAGTTCGAGGACAACCACACTTAGATGGTGATGGTAACCATTAAAAGCCAAGAGCTGGTGAAGAATGTAATTGAACAAAGGGGCCGTGTTCCAGCCCCAGTAAGCAGCAGAAATAGGCAGCTTTTGCCAAGTGATTATGGCTTTAGAGTTAAGGACAGAATAAAGAAGTTACAGAATTTGCTTCCTTGACTAAGGAAAATCACTAAGGCCAGGCATGTGTCAGGGGTGTCCTTGAATTGAAGCTAAGGAGGCCATTTTGTGAAGCTGTGGAGTTGAAGTCTGAATTACCATGGGAACTCCATGATGTTGGAGATGCCAGAGCTGTGGGATACCTGCCATGGACAGCTGCTAACAGGGAGTGGAACCAGCCCAGGAGAAAGAAGTGTGTTACAGTCAACAAAACTGAAAGGAGCTAGAGAGCTGAAGAGCATTTTGACATCAGTCATAGACATACAGATTTTGGAGTTTGCTCACCTGATTTTCAGTCTTGCTTTGGTTCAGTATTTCCTCACTATGCTCCCCTCACTTTTGTTTTGAAAAAGTAATCTATATCCTCTGCCATTGTATGTTGGAAATATGTCATCTGATTCATTTTTTATTTTATTTCATAGGGAATTACAAATAAGACATTACAATAATCTCAGAAGAGACATTGAACTTTAGACTTTTAAACTTTATTGAGACTATGACAGATTATGGAGACATTTGAAGTTAGACTAAATGCATTTTGCATTATGATTTTCATTAGAAACTCTGGGGAGAAAGTTGTGGAATGTGGTAATTTTAATGTAATTGCCCCCATAAACTCATTGGGTGTGGCACTGTTATATTGTGTGGTTTTGTTGAAGGTGTGGCTTTGTTAGAGAAAGTTTATCACCATGGAGCCCGGCTTTGAGAGCTGATATATGCTCAAGCCATGCTCAATGTCTCAGATCACTTCCAATTACCTGTATATCAGGATATAAAACTCTCAGCTCTTTCTCCAGCACCACGTCTGCCTGCATGCCACCATGTCCCACCATGATGATAACAAACTGAACCTCTGAACTGTAAACCACCCAATTAAATGTTCTCCTTTAAAAGAGTTGCCCTGGTCAAAATATCTCTTCATAGCAATAGAAATCCTAGCTAAGGCAGGTTCCATTTGAACAATTATATTCTGTCTTCCTGGAGAGAGTAGAAGTTCTTCTATCCATATTTAGAAACAAAATGAAATATTCTCAGTCTTCATTAGTCCTGAAAATCAAATATGATATAACAAAAGGAATGAATCATTAACCAAAGAAAAAGCTGTCATAAACTAAAAAGTTCAAATTCATGTAGCATGTCAGAGACTGCTCATATTTAGTAATTAACTAAAATATATTATATATTAACAAAGTCCATAATTTTGTAAATTTTAAGAAATTGACTTACCAAAATAGTAACCATTAGTGTGCATATATATGATATACGTCAGTGGATTTATGGAGATGATAACAGAAAAAAATGCTTTCCCTTTTTTCAAAACAAGATTGTGTTCACTATGAAAAGTAAAAATGGTTGAGGCTCAGACATTAGGTAAGTGTTAGATATTATGACCAGTGTGAATGAGTCTCTGTGTTTGACCTCTAGCTCTAGAGCACTAAGTGACAAGTTTTAAAGGAAGTTAGTGGTTGAAATCAAAATGGAAAGGGTCTAGCCTAGAGCATGTGACAAAAGAAGGGCTAGTTCTTACTCTCCCCTTTAAGTCTGACTGTGTAAAAAGTAGCCACATTGTGTAGAGAGGATAAGATTAATTTACTCATATTGAGTTTGTGGCAATATAAATGAATTTGCAAAGATATTTCAAAATTACTTATATCCATATATATATATATATATATATATATAATTTAAACTTTTAAAATATATATAAATATATGTGTGTGTCTTTTATCCTTATCAAAGAACAAAATATCTATTTCTTTTTGTGCTATTTTCCATCTCTCCAAGAGCCTTGCTAGCTCATGAACACATCAAATTTGGTACTAATTTTCACATTTGGCCTTGAGGACTCCTTTGGTATTAACCATATTTCTCAACATAGTTCATAGTTATATAGGCAATTCCCTACACTGCTTCAATTTATCTACACTACTCACTAAATGTAGTATGTAGGTGTGGTGGTTTGAAAGAAAATGGCCTGCAAAGGAAGTGGCACTATTAGGAGGTGTGGCCTTGCTGGAGGAAGTGTGCCACTGGGGGGGGGGGGGGGACTTTGAGGCTGTTTCTCTCAGTGTGACTGTCAGTTGACTTCCTCTTGCTTTCAAGATGTAGAACTCCCTGCTACTCCAGCACCATGTCTGTCTGCATGCCACCATGCTCTCTGTCATGATGACAAAGGATTGAACCTCTGAAATTGTAAATGAGCCACTCCAATTAAATGTTTTCTTTATAAGAGTTGCCATGGTCATGGTGCTTCTTCATAGCAATAGAAACCTTAATTAAGACAATAAGGATCACTTTCATGACAGTTATGTGACACTTTCATAATGTAGTACCCAAGATCCAGGCAATAGCTAAATAGACATACTTTAGAACAGGAATCTAGGATAAAAACAAATATGACTGTTCTAAAAACATTTTTTTAAAGTAGCAATAAAATGTCTCCTAATGATATTCTGATATATTCATAGATTAGTGCCTTGTTCACCCATCTTCAAAGAAGCCTCCATCTGTAGCAGATAGGAAAAAAAAAAAACAGAGACTTGCAGCCATAAAATATGCAAAAGTGAGAGATCTTGGAACATGTGGCCATAAATGGGATCAAATCCCATCATATCTCATGGAATCATGGAGAAAGAGGAGACAGAAAGAATGCAAGAGCCAGAGGGAATGGAGAACACCAAGAAAGCAAGACCTTTTAATTCAACATGATCAAAGAACATATGAACTCAGAGAGACTGAGGCAGCATGCAGCTCTGGTGTGTACCAGGTCCTCTGCATATGTATTATGGCTTCCTCTTTAGTGCTTTTATGGAATTGCTGAGTGTGCAAACAAGAGGATCTCTGTTTCTTGTGCCTTCTTTTGGTTTCTTTTTCTTCTATTCTTTTTTTTTCAAGACAGGTAGTTTTGCGCCTTTCCTGGAACTCACTTTCTAGACCAGGCTGGCCTCGAACTCACAGAGATCCGCCTGCCTCTGCCTCCCGAGTGCTGGGATTAAAGGCGTGCATCACCACTGCCCGGCCTGACGTGTTAATTTTTATTTTATGTTATATTTAATTTTATTATTGTCCCTTAGAAGCCTGTTTGTTTTCTAATGAGAGGCCAAAAGATTCAGATAGTAGGGAAGCTGGGGTGAGGGGCATGGAGAAGTATTGGGAGGGGAAATTGTAATCAGGGTACATTATGTGAGAAAAAAAATCTATTTTTTAAGAAAAAAATAAAATAAGTAAAAATAGAAATATTATTGTAAAGTTAAATTATTTAAAGTATTTAAAAATTCTGTGAAACATAGAGCTAAATAAATACAGTGAATAGAGAAATTATAACTGAAAATCATCAATTAAACATAGTTAAAAATAACAAAAGTCAATGCTACTTGAGCTAAGAGTCACTCCCTCTCAGCCCTTACTTTTAATGTGTTAAAACCAAAGAAAGTACATAAATACTGGATGGGTGAGGCTGCTTCTCCACTCAACAAGAAAACAGGTTGAATGTTGTCAAATCTGCATGCAACACTTGCATTTACTTAAGCAGATCAAGAGTTTAAGATCGTTATTGCCTATGTAATGAGTTCAAGACCAGCCTGCTGTTTGATGCCCTATTTGGAAAACTAAAATGAAAATACATAAAACAAGTCAAACAAACAAACAACAGAAATAGAAAGAGAACACAGTGGCTTAAGGATGTGAGATCATCCCCTGACCTGCTTTCATCTGTATATCAGAGGCTCCCCTCTCAGAATGACACTTTCAGTACTCAATCTAGCTTCAGCTTTCTGCAACTTACCTAGGTGTTCCAGTTTTATTTCTCTTGGTGCGATGCACAGGGCTTGACATAAAAGCAACTTAGAGGAGAAAGGCTTTGTTCTTCTTACAATTTCCAGTGAAAATCAACCGGAGGAGAAGTCAAAGCACATATCAGAAGTAGGTCACATCATATCCATATTGTAAGCCATTAAGAAAATGCCCCCCAAATCTATAAAAATTAAAATTTTGCACTAATAAATAAGTAACATTTATTTCATGGAAAAAAAAAAACAGTGGAAAAGATAAACACAGAAACAGGACAATCATTTCCCCTTTCAGTTCTAGGACTTCATACGGTGCAGACCCAGGCAGGCCCTGACCGTGCTGCCACTATCTCTGTGTGGACACAGATGTACCAATCCCGTTTTCTCTAGAAGGCCTTGATTTTTTGTTGTTCTTCATACCTTCTAGTCCGTTTCCAAAGAGATCCCTCAGCCCTCCAGGGAGGGATTGGATAGAACAATCCCATTTGGGACTGAGTATTTCAAGGTCTCTCGCTCTCTGCACATTACCTGGCTGTGGGTCTCTGGCTGTTTGCTCCCTCTGCTGCAGGAATACACTCCTCTGTTGATGGCTGAACAAGACACTAATCTATGAGAATAGTAGAATACCATTAGGACTCATTTTATTGCTACATTAATTTAATAGGCCAGTAGTATTTGGTTTTCCACAAGATGTTTGCCCTATTTAATCTCAAGGTTTTTGTCAGTAAGCAGCTTCGGGTAGGGGTCCGTCTCATGAACTTAACTCGAATCAGATATTGGTTGGTTCTTCTATTCCTAACCTAAAAGCCATCTAAAATTGACGAACACTTACAAGTGAAAAATAAGTTAATATTCTCTAAAGGAATTTAACTTAGGGAAAAAAAAAAAAAAAAAAAAAAAAAAAAAACACTGTGAAGGGAAGTCCCCACGCCGAACAGTAGGTAGCCAACCCATAGCAAACTCAACACCATCTCTGGAGCTTCTTTGTCTCATAATGTTGTATCAGGGAATTTTCTTTTCATCTCATTTCATTTCTTTCTTTCTTTTTCCTTTCTTTCTCTTTCCTTTATTTTTTTTTAACTCACAAACCTTTTGTGTTTATATTATGATTTCCATTTTTGCCCTTTTATGAGTCGTGTGTGTGTGTGTATGTGTGTGTGTGTATGTGTGTGTGTGTGTGTGTGTGTGTGTGTGTGTGTGTGTGTGTGTGTGTGAAAACCTGTGTATCTCTGTTTCTACACCTGTTTCTTGTGCTTTTTCTTTGGCCTTTTTTAAAAATTTGGTTGTTTTGTCCTATTCTGATTTGTTTTTGCTTTATCTTATTTTTATTTTATCATTTTTTCTTAGGTGCCTATTTGTTTTCTAATGAGAGATAAAGAATGTGTAGAGGCAGATGAAAAAGGAATTGGGAATGAACTGGGAACAGAGGCACAGGGGAAACCATAATCAGAATATACTGTATGAAAAAATATCTATTTTCAATTTAACAATTAAAATATAAATTTTAAATGTAAACCAAGCTTTATTTCAAAAGATATTAACTATAATTGATTCAGATGTAAACAAAACTTTCCTCTTAATATATAAATTTTGAATGAATTAAATAATCCAATGTGTAATTAAAACCGAAGCCAAGGATAGCAGCATATACCTTTAATTCCAGCAATCGTGAGGCAAAGAACAAACTTATACAGAGTTAAACACAAAGAAAAAATTGTAATTATAATGAAAATAGGAAGAATATAAGCATGAAAATAAGAACAGAGAGAAGAAGATTCCCCCAAGGAGATGTTTAGGTGACTGACCAAGGTATATGGCAGAATCGAGATAACAAGAAGTAACAGTTTTCCCTTTCCCAATAGGGAGGATGTGCAAAGAGTTGGCAGAGGGAAAAGAATATATATATATATATATATATTTATATTGTTAGTTTTTGTATATAGTGACAGGAAAAATTCCAATTTTATAGTTTGTAAATGAAATTCAGTTTTTCTCTGAAACATTAAGAGAAAGGACTGTTCTGAATTTTTTTTGGTCTAGGCATTTTTTAAAATTAATTGGTTACAGTGATATTTATAAATAAGAATTTAATTCATTCTCTCTTTTTTAAAATAGAAGGATGAGAAAATAATTTTTAAAGGGTTATTACAAGGAAGAAAACCTGTCTCTTGAGATTCAGGTGGTACACACAGCATGGATGTGCTTGAGAGCTGGGTCCTGAGCAGAACAGAGTGGGGTGGAATGATTGGTGTTTCCATACTGTTCAGAGTGGCATGAAATTTTAATTAACGAATGTTTGTTTCTAAGTTTTTCCATTAATTATATTTTTAGGTTGCAGCTTTTGAGTGTGGGTGACTACAAGGATCAAAAGTGAAACAGGAAATGACCAGGAAACAATTGTACCTTTTAGTCACTTATCTGACAAATCAATATTCTTGAATGACTCTGTTGATACCTGAATATGTAAACATCTTGTATCATCAATTAATCACAGAATCTTGATAATATAGAATACTATTATTTAGCATTCAAAATCCAGTAGTGTAATCTAACTGCAGAATTGGATGTCTCCATACAAATAGGAAAAAGATGATTATCTCCATAGACTGTGACAGCACTTAAAATCCCATGTCCTTTTTATAACAAACAGATTCCTATACCTGGGGTTTGTAATTCATTATTATTAAAATCATGACAATCTTAAATTACTACTCATATAAGTAATAATTTCAGGTGGCTGTATTGTACCTTTAACTGGGAAAAGGGCTGTCTATGGGAAAAAAATCACTGTGACCAATTAATTTTAAAAAAGGCCTAGACCAAAAAAAATTCAGAACAGTCCTTTCTCTTAATGTTTCAGAGAAAAACTGAATTTCATTTACAAACTATAAAATTGGAATTTTTCCTGTCACTATATACAAAAACTAACAAAATATATCATAAACCATACATGAGAGCAAAAAATATAAAATTCTCAAATAAAGCAGTAGACATCTTTCTGACTTGCTTCTAAGCAAAATTTTCTTAGCTAATAAAAGTAAGGGCTAGCATAGTAAAGACAAAGGTATGAACCAAACTTTATTAAAATAAAAAATTATTTAATGAAAAATATAATGAAAGAAATTTAAAAACAAACTATAGAATGATTATTTTATATCATATTTCTGACAAAGAAGATCAATCAGAAGAGGAAAATAACTGCAAAACAAAGCTTTCGCACTTTACAAAAAGAAAAGAAAAAGATTAAACAATTCTGAAAAGACAACCCCTAAAAGAAATATGAAAATTTTAATAGAGCACCTAAGAGATATTTGATGAATTATTTATTGAGAACACACAGCTCAAAATCATAATGAGATATCACTCCACACAATGATATGGACATAAAAATAAAAGAAGAAGAAGAAGACAGATGGTGTTCAGACTTGGCAATGATGGGGAGAAATTTAAACTCTTATAGATTGCATGTGGGAATGGAAGATGGTAGAAACATTTTAAAGGTTTGGCAGTTCTTCAGAAATATAAAGCTGCCATATGATCCAGCAATTTTGTTCCTCTGTATACATCCAAGAGTAATAAAAACATATGTCTACACTAAAACTTGTATAACCATGTTTACAGTAGAATTAGACATATCCAAAAATTAGAGGGACCAAATGACTACAAACTGATGGTTTAATAAATAAAAAGACATGCCCCAAATGGCACTTTCACAAAAATGAATTTTGCTAATACATACCACAATATGGATGAACTTTGGAAAATGAGGTGCTACCATCAAAAAAGAAAACATTTTGTGTCATTTTATTTATATGAAATGTTCATTATCACAAATGGAGACAAAATACACTACGATTTGAATATGAGTAGAGTGTTTAGAAGTGAAATGCAGCTTTATGATGGAATTTTATAAAGTTGAAGGTGCTTACATTCATGAAACTCTGTTAACATACAAAAGAATATTAAATTTCATGCTTTAAAAAATTAATTTATGTGTTGTGAATCTTGTATCAATATAGGTTTTTAATTAAATGGAAAAAAATTAACCAGATTTGTTTTCTCTTTTATTATGTTTTAAAAGGTCTGCTTTTGGCTGGTTGGTGGTGGCGCACGCCTTTAATCCCAGCACACAGGAGGCAGAGCCAGGCAGATCTCTGTGAGTTCCAGGCCAGCCTGCTCTACAGTGCGAGATCCAGGACAGGCATCAAAACCACACAGAGAAACCCGGTCTCAAAAACAAGAAAGAAAAAAAAAAAGTCTACTTTCTTTTAGGCGTCAACATTGCTTTACGTATAATAAAACATTCACAAGTACAATGGCACTATAGGTTCAGCACTGTAGAGATTGCTGCTCTACAAGAGGACTATCGTTTGGGTCCCATAACTGTTCCTCTCCAAAATATCCAATGCCATTCTGAACTCTTTAGCATACCACATATTGGTGTATAAACAGAAACCATCACACACACATATGCACACTCATAACCATACATATGAAAGATGTACTGAAGATGTGCACTGAAGAACATATGTAAAAATGTATTCATCTTTATCTATCTATCTACCTATCTATCTGTCTGTCTGTCTGTCTATCTATCTATCTATAACTATCTATCTAATCTGTTAGGTATTTATCAATCATCTATCATATGTAATCTATCTATATCTATATATCATCTGTCTATATATATTTAAATATCATTTATCATCTATAACCTACCTCTATCTATCTATCTATCTATCTATCTATCAATTTATCTATAATCAATCATCATTGTTGTCTAGCTATCTATTCATTTAACACATATTCTTTGTATATTCACAATACAGGAATGAAGTAATAAAAGGAGGAGTGAGATAAGCTCATAACTGTGGGAACTGGGATAAATGTACTACAAATTGATAGAGATCTTACAGTTATATACAAGTAGAAACAGTTCAAAATGAAAGCATGCATATAAAATCAAGTGAATATCTGAATTTATTATTTATAGTACATAGTGATGTGAAGATATGGGATGTGAAGAAGTTCAGTATGCACAATCTTTATGTTTTTGAAAAATGCATTACTGAAGGGACTGAAATTTAAACAACATTGAAAAGAAGAAGAAGAAGAAAAAAAAGAAAAACTGGATCTGATGAGATAATTAGTGGGTAGATGATAACTTGCGGCCAAGTCTGATGACCTGAGTTTGAGACTCTGGACTCACATATTAGAAGGAGAAAAACAGACCCCTCAACATCTACCATGACATAAAGACACTTGCATATACACTTATAAGTAAAATGGAATAAAAATTAAAATGGAATATTGCAGTATATTGGTACTGTAAAAAGAAATAAAATAATTTTAAATTACTTTCAAGAAAAAATATTTGTATAATACATAGAATAGTCTTCATGTTTGTTTGTTTTTATTTCGTCACTTGACCCTTTAGTGATCTAAGAAAGAAAGCCATAATTGAACATTCTCTAATAGGTGTTTGGAATAGAAACCCAGTAAGAACTTATGAAACAATTAGAATTCATTAATATGTTTTATTGTGAAAGAAATAAGCAGGTAAATGATAGACAAATTTAATTTCTGGTTTCGTAACACCTTTAAAAGGCACAGAAAAAAAAAGATATGCCCTTCTCCTTTTCTTCCTTTCTTGAACTCATGGACTTCTTTAATGTTTAGCCTTTGTGTATGATTATGAAGATTACTGGTGCAGCTACAGTCTGCATTCTTCATACAACTGCATGTATCTGTAATGCATACTGTAATGTTCTAAATGGTATTTCCCCACCTGTATGATATAGGTTTCTCTAAGGAAGACAAGAGAGATAGGCTCTGGCATCTTGTGAATAGATAACTTTTCCATACAGTGTTTTAAACAATGTACACATTTTACAAAAGCTCTCAAACTGTCACACTGAAAAGCCATGCGATATTCCACTATGATTTTATATAAACTTTTAAACATTAAATAAATGTTCAAAGGGGCTACTTATTGGTGAAAAAGAACACATCAAATTCAACAATGAAAATTTTCTCAAGTCTACCAAAGCCAGAGTTACAGATTTCATATACGAAGAAAAATATAATTATTCGATGATGTACCAGATTTCAAATATTCAGATTTCACTTACCAATAAGGTAGTCATATTGGCTCTGTAACTTTGATTTTATATACAAGTAGATAATTAGGCCCCTAGTGATGGACATGCACTTTGTAATAAACAATACTTCTTCCGATAACACAAATATTTATCTTGTGAATCAAAATCTATAAATCCCATATGTATGAGACATTCATTTCTTAGAATCTGAATGAATATGATTTAAGAACTCAGAAACTTAATACTAGTATAAAAATAAAAAGCAAACCAACTTTAAATGTTTTCATCTGTGAATCTGTTATAGCTTAAGCCATTATTTCAACTCTCCCATGAAAGATGAAACATGACAATATGATATTAGAGTACAAGACACTGTGAATATGTTTTCATTTTTATAAGACTTCTGCATTATGTGTCAAAACACTACAAACACAATTTTAAAATAATGAGCAACATAGATCAAAAATGATAAATTGACTTCAAAGAAAGAATGCTATAATAACCAGAAAATTAAATCACTCTGAAAATAAAATGCACATTTAAACAGAAGTAAAAACCACTATTAACACAGTTCAATTTTAGTATCATTGCTATAATTTACACACTTTTAAAGACAATGATCATACAATATTTGCATGTAAATAACCTTAAACATTTAATACAAAAATAATACCATGGAAAAATTTGAAACAAGTATAAAAAAAATACAGTTCCAATTCAAATTTAAAAAAAATTCTCAAAGGTATCATTTTATTTAAAGTATATAATAAAATTAAAAAGAAGTATACATTATTGTCATAATTGCCAAAATATAAGTGTGATGGAGTGGAAAATATGAACTATAAAAGTTTTCAAGTAGATAACTTACATAAAATTATGAAAAATATGTTGTTATCAAATTTTTCATCAGTAATATGCTAATTTATTAATATGCAAAAAAAATCCCAATAAACAGATATTTGAAAGTACTAATGTAGTTAATTTTACTGAGTAAAAACAATGGATTTGAATTTAAACAAGTATAGTTCTTGAATTTTTAAACTCTCTTTAATTTTGTGAAATTTCATTTCTTTAGAAACATGCTACATGTTAATATTAATTTTGAATCTTTCTACCTCACTGAAATCATGTATTATTCAAAGTATTATTTTGGTGTGTCCTTTAACATTTTGGCCAAACACAGTATAATATCCTACTTTATAATTTAATTGCTTGTATTCCTTCCATATATTTGATCTCTCTACATGTTATTATATCTCATTTTAAAACAACAAATTTGATGTTGGGGTCCTACTCAATAAATATAAAGAATTAGCTATTATTTATCTTTTATCTATCTATATTTACTAGTCAATGATTGCCTTTTGATAAACAAATAAGTTAATAAGTAACAAAACATAACTCAAAGATATTTCATTATTTTCTATATTTGTGCCAATATATTTGAGTCAAGTTCTCCCTATGTAGCCTAAGTGGGCCCCAAACACATGACCCTCCCACTCAAATCTCTAGAATGCTACCTGAACAAACTTACCTGACTATTGGTATATATTTTCCAAAAATGGTATTCATAACAGAACTTGGAAAGTTTGTAAATACACTTACAAAATGTTTTGATGTAATACAACAGTAATTATTTTAAATGATGAATAAGAATGAAGACATAAATAAAGATGTTATTCCATATAACAAGATAAATTATATAAATATGCCGTCCATATTTTGTGTTTTAAAGTAGAATTAAGAAGGTAAGTTGTATTTTACCCATAAATCTGAGATTCCCTAAAGTTATATATAATGTGTTAGAAATAAACATTTGAGCAACTAAGTAATTATGGGATTAAAATGTTCATTACATTGCATGCATTAAACTATTTAATAAACAAAAGTAACATTTCATGAATGGAAATACTTGCAAATTAATTACAAATGCCCCATAATAACTGATTGTTTCACATGGATGAACATTTCACTCGTCTAGGAAGATGTGTTTATGGTTTGTGACTTCTGTTTACAGTACATCAAGTGATGATGCCTTGAACGACTGCTATGTCTCATTGTTCTCACTGAATGATAACAAATATAGTAGCAACATAACTCATGTATATTTGAACCAGCATAAGGAGGCATTCACAAATACATATTCAACATAAATTCACATAACTGCTTCTACATATTTTCCTGTGATCAATAAAATACACTTTATTTTGAGAAATATAAATATTTCTTTGACAAAGAGCTATTCTTTTTTAAATTTTTTTTTATTCATTTTATATAGCAACCACAGACCCCCCCATCTCTCCTCCCAATCCCCTGCACCTTCCCACCCACCCCCATCCACTCCTACAACAGGATAAATTCTCCTACTGGCAGGGGGTGGACAGCTGAGCCTGGTACATTCAGTTAGAATGCAGTTATGGATTATGTTGGTAGTTGTAGGTTTTCCTCAAAGAGCTAATCCTTCACTAGACCTGGGTAGTTGGCTACGTTTCCATACCAAGAATTATTTCTCTTTTGTTCAGTAGACTTTAAGTCCATTAGAGAGCTGTTGGTTAACACCAAGGTATGTGTGCCAGTAGCATGCTCTCAGGGTTATCACACTATGATTATCATCATTTTAGTACATAAACATGAGAGCTGGGTAGAAACTACATCAATCAAAATGCAAAGAACAAGTGATGCTGTGGTGTCCAAGCTCAGCTGATGAATTTACAAGAAGCATCCTGGAGTTTCACTTAGTTTTATGAGTAAAATGAAAGAGGAGGTAGAAGCATTGTAAGAGCAAGAATAGCAGAAAGTGTGCTATAGATTTCATCTCCTAGATGTCAGAGAAGGTATACCTATAAAGTCTCACCAGCATAGATGCCCAAGAAAAAGCCAGACAAGGACAAAAGTAATAGGCATGCTCTCACTGAAGGGGGAAATCTCATGGAGTATCAACTCTACACAAAGAACTACAGTCAATTAAGGAAAGCTGAGATTTAAAGAAATGATCTTCTTCATGGGGGAAAAAAACCCCCAGATTTGTTATTCAATACCAAGTGGTCTGCTCTAAGACCCTGTACAAACAAGTAATATTTGATGACTTAAAGGGTGTATATATTTTTACATATTTTTAATGTATATATTCTTATATGGTGACATATATATGGATAGTCTTATATATATATATATGGTGACACACTCACACACACACTGTCTTAGTTAGGGTTTCTATTGTTGTGATGAAACACCATGATCAAAAAGCAAATTGTGGTGGAAAGGGTTTATTTGGTTTATGCTTAAAGATCATAGTCTGGGCCTGGTAGTGGTGATGAATGCCTTTAATCCCAGTACTGAGAAGGCAGAGCCAGGTAGATCTCTGAGAGTTTGAGGCCAGCATGGTCTAAGGAGCGAGATCCAGGACAGGCACCAAACAACACAGAGAAACCATGTCTCGAAAAACAAAAAAACAAACAAACCAAAAGATCATAGTCCACATAGTCCATCATTGGAGGAAGTCACAACAGGAACTCAAACAGGGGTGAAACCTGGAGACAGGAGCTGATGCAGAGGCCAAGGCAGCAGAGCTGTTTACTAGCTTGCTTCCCCTGGTTTGCTGAGCCTGCTTTCATATAGAACCCAGAACCACCAGGCCAGTGGTGGCACAACGCACCATGGCCAGGAGCCTCCCTGTTGATCACTAATTGAGAAATGCCTTAAGGTTGCTCTAATGGAAGCATTTCCTCAAATGAGGGTCCTTTCTTTCTAATGACTTTCTAGATGACACACAAAAACAGTCAGTACACACACACTCATACACACACACACACACACACACACACACGCACAAAATGTGTGTGTATGTGTATATATATATGTGTGTGTGTGTGTGTGTGTGTGTGTGTGTGTGTGTGTGTGTGTGTGTGTGTGTATATATGGCAGTAAAATTACAGAAAAAGAGGCCATGAATTTGAGAGAGAGCAAGGAGGAAAAGGGTGTATGGGAAGTTTTGGAGAAAGAAAAGGGGAAATGATATAATTATTTTTGTTTCGAAATTAAAAAGAGCTTTCTGCAAAATTAATTTTACTTAGTATAGAGCACTTAGCAATATTGTATCTATAGAATTTGGTATAACAAAAACATTCATTGTAGCAAAAGCACCCTAGTTAACTAGAAAAGAGTATTTTTTGGTATATAAATGCCATTCTACCATTCTTATGAACCATGAGTTAGTAGAATCTCTGAAAGATACTGTGTAATATATTCAAACTGGCATTCATTCTTTGATATCCTCCTCATTAAAGAATATTCCCTGTCTTATTTCTTTCAATCAAAGCAGATTCTAGAACTCTTACGTCTTCCGTTGTACTGGTTTTTACCAGCAAACATGGGAAGAAAACATGCGAGGATCCATGACTGTGATGGCACACAGGTCATTATTTTCACAGCTTAAGATTACTGACTACCTAGGTCTTGAGCAATAGCTTTTGGAGTTGGAAGGTTCTGTAAAGGAAGGCTAGCTATGTGTTGTACTTGTGGAGATACATTAGGGGTGGAGGAAAGCACTTGGCCCTAGCTCTAACCCACTAGGAGAGGCTTTTGTCCAAATCCACCTATCTCACACATCAAAATATTACGATGTTTTCTGGAAGACTTTTTAGTTTTGTAGTAGTTTTTGTTACTCTTTGTTTGCTTGTTTGTTGTTTGTTTCTTTGTTATTTGCATAGGATCAGAACAGTATACTGGCTGACTAAAAGGTATCCATCCTGCTCACTTAGCTTCTGCATGATGGGGCACAGGACAGGCACAGCACGAGCCATCACATCCGGACATAGACATGACTAACTTTCTAGTTACGACTAGAAAGACAACAAGGTGAAGCTCTGATAAACGTTATCTTAGGTGGTGTCATCCAAAGTTTGAATGTGTGTCTTAACTTACACGTGGAGTTGTCAGAAGACATGTCCATGTTCCTGAGCTAATGTATGATATGCTTACTGAAGCTTGACATTCGAAGTAAAGTTTATGATGTTATGCATTCACTTATAACTAAATTGTGAAAAAATATTTAAATACAGAAGTGTGTTTATGTTTTGAAGAGTTTATGATGAAATGTATGTAAACATTTCAAGCTGGTAAAACATAAGCTTGTTTTCTCTGTGGAAATATTTGCTTATATAGTGAAGGATGAAAAAAAAGATCTTTTCTGTTAATTTTCAAATGTGACTCTCTCAGAAGGGTAGAGCTAAAAGCATACTTCTATAAAATGGTCACAGTTCATCACAGTGTTGGGTGGAGCTTACTTAAGACTGCTTAGAATTGTACGATCATTCTGATCCTTGTAGAATGACCTTCACATGAGTAAATCACACAGCTACTACACATGGGGTAGTAACAGTGATAATCCTCTATCTTAGAAATATTTTCATCTCTGTGTAGAAAGCTCAAGTCAACTAAAATATTCTAATAACTTAATATTCATTCAATGCAAAACGCTATTTTTCAGTGTTCCTCCAGTGTTATCAATTTGTGTGTTATACATAATATGAATCAAGAAGAGAACTATATTATAATGCCAACCTATAACAATTTCCTAATTATGAAAATAATAAAATTGGTACAATATCTTGATTTGTAATACATATTTTCTGATGATGTGTTTTCTTTTAATATGAATCTTTTCAATTGGGATCTTTACTAAGAATGAAGAAAGAAAATGAATGGTTTCTACAGTCTGTCATAAATTATAACTCTGGAATAATAGTTAATAAAATACTGTTCTATAAGAGTAATACTTCATAGAAAAGATTTGCAATTTGCCAAAGCAATTACTTAATGATGTAGAGTATATTATGTCTCACAAATGTTTGTGAATTTCTTTTTATTTAACATAATTTTCAAATCAACTAATTTTTCAATGACTCACATTATCCACTAGGGAACATGAGTGTCATATCTCATTCAAAATTAATTCAGCCAGGAAAATATATAGAAAAACACAATCCAGTTTCTCTTGAAGAGTCCTCATCAGTAGAAAACACACTCCAAGCCAATCAGTGTATCAGTTATACATATTTATAGTTTTTACTCACATTATTTTGCAGTCATCTTATATTGTCAGGATAAAAAAAAGATAATGCATATTTCAAAATGTATTTTGTCACAAATGGTTTGATCATTGGTTTAAAAGTTTATAAATATTTACTTAGTTACATATTGATTTCAAATACACCTCTAATTACATGAGGTTCATATCAGTCCTTTTAATATGCAATGCATGTTTCCACTTTCTCAAGGCAATTAAACCATCTGTCGAAAGCTTTTTTTTTTTTTTTTTTTTTTTTTTTTTTTTGGTTTTTCAAGACAGGGTTTCCCTGTGTAGCTCTGGCTGTCCTGGAACTAGCTCTGTAGACCAGCTTAGCCTGGAACTCACAGAGATTCACTCTGAGTGCTCCTGAGTGCTGGGATTAAAAGTGTGCACCTCTACCACCCAAGTAGAAAACATTTTTTAACTAAAAATCTTAGCTAGTAACATAAAATAAAAATGAAAACAAGAATTTCTGAAAACTTGTAGACAATCATTTTAAAGACAGATACCTCACCTTTGAAACAAGTATTTTTAACAGTAAATAAGAGAGACTCTGCCTGAAAAATTCAGAACTGCATTTGAAGATTCCAGACATCAACCTCAGTCTACAAATTTAGGTACACATATACATGCATTTCTGCACACATGTGTATGCATGCATATATATTCACACACCACAAACATTTAAATCTGAAAACGTTAAACAGGACAAGTTTGTTTATAAAGTCCTCTGAAAAGTTACTTGTATAGTGGATTGCACCTTATCTTCATAGACTTGAGGACTTTAACTGTAGTTCAGATCCTTTAACCCCTGCTTACTCTTTTTTTTCCTCACGTATTCGATCTGAGCTGCAGCTTCCCCTCCCCCCAGTCTCTCCCACTTCTTTCACAAATGCTCTGCCTCTGTCTACCCTCAGCAAAGAACAGACCTCCCAAGGACATCAACCAAGCATATGCTACAATAAGACCAGACACATACCCTCACATCAAGGCTGGATGAAACAACCAAGTAGCAGGAAAAGGGTCCCAAAAGCAGGCAAAAGAGTCAAAGACAGCCCCAACTCCCACTGTTGGGAATCCCACAAGAAGCTTAAACTTCTCAGCTATAATACATGTAGAGGACCTAGGTCAGACCCCTACAGGCTCCCTGATCCCTGTGAGTGCCTATGGGTCCCAATCAATTGATTCTGTGGGCTGTGTTCTCTTATTGTCTGTCCTTGATCCCTCTGCTTCCTCCAATCCTTTCTCACCGCTCCTCCTCAGGACTCCCCAGGCACCACCTAATGTTCGGCTGTGGGACTCTGCATTTGCTCCCTTCAGGTGCTGGATGAAGTTTCTCTGGCCTCTCTGATGACAGTTCTGTTAGGCTCTGGTCCCTGAACACTCTGCAGGCAGGACAGATTGTAGGTGGAAAGTTTTGTGGCTGGGCTGGTGTCCTAATCCCTCCAATAAGGCCATGCCTGGTTACAGAAGATTGTCAGTTCAGACTCCATGTCCCCCATTACTAGGAGTCTTTGCTAGGGTTACTCTCATAGGTTCCATGTACTTTCTACTTTGTCCCAAAAATGCCACCCAATTCCAAGTCGTTTCTCCCATTATCCCCCACCCCAATTTTCTCCCTCCTGTTTGCAACCTCACCTGCTCCAAGTGAAACCTGTTCTAATTTCCTTCTCAGGAAGATCCTTATGACCCCCTTAAGCCTTCCTTGTTAGTTAGCCTCTCTGAGGATCATAGCATGACAATGTTTTATTTTACACCTAGCATCCACTTATACATTAGTGCACACCATGTTTGTCTTTCTGGGTCCATGTTACCTCACTCAGGATGATTTTATTCAAGTTCCATCCATTTACCTGCAAACCTCATGATGTCTTTGCTTTTAACAACTGAGCAATACTCCATTGTGTAAATGTACCACATTTTTTTTTTTATCCAAGACATCCAGGTTGTTTCCAGTTTCTGACTATTATGACTAGAGCTGCTATGAAGATAGTTAAGCAAGTGTCCTTTTAGTAGGATGAGGTGTCTTTTGGGTCTTCAGGTAGATCTATTTTCAATTTGCTTCATTTCTTTTTTTTAATTTTATAATTAATTTAATTTTACATATCAGCCATGGATTCCCCTGTCATCCCTCCTCCCACCCACCCCCTGTCCTCCCCCAATCCACCCCCCATTCTCAACTGTCATATTGATTTCCAAAGTGACTGTATAAGTTTTCACTACCACTAGCTATGGAGGGGTATTCCCCTTGCTCTACATCCTCTCCAGTGTGAGTTGTTTTTGATCTTAGGCATTTTGATAGATGTAAGATGGAATCTCAAAGTTATTTTGACTTACATTTCCCTGATGGCTAAGGATGTTGAACATCCTTAGTCTTTAAGTGTTTATCAGCCATTTTGGTTTCCTCTGTTATGAATTTTTTTTTTAATTTGTATTTTTATTTTGCAGTACAGTTCAGTTCTACATATCAGCCACGGATTCCCTTGTTCTCCCCCCTATGGCCCCCCTCACCTTCCCCCCAGCCCACACCCCATTCCCACCTCCTCCAGGGCAAAGCCTCCCCTGAGGACTGAGATCAACCTGGTAGACTCAGTCCAGGTAGGTCCAGTCCCCTTTTCCCAGGCTGAGCCAAGCAATCCTGCATAGGCCCCAGGTTTCAAACAGCCAACTCATGCAATGAGCACAGGACCTGGTCCCACTGCCTGGATGCCTCCCAAACAGATCAAGCCAATCAACTGTCTCACCCATTCAGAGGGGAGGGCCTGATCCAGTTGGTGACCCCTCAGCCATTGGTTCATAGTTCATGTGTTTCCATTTGTTTGGCTATTTGTCCCTGTGCTTTATCCAACCTTGGTCTCAACAATTCTTCCTCATATAAAACCTCCCCATTCTCGCTAATTGGATTCCCAGAGATCCACCCGGGGCCTAGCCATAGATCTCTGCATCCAGATACCTCAGTAGTTGGATGAGGTTTCTAGCAAGACAGTTAGGGTGTTTGGCCATCCCATCACCAGAGTAGGTCAGTTCGGGCTGTTTCTCAACCATTGCCAGCAGTCTGTTGTGGGGGTATCTTTGTGGATTTCTGTGGGCCTCTCTAGCACTTTTCTTCTTCCTATTCTCATGTGGTCTTCATTTACCATGGTCTCCTAGTCCTTGTTCTCCCTCTCTGTTGTTGATCCAGCTGGGATCTCCTGCTCCCCCAAGCTCTCTTTCCCTCGACCCTCGCCCTTCATTACCTCCACTCATGTCCAGGCTGTTCATGTAGATCTCTTCCATTTCTCCGTCATTGGGCGATCCCCGTGTTCTTTATTTAGATCTACCCCATTTTTTTAACTGGATTATTTGTTTTACTGTTTCTTGAGTACTTTAGCCCTCTGTCAGATGTGGGGTTGGTGAAAATCTTTTGCCATTCTGTGGGCTGCCATTTTGTCCTATGGAGGATGTCCTTTGCATTGTAGAAGGTTTCAGTTTCAGAAAGTCCCATTTATTAATTGTCAATCTTAGTGACTAAACCATTAGTGTTCTTTTCAGGAAGTTGTCTCCTGTCCCAATGTTTTCAAAAGATATTTTCAATTTTCTCTTTATCAAGTTCAGTTAAAGAGTATCTGATTCTATCACCCTGTAGAAAACTCTAGCCCAAGTGGATATGGATCTATTTGTATTCTTCAACATGCCACCATACAGTTAGAAAAGCACCATTTGTTGAAGATGCTTTCTTTTTTCCATTGTATATTTCTGATTTCTTTATCAAGAATCAGTTGTCCATAGGTGTATGGATTTATGTTCAGCTCTTTGATTAGATTCTATTGATCAACTTTTCTGGTTTTATGCCTATGTCTGTTCTTATTACTGCAGCCGTGTAGTACAGCTTGAAATCGGGGACATTGATGCCTACCTACAGAAGTGTATTTTTTGCTGTTCAGGATTTTTTTTAATCTATCCTGTTTTGTTTTGTTTTGTTTTCCACATGAATTTGAGTATTGTTCCTTCAAGGTCTGTAAAGAAATGTGTTAAAATTTTGATAGGGATTGCATTGAATCTGTAGATTCCTTTAGGTAGGGTGGCAATTTTTACTATGTTAATTCTACCAATCCATGAGCATGGATGATCTTGCCATCTTTTGATATCTTCTTTAATTTCCTTCTTCAAATACTTGGAATTTTTGTGGTACAGGTCTTTCATTTGCTTGGTTGGATTTAGTCCGAGATATCTGATATTATTTGTGGCTATTGACAGGTGTTGTTTCCCTGAGATCTGTGTCAGCTCCTTTGTCGTTTGTGTATAGGAGAGTTATTGATTTCTTTGAGTTAATCTTTTTTTTTTTTATGGTGAAAAAGTATATTTAGAATTAGCCAGCTGGACTCAGTTTAGATGATCCCAATTTTGTTGGCAACATCCAGAGCATCATAGTTAGGAGCCAACCGAAAATATGCCTTCTTCTCTCCATCAGGTCTTATGAGGGTGTTGACTTTGGCTACATCAATGTCATAGAGTTTCTTCACAGCCTGTTTGATCTGGTGCTTGTTGGCCTTGACATCCACAATGAACACAAGTGTGTTGTTGTCTTCTATCTTCTTCATGGCTGACTTAGTGGTCAGGGGGAATTTGATGATGGCATAGTGGTCAAGCTTGTTTCTCCTGGGAGCGCTCTTTCGAGGATATTTAGGCTCATGGGAACGAGAATAAGCAATCCTTTTCACCAAGATGGCACCGGGAGCGAAGAAGGAAGCTCCTGCCCCTCCCAAAGCCGAAGTCAAAGCGAAGGCCTTGAAAGCCAAGAAGGCAGTGCTGAAAGGCGTCCACAGCCACAAAAAGAAGAAGATCCGCACGTCACCCAAGTTCCGGCGGCCCAAGACCCTGCGGCTCAGGAGGCAGCCTAAATATCCTCAAATGAGTTAATCTTTTACCCAGCCACTTCACTGAAGGTTTTTATTTTTTTTATCAGCAGTAGGAGTTCCCTGGTAGAACTTTTGATATTGCTCAAGTCTACTACCATATCATTTGCAAAGAGCAATACTTTAACTTCTTGGCAACTTGTATACCCTTGATCTTCTTTAGCTGTCTTGTTGCTCTGGCAATTCAAGTACTATATTGAATAGATATTGGGAAAGTGGATCGCCCTGTATTATTCCTAATTTTAGAGAAATTTCTTTGAGTCTCTACTCATTTCATTTGATATTGGCTACAGGCTTGCAACAAATTGCCTTTATTATGTTTAGGTAAGTGGTTGTAACCCTACTCTCTCCAAGATGTTTATCATAAAGGGGTGTTGGATTTTCAAAGTCTTTTTCAGTTTAATGAGATGATTTTTTTTCTTTCAGTTTGTTTATGTGGTGGATAACATTGACATATTTTCATATTTTAAACCATCCCTGCATCTCTAGGATAAAGCTTACTTTGATCATTGTGGGTGATCTTTATGATGAGTTCTTGTATTCAGTTTGCAAGTATTTTGTTGAGCATTTTTGCATGGAAGTTTGTGAGGAAAACTAATCTTTAATTTTCTTTCTTTGTTTAATCTTTGTATGGTTTTGTATCAGAGTGACTGTAGCCTCATAAAGTAAATTTGTCAATGTTCCTTTTACTTCTATTTTGTGAAATGAATTAAAGAGTATTGACTCTAGGTCTTCTTTTAAAGTCTGGTAGAATTCTGTGCTAAACCATCTGACCCTGGGCTTTTTGGCAGGCGGGGGAGAGAGGGAGATTTTAATGACAGTTTGTATTCCTTTAAGAGTTATAGGTCTATATAAGTTGTTTGTTTGTATAATCTTGAGTTATCTTTGGTAAGTGGTATCTATGAAGGAAATTGTCCATTGTTTTTAGATTTTCCAATTTGGTGGAGTACAGGTTTTTGAAGTATGACTTAATGATATTTTGAACTTCTTAGGTGTCTTTTGTTATGTCCCCATTTTCGCTTCTGATTTTATTAATTTGGATATTCTCTCTGTCTTTTGGTTAGTTTGTCTGTCTTATTGATTTTTTAAAGAACTACCTCTTTGCTTCTTTAATTCTTTGTATCACTCTCTTAGTTTCTATTTTATTGATTTCTGCCTTCAGTTTGATAATATCCTGGCATCTACTACTTTTTGATGTGTTTGCTGCTTCTTTTTTTTTTTTTTTCTTGAGCTTTCAGTATTCTGTTAAGCTGCTAGTGTGAATGAGACAGAGCAGGTAGCCTGACCAATGCAGCAACCATCCAGACCCCAAACCAGGGCTATGAGTTGGCCCATTCCAATATCCACCCCATCTATCTGTGAGTTGCAGGAGTATGTGAATGGGCTGATTCAGCAGGCCCAAAGCTGCAGGATCTCTATGGCACAGAACAGCAACAGGATATCCAAGAGGCGCTCAAGTGAGGGACTAGTGTCAATAGTGTAACAGAAACCCCTGGCCTTGCACCCGACCAGTGCTTCATTGCAATGAACACTTGCAAGTAAAAATGTATGAAAAGGGTGGGCGTACTTTGTGACTCATTGTGTCACACTACAGCTGCCACCAGGAGATTTTTCTTTATTTTTATTTTATTTTATCTTATTTTACCTTTGCATGGGGGGGGGGGTTGCAAGGGCTGAGGCCAGATATGGAGGGATGGAGAGATGAATGGGATCTAGATGCATGATGTGAAATCCACAAAGAACGAATGAAAAGTTAAATTAGAGAGAGGAAAAAAAAAAAGAAGAATGGGACCAAATCATCATCATTTTCTAAAGCACACATGATTGGTTTTAGGTTACATGAGAATTATATTTGTGATACCTGGATTTCATTTAGTGAGGTATGGAGTTTTGGAGATCATTTCTTGCCCAGCAATAGAGCCTGCTGCTTCTTTCATTAAACAAAGAATTCAGAATATTTCTATTACATGCTTCTTGAGTAGAAAATACAGGCAGAACAAATTGGATTTGATGGTTGGAGAAGGAGGGTATGTCTGGAGAGAGAGAGAGAGAGAGAGAGAGAGAGAGAGAGAGAGAGAGAGAGAGAGAGAGAGCAGAGAGAATGTTTTCACATTCCAACTATCTTCTAATATGTGTTCATAACTGTTATACCACCTTCAAATTCTACTATATGATCTGGAGATTAAGCTTTCAACATTCAGGACAATTGAGAATAGCTAATATCCAGACTATATCTATTGACAAAAACCTATTTAATCATTTAATCAGGATCTGTGAAGTAACCTTTAAGTTGGGGACATTTACTATATCTTTTGAGGTGTAATCCTATATTTTTCAAATTTGAAAGTATCTGTCTTAGTGCATGTGGGTGTGTGGTGTTGTGGATGTGTGTGTTCAAGTGATTTTCTGAGTGTCTACCTGTGACTCTGTTAGAAGAAACTCCAGCTTTCTGAATATGAGAATAATTTGTATTTCCTATTTTAAATACACAGTTGATGTCTTAAATTCATATTTAACAAAATATTAATTCTATTTGACAAAATTCTATCTAAAAAATACTAATTTCTCTTAAATATAAAGTAAAACCTATTTTTGTCAAGATGGAGTAATGGAACCATGGAGTATTTCACATACATATCATCTTAACAGATTCTATAGCTGATTGCTAAAATGTAGAGGATGATTTTATGAAAATAATCAGGCATATTACTTAGAAAGGCTTGGATTATTCTCAATATTAAAGAATTGTTTATTATTAAATATCATGTGATTTGCTTGTCATAATTTTGACTATCATATGTTAAATACACATATTAATGTGGTTCACTGTGGTATCTCAACATTCTCTTATGAAAACCAGCCTGTCTTCACTTTCTTTCTCCAAAACTAGAAATCACTATTCTACATCCAACCCAATATTTTTAAAAATTTCTGTATTTGAGATTAAAAGTTCAGTATTTGTCTTTTTGTGACTGGCTTACATCACTTAATGTAACATTCCCTGTTGCAACTGTTTTGAAATAAACACACACACACACACACACACACACACACACACAGACAGAGAGACAGAGACAGAGAGAGAGACAGAGAGAGAGACAGAGAGAGAGACAGAGGGAGAGAGAGAGAGAGAGAGAGAGAGAGAGAGAGAGAGAAAGAGAGAGAGAGATTGAGAGAGAGAAAGGAGGGATTTATATGCTTAAGTCATCATTTGTATCATTTGGAATATGTGTGCATGTTTTCACACAATATCGAAGTCTCTAAATCAAAAATAATTAAAGTAAGGGGATATAACTTTCTTTGAACCTTGGATACTTAGTTTAAGTCCATACCATATTAATTGTTCCTAGTGATGCAGTACACATATTTGTTGATCATTTTCTTATAATTATCTACTTCTTGCTATATATTAAAATATGTAATGGCTGGGAAAGATCAATATGTTTCTTGATATTTTTCTGTATAAATATGTTGAGTATCTTTCAGAACAGCATCAGGAAAATAATGAGAACTAATTAAAATTGTACATCAAATACCTTAAGTTGTTATTAAAGAAACAGTTTTCCAAGGTGTCTGTAGCATCAGGAATGCAGAGGTTGTCTCTCAATTGCCTTTCTAAGTGATTTTGGCATGACTGTCAAAGTAGACAATAAATATTAACCTCATGCTATGTAGCCAGAAGATATGGAAGCAGAATTGCAATTCAAATGTAAAAGTAAATTTAAGAAAAACAATCTCAGGTTCAGAAATTTCACAGTTTAAATAACCCCTTCATTCAAAGGTGTTGACACTTTGACTTACAAAAGAAAAGTCACTTAAGGGAAATATCTTTAACCACAAATACACAAGCCTAACCTTTGCAGGGAGGTTCACTGCTATAGAAAAAATATGCCCATATGTGCAATCTTTCATTAGTAGCTACTTTAAATATATCTTCTGAGATTATAATATAATTACAATATTTTTCTTAAACATCCATAACAAATTGAGCAATAATTAAATGATGTAAAGATTATTTGAAGTAATTTGGTTTTGTTTATTTCTTTGGAAAACCTCAATTATACTTCACACTGTTAAAGCTGCAATTTTCATTGTATCATAAAGATGTTAATTTTTCTAAGATGGAACCACTGCTCACTTCTCCTTCATGCATTGCCACTTACCATTAGTTTTTGTTTATGGTCTGTTAGTCAGTTTCAGTCCCCATGACAGTGCTGATATCCAAGCCAATTTCAATTAGTATCTCAGTGAGATATTTGAGACCTGGTGTCAACTGATTTATTAAAGTCAACTTACATTATATCAAATGAATTAATGTTAGTCACTAATTATATCAAAATAATCAGTGCATTTTTTCTGACATCACTTATTCCCACTGCTTGTCCTCATACTGAATTTCATGAGTTAGCATGTCATTCCTATTTTCTCCTTTCCAAGACATACAGCTCCTTAAACAGAGTGATGGTGCACGTGCACAGAGTCCCTCTTCTCTCTCTTTGACTGGACTCCTGGAGCTCTGCCTGGTGTTTGCCTGTGGATCTCTGCATTTGCTTCCATCAGTCACTGGAGAAAAGCTCTGTGATGACAGTTAGGGTATTCACCGGTCTGGTCATTGGGAAATGCCAGTTCAGTTCAGGCACCCTCTCCACTGTTTCTAGTCATCCAAGCTGGGGTCATCTTTGGGGATTCCTGGGAACTTCCCTAGCACACAGTTTCTCTCTATCTCCATGATGTCTCATCTATCATGGTATCTCTTTCATTGCGTTCCCACTCCATCCCTGTTCCAGCTTGACCATCCCGTTTTGGAGCCTCCTGGCTATATGATCAGAATCCATCCCTGGTGCATCAGCAGGCTTTTTGGAGCCCACTACCTATGTTGAGACACCTCTGTAGCCTTGAGACAGGGGGAGAGGCTTGGACTTGCCTCTACTGGATGTGCCTCCCCGTAGGAGGCCTTGCCTTCTTGTGAGGAGCAGTGAAGGGTGGGTTGGGAGGGGGAGGCTGGTGGGGCAGGAGGAGGGAAGAGGGGGAATCTTTGATTGGTGTGTAAAATGAATGGAAAAAAAATTTAATTAAAAAAAAAACAGGCTGCTGGACTTGGTTTGGTCAACAATTAATTTTATCATTTCTTTCTTTTAAAAAGTTTTTATAATTTCTTCAATAATCAGTGTTCCATTTGATTCAGGAAGGCAGAATTCAGTCCTAAAATAAAAGGTTAAAACTGAGCCGGGCGGTGGTGGCGCACGCCTTTAATCCCAGCACTCGGGAGGCAGAGCCAGGCGGATCTCTGTGAGTTCGAGGCCAGCCTGGTCTCCAAAGCGAGTTCCAGGAAAGGCGCAAAGCTACACAGAGAAACCCTGTCTCAAAAAACCAAAAAAAAAAAAAAAAAAAAAAAAAAAGGTTAAAACTGGGATTATTTTGGATTCTACACACATACCCAATTTACATTGGCATTGCCTAAGATTGTGCATAGATCTGTGTTCATATAAATGCCCATAAAAGTTATAATTTATTAGCTCTCAAATGATCATATTTATAATGTAGAGAAAAGAGAATATAAACTTTATATCAGGAATAATGAAAATAATTTTGCTAAAAAAATTATGTTCTTCACTAATAATTAATTTTCATGTCTGATGAATTATGTTCACTAGGTTATGATTAGTCTAGATAGTCATTAACATTAGTTTTTAAGATATTTGAATAAAATGAAATTTGAAATATAGCTTATCATCAGTGTTACACATGTATAGTATTCAATATTCAAATAAGGTCTGTCTCCTTTGTGGAATAAAAAGCACATAGAGCACTTCTACCAATGAAGAAATTCTATTGAATGGAACATTCCAAATCAATGCTCATTAATATATGATTTACATCAACCACTAATCTTTATTTATGAAGATTTTGATAAGCACAACTATTTCCTTATTTATATTAGTTTATTATGTTTCATACATCATTGATAAACAAAAAAATTGTAATAAAGATGCAGGACTTAAAAACCTTTCATGATGGTTATTGGAATTATTTTTAATTAAAATATCATTTTCCCCTTTCCTTTCCTCTCTTTAACCCTTCCTATACATTCCCTTGCTCTCTGGCAAATTCATGGCCTGTCTCTTTCTAAATTGTTGTTACCTCTATCACACACACACACACACACACACACACACACACACATACACACACACACACACACACCCTGCTCTGTCTATATAATGTCACTTTTATGTATATGATTTCAAGACTAACCACTTGGTGTTACATAATTGATCTGGGGGATCTTCCCTGGGGAAGACTGTATTTAAAAGCCTTTGGTAATCATAATGTAAGCTGTGTTTGAAAAACTGCAGAAAACAAACTATATAATTATATAAATGTAAGTATTTTTTTCATAAACAGTAAAAGTGGCATTTATTTTATTGTCACAAAGAGGTAAGAATATTTTTAAGTTCCTTTGAATTATAATATGTAATCCATAGGCTTTACATGGTAGTAGAAAAATTATCATTTTGCTATATTTAGAAACTTGTAGGATAAAAAATATACAAAGATTAAAGAGAGAAAATATTACCTAAAGATTTATATGGTGATATTTTATTTGTATTAAAATGTTATTTGTATGTTAATAAATAAAGTTGCCTGGGGGTCAGAGCTATTAGCAAGCCATAGGAAAGCAGGGTAGTGGTAGCATACGCTTGTAATTCCAGCACTTGGTAGGCAGAGCTGGGTAAGTCTCTGTGTGTTCAGGGATACAGCCATTATTGGATACACATGCCTTTAATCTTAATACCAATCATGGAAAACCTGGAGGCCTATACAGACAGGCCGTGAGGAGGCGGTCATGTGGTTGGGTTTACAACCAATGAGAAGGCAGGACAGGAACTCTATATAAAGACTTTAACACAGGGGTAGCTCTGGTTCGGAGAGGTAGGACCACCGCAGGAGGAAGGGTAAGGTTTTAGCTCTTAGCTCTGACCTCTTGGCTTTCTTCTTTGCATTGGTTCTGTGTTTCTTATTTAATAAGAAGGTTGGATACATCTACAGATTTATCTTTAACATTTTTGATAAAACCCATTTCTTACTTTCTTTAATGTTTTATTTTTACTGGGAGAGTTTTATTCATCATATAATCAAAAAATCATTTTTCCCACTGACAGTCTTTAGCAATAATGCCAGTTTAAGGAGAATCACTTCTGTGACTGCAAAGAGTCCTGTGCTGCTAAAATATAAATTGACTTGAATTTTTATTTTTATCTATCTCCTGAAACTGACTTAGATCCAGGAATACATTCTTTCAGAAATTTCTAAAATTATTAAAAATGTGGTTTTTCTTTAATTTTCTGTGACATAGGCATCTAATTTGCTTGGAAGCTAATCTTGAAATCTATTCAGAAACCAGCTCATACATGTATGGGAGTGGTGGAAAGAACACTGATGTGTAGAAAACTGGAGGCATCATTCATTTATTAGCACCTCAGAAAAATGCATAGTACTTAAGATTAAAGTTTTCTTTCTTCTTTTTCTTTTTTAAAAAAAATTAAGTTTGTTCCTAGACAATTCCATACATGAATGCAATACATTCTGATTTCCCTCAACTCTCTCCCCATCCTCTTCTGTCTCCCAACAGTAACTATCACTGTATCATCCTCCTATCAGGTTCTTGGTTTCTGATTTTATTTTATGACCACTAGTTAAACCACAGCTTTCTAGGCAATCACTGGACAAAAACTATTCATTAGAGTCTGATGGGCCCACAAGTGGGAATAACACTAAAAGAAAAAAATGGCTCTCTGTCTCTATTTGTGTCTTTCTTTGTCTCTCTTCTTCTCCTCTTCCTCCCCAAACCTGTCTTTAGCAAATAGTCCAACAATGAGTGGTTAAGCAATGTGTGCCTCCCTTCCATCCTTGAAAGACTGTTGACTGATTCAATCTTGTGCAAATACAGTGGAGGTTCCCTCAGTTGCTTTGAGTTCATGACTGTAATGTCTTGTTCCCAGAAGATGACATTTCCTAGCCCTTCTTATCTTTCAGCTGTTCCGTTCTTTCCTCCACTCTTCTGCAAAGGTCCCTGAGCCTTTGAAAGGATGAAATGATGTCATATTTATTCCTTTTTATTCATTTTTTGTCCATACACTGTTTCTTTTTTAATAATGATCATAAGAACGCTATTTTTTTTTTATTCTTTGAGGCAAAAAAATCAACAGATAATAAAATGAATGTTGAAAGAGAACAATTGATTATCCAGTATCAAATGCTCAGCTCTAAAACCTATATATACAAGTAACATTATATGGCCTAAGCAGATTTTATTTATCTATTTAGGGAAATATAGATGTACATATCAACAATTTTAGGAAAAGAGTCAAAAGGATGATTTGAACTAAAGGAGTCCTATTCAAAAAGTATTTTCCTACACCTAGATTGTTAGGCTATTGCATATGTTGTCTATAAGGAGTGTCAAACTTTCAGATTTCATATTGAGGTCTTTGGTTCATTAGAAATTAGTTTTTATGCATGGTGATAGACAATAGTTAACTTCGTTCTTCTAACATGTGGGCATCCAATTTCACCATAACCACTTACTGAAGATGTTGTCTTTTCTGTATTGTATGTCTTTGATATTTGTGTCAAATATAAGATGGCTACATTTATGTGCTCTCGTTTTTTTATATATTCTGTTTTGTTCCATTGTGAAGGGCCATCCGTTCACCCCCACATTTCCTCCAGGATACTCAAGTAGGAGCAGCAGGAAATATTAGTTAGAAGGAAAAAAGTGGGGAAACAGAAAATACAAGATAGCCTCAAGAGGGCCTAAATCCTAATCCACTGGGCCTTGACTGTCTCTGCCCTAGGGTATTTAAAGGAACACCAAGGAGTGCAGCATCCCCATAGCACAGCCAAGTGCAGTTCATCTCAGAAACCTGTACTCAGGCCCGTGGTCCAATCATCATCTATATGCAGACCTGCTGAGTAAAGCCCAAATGTGCTCCAACATTCCTTTGGTCTACTTGTCTGTTTGTGTTCAAGTATCATATTGTTTTTATTACCATGTATCTGTAATATATATTGTTATCCAGAATTGTAGCCTCTCTAGAATTGAAGTTTTTGCTCAGGATTGCTTTTGCTCTCTTGGATCTTTTATGATTTCATTGAAGTTTTGGATTTTTTCTATGGTGTTTCTGTAAAGCAATTTGTTAGAATTTTGATAGGAATTATATTTAATGGGTAAATGCTTTTGAAAGAATGGCCAGGAGAGAAGCAACCAATTTCCCTACTCCACTTTTACTCCTATGAATGACAACAATGACCAGCATGAAAGAATATCAGCAAAAGTTAAAGAATGGCACTTACATCTTACCAGTCACCAAGCTCTCTGAACATAAGAACCAAACAATAGGAGGAAATTTATGCCTATTGCTATAAACATACTCAACTATCTGTAGTTGGTAAGGTGATGATAACCTAGAGGAAAAATACTACAGCTACTTTTGCAAATCATTATAACACCTAACTGCTATCTGTATAAATATACTCAGAGGTAATTTAAAAAAACAATCTCACCACGTTTCAAAATACTAAACAAGAAACAAAAGGATCATTTAAACAAACAGAATCCTATTCAGATAGTATAGCTCTCACTCCTCAGTAAAGCTCTGCTGTGGATGATTGATTGATAAATAAAACATTGATTGGTCAGTAGCCAAGCAGGAAGTATAGGCGGGACTAGCAGAGAGGAGAACTGAGAGAACAGAAAAGCGGAAAGGAGGAGACACCAGGCTGCTGTCCAGGGAGCATCATGTAGAGGCAGCAGGTAAAGCCTTGGAACATGTGGCGACATATAGATTAACAGAAATGGGCTGAGTATAAGAGTAAAAGCTAGATAATGGTAGGCCTGAGCTAATGGCCAAGCCGTTTAAATAATATAAGCGTCTGCATGTTTATTTTATTAGTGGGCTAAGGGACTGCCGGGGCTTGGTGGAACCCGGAGAGAAAAGACTCTAGCTACAAAGCTCCTTCATTTTTTACTGGATAGGGGATCATAAGAGAAAGCTACAAACTGGTAAGATGCAGAGAACTACTGTCACCTTGTGCCTATATGCAGCTGATAAGTCTACCACCCAACCCCTACACCTATAGCTCAAGGAAAATCATGGAAGAGGGTGTAGAAAGAATGTCTGACCCAGAGGATCAGGACATCTGCTTGTAGGATATGTGTTCTATATGTGATAGGAGAGTTGTTCACATGAAATCTTAACAATATGGTTGCTTACACAAAATCTGAACAACACTAGTTGATAGACAAACATGGGTGGATTAAATTTCAGAAGATCCCACTTGTATATAGAGTTATAAGCAATTAATGACTATTGAGAGAGATAAATCAATCTTCTCCATGTATGAGCAACCACTAATTGGCTGGCTAATCAATATCAATTGTTCACCCTGAAATCATATTCAAATGAGCACACTTAATGAATTCAACACGTTGTATTTATATATGTATTCATATATATGTATATGTGCACTAATAATGATTAAAGAGAATGAGGTTGGGAATATGTGAGGAAACAGGGACTCACCAGAAGAGTTAGAAAAATGGAGCAGAGAAGTTGATGCAAATACATATAGGAAATTTTTTTAAATGTCTGTTATTTAAAAAATTAAACGGATAGGAAAAATACCATCTGCTTAATTTTAATTTAGGATTATGAAACAGAAATAATTAAAGAAGAAAACCAATAACTTTGTATTTAGTAATAAATATTTAGACAGAAAATCAAAATTTCATTAAATGAAATATTGATACATTGGTGTCTCTAAAACCAAACATATTTGAGCAAAGGATCATGGCACATAATTCTAATATCAACACCTGAGTGACAGAGGCAGAATGATAGCAAATTTCTGTTTAGTCTTAGTGACAGCTATAACTCTGAAAAATAAGTAAATGATTCCAGTGTGTCAAACACATGAATAAATAAATGCAAAAATAGCTACACTTTGTGACAAAACATAGCTTTTACTGAACATTTTGAAAGTACTAATACTTAATATGGAAAAATACCTCTGAAATCACAAAATAAGAGTATAAACCCAAAAATTTTCCAGTAAGTATTAGAATAAATGGACAATTTGCAAAACAGATTGTCTAGATGGAAAGCAACCCCACAGAAAAATGACTCATGTGATATTTCCTCAAGAACTCATCGTTAAAAGATGATTAATAATAGAAAAAAGCACAATAAATTAAAAAATGATAAAATACCACTCCTAGACTAGTAGAATGGCTAAATTCACAAAAACTGACAAGGATGCAAGGCAACAGAATTGATTAAAAATTGCACAGAAAATGTAGGTTATTTAGCCCTTTTTTTCTTTTCTTTTTTTTGGGGTTGGGGGGTTTCTAGACAGGGTTTCTATGTGTAATAGCCCTAGCTGTCCTGGAAATAGTTCTGTAGACCAGGGTGCACTACCACTGCCCAGCTTGGCCACTTCTTATAAAGTTTAATGCCTTTTGAAATACTGCTCAATTATATTAAAGTGTTATGTCACTACAGATATTTGCATACAGTGTACCATCATTTAGAATTGATATTTAGTCTATTTTTCAGAATCTTAAGAAAGAATTCAGGCAGAATGCACCAAATACTTAAATAGAAAGATATTATCTTTCTATTTAACTTAAAAGAAAATATAGAAACAGATACCTGGGTTAATTGATACTGAACTCAATGTTTATTCATATCAAATTAATTTTTGGAAATATATTCTATTTTATGGAGAGCTTTCAGTATTTAATGTTAAATTGTAAAAATACAGCATAAAAATGAAGATTATAATGCTCACTTGTAATCTTCTGTATATTAATAGTATTTATCTCAAAGTTCTATACATAGTTTACATAATTAATAAATATCTTTTATGCTATAATATATTAAAAATGGAAATAGATGTCATTAAATGGGTAATTCTGTAGAAATACATGTCTCTAGAACATTTTAGCACATTTGTAATTATTAGATTACACATTAAGTATTCAGACATAAAATAAAGAAACAAGTGGATTAAGATTAATTTAAAATATGTTGTGAAGACAAATTATTCTACAGATTTAAAGTGGCATTAGAAAAACTACATCATGTTTCACTGAGACTTCCAGATGTGGCAGGGGGATAGATTCTAGGTTTTTTTTTTTTTGTCTTCCTACAGTGCCTGCATCTGTGATGATAACATTCTTTTATTAATAAGAGGATTCATTTCTTTCTAATTGGAAATGTCTTGGCCTGCTGTTCAGGATTTGTTTATAAAAGTTTGCAAAAAATAAATAAATAAATAAATAAAATTAAAGATTGTAGTGTCACTTCTGTTTACCTCATAAGTACCCTGGTAAAAATAATGGTGCCAAATGCTGTTATTTACATTTTGAAAATAAAGAATCGAGATTATCAGCCCTTGTGAATAGAGATCATTATTATTAATCTTCACTAGAAGGTATCACGGAGATTTTTGTTTTCTTTGTTTTTCTGAAAAAAATAATGTAACATGATAAGCAATTATATTCCTAATCTGCTTTTCCATCACCCACAAGAATTTTCTGAACAGTCCATCTATACAGTAATGCATCATGTCTGGAATTTATCTTTCAGCTTTCAGGATGTTTCCCTAAGATTTCAATGCCCATATTTAACACATTCCTTGTTTCTATTATTATGCAAGAAATCATGCCTGATTAAGCTCAGTCAGTTTACAAGGCAGGGGGTTTGTGTCGCTCTGCTCCTGCTCTGCGGGTTGTTACCTAATTGTCATCTCTTTGGAAACTAGATTAAAGGATTTTTTCTGAGAGTGCTGCTCACCTGTTTGTTCATCACATTAATATAGGTTGTCTTTCCCGCTGTTCGTTAAAAACCTACCACCAGGAGAATTTAGTAAGGTAACTTTTTATCCGATCCTTATCTTCCCAATGTGTTGTCACTCTATCATAGAGCATTACGTGACCTATACATTCCTCAATTCTTCTCCTTTATCTAGGATAGAAAAAGAGGTAGAAACCTTTTGTTTGTATCAGATATCATTATGCATAAAGTTCTAAAGTGTTGGGATGAACTATAAAACATTTAGATCATTAGTAGCTACAAAATCTATCTTGAAATGGAATAGTTCTTGATAAAGTGCTGCAAATCAGACTATAATACTCACGTTTCTCTCATTAAATTATACCATAATAGGAAGTTTCATTTTATCATTTAGATTTTAATTTTATACTTTCAAGAGATATAATAGTAAATACTTTATACAACCATTATGCTATGAAATTAAACTGTGTTCCTATAAAGTATGTATTCAATTTTTTGAATAAGTATATCAAATTACAACATATTATATATTTGAATTAATATCATTTCTTATATTTTTTTGTGTAAAAATTGCATATCTTAAATGAAAATAGAAAAAAATAATACTGAAAATGATTAACTTATAATAGCAAAATAATTAGTAAGTACTTGAGTTCCTGTAGAACACCGCTTATTCCTGATTTTATGAAACATTTTTGTTTATTTGTTTTTTCGAGACAGGGTTTCTCTGTGTAGTTTTTGTACCTGTCCTGGATCTCACTTTGTAGACCAACCTGGTCTCGAACTCACAGAGATCCACCTGGCTCTGCCTCCCAAGTGCTGGAATTAAAGGCATGTGCCACCACTGCCCAGCATGAAACATTTTACATTCACCAAACACTACTATGTGATAACTGTGTACTGTAGATAGGAATCAGGGACTGATTGCAGAGATAATCTGTGTGGTAGACTATGAAAGCAGCTTGGAACATGGAAAACATGATAACATGCCACAGTAAAGCAAAAAGAGAGAAATGAAAACCACACACTAGCAAAGAGATAATTATCTTATTATTGTAACAAATGCTCTCATATTTTCTCTGTAAGGACGTCTAGAATTTGAAAGAATGGCTTTTGTATCTCTCTAAATTATTTCATGTAATTAAGAGGTCTTCCCTGTGGCAAACTGAAATTAGAATTAAATTAATAGCCTATGTGTGATTACCACCAATTATTTTCTATATCCTTTGAGCACCCTTCCTTATGAAAGTTTCCCATGGGATTTCTGAGTACTATATACTAAAATGATTTTTATTTTAGAAATTAATATCTTCAAAATAAAACCAAATATGTCATAAAATATTGTGTGGCATATATTATAGGAAGAGGTTATTTATTTGTGTACTACAAAAAATGATAAAAAAGTAAATTAAAGGCTTGAAAAAATATTTCCCCCAACATTAGCACAGTGACTGTTACGACACTAAATTTGCCGCATTGTTTTAAAATACACAAAAAAATATACATTTACTAGTAAGTACTTCTTTCATGTTTCCTCTGTCAAGCTGTCCCTTCTTCCTTCTCATCCATTCTTCCTTTCCTATTTCTTTTCTGCATCCTAACTTACCACATAAAACACAGCATTTTGAAATATAGATTAATTATGAAATGAATAAATATTTCTAATTAAAATAAACATTGCCCTAATTATCTCATTTTGTGGTAAGAAAACACTACATCAACATTCAGCATTTTCAAGAATATAATACAAAATAGAGTCATCATTTAAACAATGTATCCTTTGAACTTACTTTGCAAAATGAAATGTTATTTCCTCAGAATGCTATCCACACACAGCCATTCAGCCCTGGGTAAACTTCACTATACTCTCAGCTTCTGTGACTCAGCTTTCAACATGTCCACAGATGAGTAAGATTATTTGACATTTATATTCCCATTCTTGGCTTATTCCACTTAAACTAACGTCTTCCCTACTTATTCAAGTTTCGACAACTGAAAGGATTTTCCTCTTTAATAGCTGACTCAATTTTTAATATGTAGACATACATTTCCTTTATTCATTCATTGATGTGACTGCAAAGATTGATGCTAGGTCTTGACTTTGGGGATAACTCTATCATATACATTTTCATACAAATATATTTTTGTCCTACTTATTTACTTTGAATGAATATTTAGAAATGTCTTTTTTATGAACCTCTGAGGTGTTGATACTGAATTATTGATTTACATCTCTTTCAACAGTATTTGATAGACTCCTTTTCTCCACAGTTTTACTATGAGTTGATATTGTATTAAACTTTTGTAACAAATATTGTCTGACAGGTGAATTTATATTTCTTTTGGTTTTTCATCGCAACCCTAATGAAGAGCAATCATTTTTAATATTACTGCTTGGCATCTATATGTCTCTTTTTCAAAAACAATTTGAGTCCTTGATTCAGCTTTAAAATCAATCTATTTGTTTCTTGCTATTATGTATTATTTCATATTTTGGGTGTCAGTGCCTTGTTTGATGTAATTTGCACATATACTCTATTCCACAGGTCACCTGTATACTTTACTGACTTTTTGCTTTGAGATACAGAAGAATCTTATTTTGGTATGATTCTGTTTGCCCATTAGCCTTTGTTCATGGTACATATACCAGATTAATGAAGAACTTAGTCAATGTTTTCTGTTAGTTATTAAATTAGACAATTTTCTTAGCAAACGATGAAAACATTCTACATCTACCAAAAGTAAAGAATAATAAGTACTATCATAATTCAAATGTACAAGGGAACTAGAGGTGTGAAAAACAAAAGGGAATCCCAATAGGTAGCACATGATGACTATATTTGAAAGTCACTGCAATGGGGAACATAAGAAAAAACTAAGGAGGTAAATTTTGCTTTATCTCTGACTACACAAGAACTCAAGAAACTACCTAGTCAAGACCTAATGGGACAAATGGATATTTTTTTCAGGGTCCAAGAAAAAAGTCTACTTAGTGGGAAAAGACTTCCTAAAGAGGTAGTCATTGTCAGAGACAGGACAAATCAGAGAACTTAGGTGAAGAACTAAAGACTCGCATTTCTCCTAGTGTCTAACTTCTTGCTAGTACTCTCCATTATACAAATATAAAGTGGAAAAGGAAACAAGAAAATGTAATATGTTTTTCAAAAGTGTAATGATAGCTTTTTTCTTTTTTATTTAAGATTTTTTTTTTAATTCATTTTACATACCAACCACAGATCCCTCTCTCATCCCTCCTCTCGCCTCCCCCCAGGCTTCTCCCCTGACTCACCCCCACTCCCTCCTCCAAAATGGTAGCTAGTGGCTGCCATGGGGAGTCAGCAAAGCCTGGTACATTCAGTTGATGCAGGACCAAACCTCCCCCCCCACCCTGTATCAAGCTGAGTAAGGCATCCCACCATAGGAAATGGGCTCCAGAAAGCCAGATAATGCACCAGGGATAGATCCTGATCACATTGCCAGAGGCCCCTCAAAGAGGCCAAGCTACACAGCTGTTTCCTATATGTAGAGGGCCTAGTCCAGTCCCATGCAGGTTCCACAGCCATAGGTCTAAGGTTAATGAGTTCCTGTGAGCTTGGTTCAGTTGTCTCTATAGATTTCTCATCATGATCTTGACCTTTCTTGCTCTATAATCCCCTTTTCATGTCTTCAACTGGACTCCCAGTGCTCAACCTGGTCCTTGGGTGTGGATCTCTGCATCTGCTTCCATCAGTTACTGGATGAAGGTTCTATGATGACAGAGTATTGACCAATCTGCTTACTCAGATAGGCCAGTTCCGGCACCCTCACCACTATTGCTAGTAGTCTAATTAATCTGGGGTCATCCGTGTGGATTCCTGGGGATTTCCCTAGCATCAAGTTTCTCCCTAACCAAACATATTGATTGTCTCCCTCTATCAAGATATCTCTTTCATTGCTCTCCCACTCTGTCCCTCCCCCAGCTTAACCATCCCATTTCCTTATGCTCTCATCCTCCGTTCTCTACCCACTCTACCCACCTCATCTCCAGTTTATTCATGAAGATTTCATCTGTTTCACTTCCCCAAGGTGATCCATACCTCCCTCTTAGGATCCTCCTTGTTTCCTAGCTTCTCTGGAGCTGAGGGTTGTAGCTTGTTTATCCTTTGCTTTATATCTAGTATCCACTTATGAGTGAGTACATACCATGTTTGTCTTTCTGAATCTGGGTTACCTCACTCAGGATGATATTTTCAAGTTCCATCCATTTGCCTGCAAATTTTCATGATGTCATGATTTTTTAGAGATGAATAATACTCCATTGTGTATATTGCCACATTTTCTTTATCCATTCTTCAATTGAGGAGCATCTAGGTTGTTTCCAGGTTCTGACTATTATGAAAAATGGTGTTATGAACATAGTTGAGCAAGTGTGGTATGACTGAGCATCCCTTAAGTATATGCACAAGAGTGATATCATGGAGTCTTGAGGTAGATGATTCCCAATTTTCTGAGAAGTTGCCATACTGATTTACAAAGTGGCTCTACAAGATTTCACTCCCACTAACAGTGGAGGAAAGTTTCCCCTGCTCTATATCCTCTCCAACATAAGCTATCATCAGTGATTTTCATCTTGGCCATTCTGACAGGTGTAAGATGGTATCTCAGAGTCGTTTTAATTTGATTTCCCATGACTAAGGATGTTGAGCAGTTTCTCAAACATCTTTTGGCCATTGACATTCTTCTGTTGAGAATTCTCTGTTTAGATATGTAACCCATTTTTTTAATTGGCTTGTTTGTTTTTTTGTATGTTTATTATCTTGTGTTCTTTATATGTTTTGGAGATCAGCCATCTGTCAGATGTGGGGTTGATGAAGACCTTTTCCCATTCTGTAGACTATTGTTTTGTCTTATTGACTGTGTCTTAGCCTTATAGAAGATTCTCAGTTTCAATAGGTCCCATTTATTAATTGTTTCTCTTAGTGTCTGTGCTAGTGGTGTTATATTTAGGAAGTGGTCTCCTGTGCCAATGCATTCAAGGCTACTTTCCACTTTCTCTTCTATCAGGTTCAGAGTAACTTGATTTATGTGGAGGTTTTTGATCTTCTTGGACTTGAGTTTCATAAATCTTGATAGATATGGATCTATTTGTAATCTTCTATTTGTTGACATCCAATTATACCAGCACAATTTGTTGAAGATGCTTTCTTTTTTCCATTGTACAGTTTTGGCTTCTTTGTCAAAAATCAGGTGTTGATAGGTGTGTGAATTAACATAGGAGTCTTCAGTTCAATTCCATTAGTCCACATGTTTTTATGCCAATTCTAAGCTGTTTTTTATTACTATAGCTCTATAGTATAGCTTGAAGTCAGGGATGGTGATACCTCCAGAATATGCTTTATTGTAAAGGATTGTTTTAGCTATCCTTTTTTGTTTGTTTGTTTATTTCCATTTTGATTATGTTGGTTCTACCTATCCTTGACCATGGGAGATCTTTCGATTTTCTGATATCTTCTTTAATTTCTTTCTTCAAAGTCTTCAAGTTCTTGTCATACAGATCTTTCACTTGCTTGGTTAGAGTTACCCCAAGGTATTTTATATTATTTGTTGCTATTGTAAGGGTGATGTTTCTCTGATTTCTTTCTTGGCCCATTTATCATTTGTGTATCAGAGGATTACTGATTGTTTTTTAGTTAATCTTGTATCCTGTCATATTACTAAAGGTGTTTATCAGTTGGAGGAGTTCACTGCTAGAATTTTTGGGGTCACTTATGTATACTATCATATCATGTACAAATAGTGAAAGTTTGACTTTTTCCTTTTCAGTTTGAATCCCCTTGGTCTCCTTTGGTTGTCTTATTGCTCTAGCTAGAACTTCAAGTACTATATTGAGTAAATATAGGGAGAGTGGACAGCCTTGTCTAGTTCCTGAATTTAGTGGATTCGCTTTGAGTTTCTTTTCATTTAATTTGATGTTGACTGTCAGCTTGCTGTAAAAATCACCTTTATTATGTTTAGGTATGTTCCTTGTATTCTTGATAACTCCAGGACCTTTATCATGAAGGGGTGTTGGATTTTGTCAAAGGCTTTTTCAGCATCTAATGAGATGATCATGTATTTTTTCTTCTTTCAGTTTGTTTGTATGATAGATTACATTGACAATTTTTCACATGTTGAACCATCTCTGCATCTCTAGGATGAAACCTACTTGATCATGACGGATGATTTTTTGATGTGTTTAGATTCAGTTTGCCAGTATTTTATTGAGTGTTTTTGTATCAATGTTCATGAGGAAGATTGGTCTTTCTTTGTTGCATCTTTGTGTGTTTTGTGTATCTGGGTAACTGCAGCCTCATAGAAAGTGTTTGGCAGTGATCTTTCTGTTTCTATTCTGTGGAACAATTTGAGGAGTATTGATATTAGCTCTTATTTGAAATTCTGGTAGAATTCGGCACTGAAACCATCTGGCCGTGGGATTTTTTTGGGGGGGGCGGGGTTGAGAGACTTTTAATGACTGTTTCCATTTCCATAGGAGTAGGTGATGCTCAAGCATACCACAAGGACACTTGCCCAATTATGTTCATAACACCATTATTCATAATAGCCAGAACCTGGAAACAACCCAGATGCCCTTCATCTGAAGAATGAATAAAGAAAATGTGGTACATATACACAATGAAGTATTATTCAGCTCTAAAAATCAATGACATCATGAAATTTGCAGGCAAATGGATGGAACTTGAAAATATCATCCTGAGTGAGGTAACCCAGACTCAGAAAGACAAACATGATATGTGCTCACTCATAAGTTGATATTAGAGGTAAAGCAAAGGATAAACAGGCTACAACCCTCAGCTCCAGAGAAGCTAGGAAACAAGGAGAACCCTAAGAGGGATGTATGGATCACCTTGGGAAATAGAGGAGATCCCAATGAGTAAATGGGGGATGAGGAGGGGCAATAGACGGTAGAGAATGAGGGATGAAAACATGAGGGAATGGGATGGTTGTGCTGGCAGAGGGACAGAGTGGGAGAGCAATGAAAGAGATATCTTAATAGAGAGAGACATTATGTGGTAAGGGAGAAACTTGGTGCTAGGGAAATTCCCAGGAATCCACAGGATGACCTCGAATTAGACTACTAGTAACAGTGCTGAGAGTGCCTCAACTCATCTACCCTGGTAATCAGATTGATGAATAACCTAACTGTCATCATAGAGCCTTCATCCAGTAGCTGATGGAAGCAAATGCAGAGATCTCCAACCATTCACCAGGCAGAGAGCTCTGAGAGTCCAGTCAAAGAGAGAGAAGAGGAATTACATGAGTTATGGGGGTCAAGATCAAGATGGGGAAATCTAAAGAGACAACTGAACCAAGCTCAAAGGAACTCAGGAACTTTAGACCGACAGCTATGGAACCTGAATGGGACCAGATTAGATCCTCTGCACATGGGAGACAGTTGTGTAGCTACGTTTATTTGAGGGGACCCTGGCAGTGTGATTGGGATCTATCCCTAGTGCATGAGCTTGCTTTCCAGATCCCATTACTTACTCACCAGAGATAAAGTGGAGAGGGGCTTGGTCCTGCCTCAACTGAATGTACCAGGCTTAACTGTCCCCCCATGGAAGAACTTACCCTCTTGGAGGAGGGCAGAAAGGGGGGAAGACAGGGGGAAACAGGAGGAGGGATGAGAGGAGGATCTGTGGTTGGTATGTAAAATGAATTTAATTTTTTTTTAAAGTTTATAAAAGTTCAAGACAAGTTAGAATTTATCTTGAGCTATCTTTAGCCCACTTAGTCTTAGCAAAGGTAATATTGCTGTTATGAAATCCCATGACCAAAGCAACTGGGGGAGGTAAGAGTTTATTTGACTTAGGCTTCCACATCACAGTGGTCCAGGTCCTCCTTCATTAATCACTAATTAAGAAAATGTCTTACTGGACTGCCTATAGAGTGACCTGAGGGAGGCATTTTCTCAATTGATGTACCTGCCTCTCAAGTAACTCTAACTTGATTCAAGATGATATAACATTAGCCATGATGGTAATCATTCTTTATCCCCCTCTGTTTGTGACCTAACATCCATATATGTTGCTGTCAAATTCTTTGGAATCTAATATGTTAACTTAAGAGTCCATTAGCTTCTATCAAGTCAACGGGAATGCTGCCATCAGTAGCATTTAAGACTTAAGGCAAAGATTCCCTGATTTGCTTTAACTTGCCTATGTTGCCATATACTCTCCTTGCTAGATTCATGCCAACTTGACACAAGGTAGAGTCAACAGAGATTAGGAAGCCTCAACTGAGAAAATGCCTCCATAAGATTGGGCTGTAGGCAAACCTATCTTAGTTTTCTTAATTGATGGTTCTGTGGGAGGACTCAGCCTGTTGTGGGTGGATCCACACTTGGACTGGTTGTTCTGGCTTCTATAAGAAAGAAGGCTAAGCAAGCCAGTGAGCAGCAGATCTTCATGGCCTCTGCATCAGTTCCTCTCTTAAGGTGCCTGTATTGTTCTGAGTTCTTGTCCTGAGTTCCTTCAACAATGAACAAAGATGTGGAAGCATAAGTCAAATAAACCCATTTCTCTACAGCTTGCTTTGGTCATGGTATTTTATCACAGCAATAGTAACACTATTACATATACATTCCTTTTCAAATGCCTAGATTTACAACTTCTTTAATTTGTTGAGTTTCATTAAGTGGCTATAGAGACGAATCAGCAGTTGAGAGAGGTATTGTTCTTTCAATTAATAAGAGTTTGGTTCTTAGAACCTATGTCAGACTACTCATAACCAATTGTAGCTCCATTTCCATTTGATCCTTCTTCCATTTCTGGTCTCCACATACTCTTGCACTCATGTTTATCTACCACTGCCACTCTTACATATACACATAATTCAAAAAATTAGCCGGGCGGTGGTGGCACACGCCTTTAATCCCAGACTCGGGAGGCAGAGCCGGGTGGATCTCTGTGAGTTCGAGGTCAGCCTGGGCTACCAAGTGAGTTCCAGGAAAGGCGCAAAGCTACACAGAGAAACCCTGTCTCAAAAAAACAAAAAAAACAAAAAAACAAAAAAACAAAAAAAAATAATATAAAATGTTTAAAACTTCATTAAATTTTTACCACATCAAAATAAGGAATTTGAGGTAACCAGAGTCAGTGTTCTCAAACCATATTAGGCTACAGAATGAACTATTCTTATTCCCTTTGAAGCTCGAACTGTATTTTGCTTCTACACTGGCTAGTTTTCTGATGATTCCATTAGAGTCTAGGATTTTGGACGAAAAAAGCTTAGCAGATGCTGTGGAATAATGGCTTTATATACTGGTTTAATAAAACACTGATTGGCCAGTAGCTAGGCAGGAATTATAGGCAGGATAAGCAGACAAGGAGAAATCTGGGAAGGGGAAGACTGAGTGAAGAGATGCCAACCCGCCATCCAGGGAGCAGCATGTAATGACACACAGGTAAAGTCACAGGACTTGTGGTGACATATAATTTAACAAAAATGGACTGAGTTGAACTATAAGAGCTAGTCAGTGGTAGGCCTGAGCTAATGGTTGAGCAGTTTTAATTAATATAAGCCTCTGTGTGTTTACTTGGGTCTGAGCGACTGCAGACTGGGTGGGACACAGAAAAACTTTCAGCTACAAATAGAGTTTCTCATTATTAAATATCTGTCAATGATGTTAACAGCTCCCAACCCACCATTTTAAAGACTTTTTAAAAACTGAAAAATAGATTTTTCTCTCATACAATACATCCTGACCACAATTTCCTTTCCCTCCACTCATACCACCCCCTCCTACCTCCCCTATCCCACACATCTTTCCCCCTCCTTCATTTCTTCTTTAGGAAAGAGCTAACCTTTAAGAGGCAACAGTCAAACAAGATACAATAAGACAAGGAAATACTCTCATATCAAAACTGGACAAGATAATCCTATAGGAGGAAAAGTCTCAAAAAAAGACAAAGGAATCAGAGAAACACCCAATCCCACTGTTAGGAGTACAACAAAACCCCCAAGCTAACAGACATAACATATAGAGAGAGGACTTGGTAAAGACCATGTAGACCCAATGCTTGCTGCTTCAGTCTCTGTGAGCCCATTTGATCCTTGCTTAGTTGATTCAGTTGTCCATATTCTGGTATCATCCATTCCCTCTGACTCCTATAATCTTTCCTCCCCCTCTTCCACAGCGTTCCTTCATCTCTGAGGAGAGGGACACAATGGAGACTTCCAATTTAGTCTTTCTTCATAATGTCTGACTATGGGTATCTGTACTCACCACCATCTGCTACCGAAGAAAGCATCTCTGATGATGACTGGACAAAGCACCAGTCTATCAGTGTAGCAGAATACCATTAGGAATCATTTCATTGATTTTTTTTTTCCTATCCTATGTCTCTGCACTATTTGTGTTCTTGCTCTTGGCCATCCAGGCAGTATGGGACTTGAGTTCCCTCTAGTAGTGTGGGCCTCAAGCTAAACTAGACAATGGTTGGCCACTTCTACAAGTGCCTAGCACATGTTGCAGGCAGGACAAATTGTGGGAACTATGGCTGGATTGGTGTTCAGAATTCACTTTCTGTAGCTTGCAGACTATTTTCTTGAGCCAGAGACCCAGAATGATTGCATGAAGTCTCTATGCAGGCATCAGCTCAACCTCTCTACATTCAATGAGTTTTGTGGATGTTGTCCTCAACAATGGGACGCTACTGTCAGTTTTTTGAGAACCACCTTCTGTCCTAGCTAGTATTAACTTATAAGTGAATACATACAGTATTTGTTTTTCTTGGGTTACCTCACTAGGGGTGCACTTCTCTAATTGTATCCATTTGCCTGCAATTTCATGATGTTATTATTTTAACAGCTGAGTAATTCTCCATTGTGTAAATGTATCATTTTCTTCACCCATTCTTAACATGTGTAAGCCATCTCCAGTACCCTGATATCATTTGGAATTTATCAAGTCACGGTCACTGTTTCACTGTGAAATTTTCTTATTCAACTCTTTACAAACTTAAAAGTAAGTCTAAGATGCATATCTGTGACTCATGGTCTGCTCCAGCTGCTTGGGCTGTTTTTGTTTTCATTCAGCCTTCTCTAAATAGGCTGAATTCTGCATTTTCACTTCTTGTGTCGCATTTATCTATCATTGACAAAGACTTCATTTCTACCCCTTCTGCTAAATTACCCAAACCCTTTCCCAAACTCAATTTGGCATTGCATATCATCTTGACTGCTCCATGCAACATCATCGGTCACTTTTTCTTGAGTATTTGTTTTATTCTAGCACCATGAACATCATCCTATGTTTACTAATCAACTACTAAAGAAAGAAAACAAATCACTGGACTAATGTTTATTGGAAGTAACTTACACTCTACTTCCCGTCTACTTCTCTCTACAATAAATGATCACTTGTCCTCTATAACTGTCACTTTTGATTTATATTGCCTAGCATGGACTCTAGCATGAGACACGATAAGCTTGATAAAATATATTTGTTTCTTTTTCATCAAATTATTGTGGTTATCCAGTGACAAGCTATATTGCCATGAACTAACACTGATTGACAAATAATAAACAACATATGGTAGTAGAATGCCATGTAAACATGGTATCAGGATGGAATGTAAATGACTCTAGTAAATAAGGATTTTTGATTTATTTGGAGAAATCTATGGTTTAGATGGCAAGTTAATTTTAATACTCAGTATTAAGATAACCTCTTATATTTGGAAATAAGAAACAAAATAGAGCAAACCGAACCAATGCCCTCCTAAATACTGATTACCAAAGGGTCAACTTAAAATGAACACATATACTACCCTGATCTCATTATCTTTTGTCCTTTAGAAATGAATCTGTGGGTCATTCACCTAATTAAGAGCTCCATAGTTTGCATAAGGATTCTCACCAAATGACTATTGTATGTGCACAATTTAATGTGTAGTAGCTTGTCTACTAAAACTTACACACTCTCTCTCTCTCATACATACACACACACACATGACTGACTAATGGCTGTACTTTGAAGAGCTGGGTTCTGTGATTTGTCTTCTCTGAATGCCAGCACAAAGCTTTCCTATGTCTGCAATTGTGACCTTTTGTACAGGCCTTGGAAAGCTGCCAGGCCTTCACTTTGGGAAATACTGCTCTGGGGTACATTGATTATAGTGTAGTTATTAACACTTGATTATAGGTTTTAAGAATTGTATTTAGAGACTTCAATACATTATGGATCCCACTGTTACATGTGCACATTTTGAAATATGACTTTCCTTGAGATTCTAGACAGGGACATTTTAAATGCTCACATCTTTGGCACTCCAGTGTTGCTTTCATATAGATTTTCAGTTTCATAATTTCCTAAGATTTGACATACTGTGCAGTTACTGAAGCCAGTCTCTTTGCTCAAGGGAGTGTGGGGCTACAGGATTCCTTTATTGTGTAATTTCAATGTACAACCTTTATATAGTTGTCGTTTATTTTTTTTCCAAATAAACTGTAAAGAGGTTTTATTCTTCATATTAACAAATGCAAATAATAGCAAACAAACCTAGTTTACCAATAGTTATAGCTAATGCCTTCACAAATCACAATTCTGGTGCAAATTCTGTGAGGTTTTCTTAATTGTGCTCATGATGATGTGGTAAGAGCAGCAGAGGATTATATTCCCCAACAGCAGCAGTGGAATCAGCTTACCTTGTAAGCTAATGAAGAATCACACACCTTGATTGTTTTCCCAGTGACATTATTATAATGTTTACAAGCATCCAATTTTCCATGTATTGGTTTGTTTTAAACTTAAAATTGCTACCATAAACCTATTCACAGCCATCTCCTTTACCATGATTGTATATTTCCTTTTGATTGCAGAGAGGTTATGTGTTGAAAACAAAATGACAACAGTGATTTTCCTGCCATTAGTTTAGAGATGGAATTCTACCTGTTTTATTTGTTATTTTTCACCCACGCTATGGACAGAGACAAAGGCTGCCTGTATGCAGAAATTTTAGGAGAATGTACAATAACACCTCTCTTGGCTTGGAGGTGTGTGTGTGTGTGTGTGTGTGTGTGTGTGTGTGTATTATACATATATATGTATGTGTATATGTATGTATGCATGTGTATATGTATATATACATGTGTGTATGCATATTAAGGTATAATTGTTTGTAATTTGTTTTTATACAATATATTATTTTTCATATTCACCCTCCACCAACACTTTCCATATACTCTGCCTCCATGCAAAGTAATATTCTGAAAATATCTCTTACATATTAAGAGACTGGAATGTTGGCTGGACCTCAAATTCAGAGTTAATAATATATCTTGAGGTTAAGACTGCTAGTCTACTGTGTACTCAAAACTGTTTGCATAACCTGCCTTTAAGAGAACAATGCAACAATCACCCTTACTTGCCTTAGATTTTCCATGTAATCAGATTTTACAACTTAAGATTGTGCATAGCTGCAAACTTAGGTTATATTTTCTTCCAGCCCTCTGATCCAGATGATACAGGTATATAATTTTCTGAAAGCAGAAAATACAGAAGTTATAAGCAAATTTCCTAAATCTAACATAAAGATTAAGAGCAACCATTTATTAATATTGTTTGATAAACAATGATATTTGGTCATTAAGCCAGTTGGGTTCAGTTGGAGACAGCCTACACTCTATTAAAGACAAAGTAATGTATCCCATTTTTTCCCTCATGTGATGCTTTACATGCTGTTCAATAAATACAGAAGTCCTTTGTTAGGGACAGACAGACACCACTAACAGGCTGCTTATATAGTACACAAATACTGTGTACTATACACATACTATATATATTTGTGTATTACACAGACAAACAGACTCACAAGACAGCTTCAGGCAGGTACAGATTCAGAATCATGCAACAGAATGAGAGAGGCTGGAAGACACAGGGAAAAATAAAGAAATCATGTTCGGTTTGAACTTTTGTAAGTCCTGTGCATGCTATCATAATCTCTAAAAGTTCATATTGCAACAGTCCTGTTGTGTCTGGAAAATGCTGCTTCCTTGAACTTTTCCACTATCCCCGGCTTTTACAGTTTTTCTGCCTCCTCTTCTACAGACAGTTTTTAGTACAATGCAGTTATAATTAATAGGCTATCCTTTTTGACTGTCATCCAAGAAATCTCTTACTTATAAAATGGTTCAGACTTATCTGACAAGGGTAGTTCAGTCATGGTGGGAAAGATACAGTTATGTACCAAGTCATTAATAATGGATTCTGATCATTTTAAACCTATCTAACATGTTCAGTTTGATTTTTTTTAAGTTTAAATTGAGAAGAAATGTAATTCTCATCAACTGCCACTTTAACTCATTTTTGTTATTTGAGTTTCTTATATATTGTCTAGGAATTTTTTTGACTATTCTTTACAGAAGGAATGCATTTGCTACGAACAGTGCCAGGAATACTTTTATAATCAGAGAGTAATTCAAACACTGCAATTGTATACTTGCTTCCTCGCATAGTTTACATTGCGTTTTGTTTCTTGAACACTTGTTTCTTGTGTTGTTTCATTAAATTGCATTAGTTTTTTAGGAGTTTTTATGCGGGCAAACAATTGAGGAGGAAAGCAGGTCATGTCATACTTTATCACTTATTGCTCTGTTTATTGTCAAATCAATGAAGACCGGCTGGTTCTAGGGTAGGAGACTTTCAGATTTACAAACGTAAAATGGAATATGGTGCTACCTTGTTTCTATGTGTATGAATTTTGGTAAAGCTAAACATACAGCACTGACAACTACATTAATTTATTGTGAATATTAAAAGGAAAAGTAAATGAAGCAAATGTGACCATCTCCCTGTTGTAAACTCTGAGGTTGGTCTCACACAAAGGTCATGAAATGACCCTCGTCCTGGGACAATCGGCCACCATTGTGCATTCAGAATAGTCTAATGAAAGAAATATATTTGATTGCCAATTTAAAAAAATGTATTTTCGTTTCATTTTGACTGATATTTTTCATTTCTTCACTGTCTATAAAGGATATATAGTAAGCACATATTGCTTGTGAATTCTGTTTGGTAAAATCAAATTTAAGGGTAAATTTAATTATGGTCACAGATGCCAAAGCATAATTGATGAACATGCATCAGAGACGGTGAAATCATCTGTTTCTAAGAAGTTGTCATCACTAAGAAAAAAATAATCAAATTTCTAAACGCTGTTTTCAAGTGTTGTTAAGAGTAACAGAGTTCGCCGGGCGGTGGTGACACACGCCTTTAATCCCAGTACTCGTGAGGCAGAGGCAGGCGGATCTCTGTGAGTTCGAGGCCAGCCTGGTCTCCAAAGCGAGTTCCAGGAAAGGCGCAAAGCTACACAGAGAAACCCTGTCTCGAAAAAACCGAAAAAAAAAAAAAAGAGTAACAGAGTTCATTTATTATTTAACTTCAGATTTCCTCAAGACACTCTGGTATGTAAGTGCAGTCACTCTTCAATAGTATAGTAAACGCTGTTTTTATCTGTCAAAGGATAAAAAGAAAGCTCATTTTTACTTGTATAATATATAAACAGTTATTACTGTGAAAACTATATGAGACATCACCTTCTGAAAAAATGGCAAGAAAGGTAGTTCATCACCTTTCTTTTGAATGAATTCGTGTCTACTATAATAAAACAACTTTGATTTTGTGTGTCGCTGGTCATTCTCATTTGTGTATGACAAGAAGAGCCCAAGTGTAGAACAAGTGCTACAGGATAAAAAATAAATAGACAGACAAACAACACTCATGCAAAAGCTGCAATGAAAAACAGGAAGATTGCAGAAAAGTGTACTGAGACAAGCAATCCGTGTAGGAGAATTGTAGAGTCACAAATTCAGAAAACAGGTATAATTATAAAAAAAAATGGTGATGCATTTAAGTATTTTATAAACTTTTTTCATCTTCTCCCACTCTGCGGCATCTTTATTATCTTGTACCAATCTCCACAATCCAGATTTTTAAAGAATTTTTCAATAATTTGGTTGTGCTAAAAAGGTAATAAGTTGCAATGCTAAATAACTACCAGCTTTTCAACAGTGACTCAAAGCAAGTCAATACTTTAGATATTTGAGTTCAGAGTTTAGGAAAGATAAAAATGTTTTATCTACATATTGAGATTTGGGACACCAAGATGGCTCAGTGGGTAAAGGGACTTTGTTTGTAAGCTTGATGGCCTGCTGCTAGAACCCCAGTACCTTCATAGTAGAAGGAGAATACTGACTCCTACAATTATCATATAATCTCCACAATTTCATCCTCTAGTCCCCCACATCTTCAAATTTCAAAAATGTACTAAAGTATTATAATGAAAAATTTGAGGAGCTTCCACAGTTATATACACTAAGATCATGTTGGCAAAGAGGATAAATTGATCATTTATGATCATTTTAGTCTGTTCCAAATGAACAAGGGTGGGATATCTTAACCAACTGTCCTCTGCATGCTGAGATATGGTCTGACTTTTGTTTTTAAATATCTTGTGGATGCTGTCCCAACCACTGTAAACTAATATGTGCTGCTCTCCTGCTGCATCCACATGATGCTATTTCCCCATAGTCATCGAGAGCCTTTGGCTCTTATGCTTTTGCCGCTTTCTCTTCCAGAGTGATCCTTGAGTCTTTGCAGGGGGACTGAGTTATATATGTTCCACTTCGGGCTAAGTAGTCAGTAATCTTTTTTTCTCTGCATCTTGGGGAGTTTGTTAATAACTATCTACTACAAATAGATAAAGGTTGAGAGAAGCAATAAACTATGGGTATAACAATCAGTCATTAAGGGTCTATTCTATACTAAGATTATTTAGCAGTAAAATAGCAGTAGGTTATTACCTAGTATCTATAACCTGCTAATCATAGGTTCTTGGATGTATAGTCGTACTAACTATATATTTCATCTTAGAGCAGGGCTTAAAAACAACAGGAAAATGGTAGGTTACCTCTTGTTCTTCAAAGCTCTATTGCACCTCTAAGAATGTATTTCCAGAGGTTTTTGCTGCATATATGTATGTGCACCACTTGGGTGCCTGGTACCCACAGAAAGAAGGGGACATCTACATTGCTCGGATTGGAGTTATAGATGCTTGTTGGGTATGGGGAAACAAAGACCAGTACTCTGGAAGAGCAGCTGGTACTCTCAATTGTTGAGACAGCTCTACAGGCTTGATTTGAGATAGTTTTAAACAAAAGAAAAAGAAGAAAGCAATCACCCACAGAGAAAAAATAAAGTTTATTTATTTTTTTTACTTTTTACTTTTTGATTTCTTTAGCTTTTGAAATTAAAATAGATTTCATCATTTTTTCCCTTCCATTTCCTCCCTCCAACCACTTACATCTCTTCCTGAGTGCTCTCTCTCTCTCTCTCTCTCTCTCTCTCTCTCTCTCTCTCTCTCTCTCAATATTATGGCCTCATTTCATTAACTGTTGAAATATATTTTATCTATATAAATACACATACATACCTAAATATATTAACTAATTATGTAAGACAACATCATTTGATCAAACTGCAGATAACAAGTGACCCTGAGGCTACCCAACTTAAACTGATATCTGCAACACAAGCGTCAAGAAACATCATGGGAGAGGAACCAGATGTTGTAAGAGTGAGAGGAACAGGAAGTCTGATGTGAAATTGTTTTCACTAGAACTTTCAGAGAAGCTGAACATCTGAAGTCTCATCAACACAACCACCTGAATAAATGGTTAATAAGGCAATAGCCATAGACATGCTCACATTAAAGGTGGATGGCTCACAGGACCTGAATCCTAGACAAGAAACTAAGGAATATCAAGGGTAATAGTAATAACATTCCCTGGGAAAGAGCTACCAGTTGCATATTCAATACCAGAAATCATATACATATAAATACAATATGCACAAGTAAAAATTTGTTTTAATAGGATGGTTTTGTAGTATGAATTATTCTTTTCAGTACCAGAGAAATTAAAGCGTCTACATTCTTTACATATTACTTTCTTAAAATACACAATAAGATAATTATTGGTGAAATTATTAAGGCCACTCCACGTAGATAAAAGGAGATTTATTTAATGGCGTAACTTACAAATTAAGGGATAGGTAGGTCGCGGAGTCTGGGGAAGGTGTATCGCAGTCCAGCGGTGTTCTCTGGAGCTCTGCTTGGTACACCTCTCTAGTCCAGGGTCCCGCAACAGAGAGCGAGAGCCCGCCGATCCAGATCTCAGGTCCCCAGGCGCCTCCTTTCACCCCGCCTTGTAGGCGTGACAGTTGCCGAAGTCTCAATGGGGGTTGGAACTTACAGATCAAAGCTGGAATGGCTACCCACTACATCTCCCCCTTTTTGTCTAAATAAGAAAGTTCTAACCTAATACAAGACTATATACAAAGGAATGGTTATCAAATATAGTCCAGGAATAATGAGGGATAATGACCTAGATAAGGTGGAACTACAACCAATGCAAACAATATCAAGCAAGAAACACATACTATTATCCAGAGAAGTATAGAGCATAGGTAAATGGCATGTTACAAAGATCATTCCAAAAGGTGTCCTATCCTAAAGAACCTGAATCTAATACTTAATATGTTCTATCTACTAGGTTGTAACTATAACTGCTAGTCTTCAATCCCATCAAAGACCTGAGAAGGAATATAATGGTACCTGAGAAATGGTAGATGGATGCAAGCGGGAAGCCGGGGAGTACCTCTTTCGCTGGTCTCGGGGCTAAGCTAGGGAACTGAGACCGGACTAGCTGCTCCCTCTTTAGGGAATGGAACCCTGTAGGCGTTCCCTGGTTATATGGAACTTTGCAGGCGGGTTTAGGTACCCGCTAGCCGGGGAAGAGGCTGAGGGTGGGAGCCACCCAGGCCTTTGGAATTTGCCCCACGTGAGCGCCAGATATTGGTGAAATTATTAAGGCCACTCCACGTAGATAAAAGGAGATTTATTTAATGGCGTAACTTACAAATTAAGGGATAGGTAGGTCGCGGAGTCTGGGGAAGGTGTATCGCAGTCCAGCGGTGTTCTCTGGAGCTCTGCTTGGTACACCTCTCTAGTCCAGGGTCCCGCAACAGAGAGCGAGAGCCTGCCGATCCAGATCTCAGGTCCCCAGGCGCCTCCTTTCGCCCCGCCTTGTAGGCGTGACAGTTGCCGAAGTCTCAATGGGGGTTGGAACTTACAGATCAAAGCTGGAATGGCTACCCACTACAGATAATTTTTAAAAAAAATTCAATAACATATCTAGTTATTTATTTTTATTTATTTTGCATATTATTCTTCATCAAATATATGCCATATTGTAAAATGTAGAAATCTATAGGTATTCTTTCACATTTATAATCAAGTACTGATTGCAATGTTATTTTGTTCTGAATTGGTTTCATAAAAATAAGTTCTCTAAAAATGCCAAGCATTTATTTTCACATTGAATCAATTGATTTATAAGCTGGCTAAACAAAGTTCAACTGAGATTTTACTCTATCTCAACCCAGTTTTATTCCTTAATTTTCATAAGAAATAATTCAATGAAATATTAAATTTCTTTGATATGATGCACTTTATTGTACCCAAGAGCAATTTCTTTGTATTAACCAAGGCAAAAACTATGACTATTAAGACATTTAATATTTCTATCTTGCCAACAGATTGTTTTGTACTGTTTCTCCATTGCTTACCTCAGAAAACCACTGATTTGATTGCATGACCCATTTCATCAAGGAAAGTTATTTCAGAAATTAAGAAATCTAATTGTCTAATTATAGAATAATATTATAACATAGATATTAATTTATATCACCATGATCTCAGTAGCTAGCTTTCAAAATTAAGCCTTTCAAATATTTTTTTGGAATGTGTGTGTGTATATATATATATATATATATATATATATATATATATATATATATATATATATATTTTAATTCAGGACTATTAAAACTACAGCGCTGTTCAGGTTTTTGTTTACATATGTTTTCATTTATCTTTCTTAAATATTTATGAATGGAATCATTGTAACATATGGTAAGTGTATATTTACATTTATAAGAAACTGTCAAAGTGCTTTCCAAATTGGTTGTACAAATTTATATTTCTGCCAGCAATGTACTAGGGCTCTAACTGCTTTGAAGCTTCCTAAACCCTTGGCTTGTTCATATTTTTAACATTAACCATTCTGATGAGCATGTAGTAGTAAATTAATGTGATTTCAATATATATCTACACTGCTCATATGAAAAGGTCACTGGTCATTTTCCTGAGATTATTAGCCATATATGTGTCTCTGTGTGTATGATTGCCGTTATGTATAAGTATGTTAAATTATGCTCATCTGATTAAATGTTCATATACTTTGGTTTTATATTTTTATTTTGTTCTTATTTTTATGTGAGTTTGTGCATATGCTTGTAATATATATGCATGTATGTGTGCCATTCATTATGCACAAATGTGAGACATGGATAACAAGTTTTATTGGAGTACTTGAGACCCTGCCCAGTTTTACACATAGTTTCTTGGGATTTTAACTCAAGCTAATTTCTTCACAGACAGAATTCTATTCACCAAGTCTAGCTCAACTTGTTATATAGTTTACAAGGAGAATTTACTATAAATTAATTCTAATTTTTAAAATTCAAACTTACTAATTATATTCTTCACTAAATAGCAATTGTATTTTATGCATAAGCATGCTCATGTGAAATAAGTATATAATTATGTACATAAATGTATGCATATGACAATGCTAATACATAACTTTGTGTTTATATCTGTTATGATTTAGGAGCTGTTATTTCCATTTACTATGGCTTACTAGTTTAGAAGTTATTTGTTATCACACTTTACATTGGCCTACACATTACAGATTAATGTATAAAACTTGTCTCATCTACTAAATAATGATGAAAATCACATTTATTATTTAAGAGTTTTGGAATTGTTGAGAAAATTTGAGCAAATTAGTTGAAATATAATTAAATGAATAAGCTCTCACTCAAAAAATAATAATGATGATACATTTTTCAACTACTCAGAAAATTTGAGCTTCATGGATTGAATGTCAGTTCACTTGTTTATAATTATTAGATAACATATGAATGTCTCTGAATACTAATGAAATATTACTTGAGTCTACTGAAATACCTCTAAAAATCCTGATTCAACGTTTTTTATCCTAGAATTTAACCCTAGATATATAAGCAGCCTGAGGATGAATCCAGAATAATGTAGACAAAGATCTGGAAAAGTGAACCCAAAACCAGAATGAATCTAAGGGAGTTGTTTGTTGGTTTGTTTGAGACAGAGTTTCTCTGGTACCTTTGGCTGTCCTGGAACTTGCCCTGTAGACCAGACTGGCCTTGAACTCAAGGAGATCCACCTGCCTCTGCCTCCAAAGTGCTAAGTATGTGCCAACCACTGACTGGCTGAAGGTTTTAATGAATGGATTTAGGTTATTTTCTTAAGATAGAAAAATAATGGTTAAAATGCACAACAAGATTTACATTAATTACTCTGTGGCTCTGGTACTCTTCCAATAACCCATTAATGTGTGTATTAACATCTTAGTTGGGAAGTAGCTTCATTTATTTTCTATTTTCTTATATCTTGACTTGATGTTTCCCCCTTTATTTAAGAATACATTATTTTTATCATCTTGAGATTGTTTTTAAAGGCTCTTATGTAAATGCTGTCAGACAAAAAGGTTTGATGTTTAATATTATTCAAATAAAAGTACTCTTTAAATTTCCAGTTAATGATTACTAGTTTGAATTTACATGTACTATTACCTCTGAAACTTTAAAGTGGCCTTAATGATACATAATTTTCTATAAAATATTCAAAGATCACTATTCTTATACTACAAACCATGTTTCTACAATCACAATAGGTATAAAGGGTTTAATTTGAACTGGATAAATTTACCCTCTTCCCCATCATCCTCATTCTCTTATGAAGCCAAGTAGAGAATTGTATACAGCAAGATGTGGTTCACTAACCAGAGTTCCATGAAGACCTAAGGACCAGATGCTACCAGAATTGGAAGACTAAACTTTTTGGTACTATTGACACCCTAAAAAGATAAATAGAGCCAAAAATAAAACAAGTGACACTTCAGGATTAATTTAAAGAAATAGTAATTAAAGCCCAAATGTTATACCAATTAGCTGTGTAGTTAATACTAGCTTTGCTGTCTCAAGTAGCAGGTTCTTTCACTGGAACATTATATCCAAAGAGTCTCAAGTTGTTGATAACACCACATGATATTTTAAATCACTGCTGGGAAGGAATATTATCATTCTCATTCTTCAGAACCTTTCAAGATCACCTGATACCATTTCTGTATTGCATGTTGTTGATATGTAACAGTCTAATTAGGGAGCATAATCTCTCTAATGTCTTTAAAGGGTAACATTATAGTTGTTTCACTCTAGCTTTGAGTTTCACTATGTGGTATCTTTGATTTTTTTTTACATTGGTTAGTTGCTACCTTTCTATAAGTGTTGTGAAACATTTAATTTTTACTATTGTTAAAATGTATTATTTTGCAATTACACATATTATGATTATTCCCACTCTTTGTCTTCTGTTGTGGAATAATCTTTTTGTGTATTGTGAATATGTGTCACTCATTTTGGCTTAATAAAGAGCTCAATGATCAACAGCTAGGCAGGATTTCCAGGCACAAAGGATGGTGGGAAGAAGAAGGATAGAGTCTTGAGGAAATGCCAGGGATACAGAACAAGCAGCTTGGGATTTACAAAACAAAGGTAATCGAGCCACACAAAAGAACATAGATGAAAAGATATGCATTAATTTAAGTTATAAGAACTAGGTAGAAACAAACTTAAGCTACCTGCCCAGCTTTCATAATAAATAAACCTCTATGTGGCTATTTGGGAATTAGCAGTCTGGACAGAAAACAACAACAAAAAACAAAAACAAAAAATCACCTACAAATGGCACTCATTGTCTAGCCATGTATATCTATGTAAGATCTGAGAAAGCTTAAAAAGAGTTCTAAATACACAAAAATAGAGTGAAACATGGCTTCTTAACCTCCTGTCTCACATGCGAGTCACAGTATAGAGACACAAGCTTGAGCAGCCAGTGAGCTAAGTTGCATGATGGGTTTAAGGTTTCACTCATGCAGATAGAAAAAAAAAAGATATATAGCAAAACAGGTTCAGTTAGGGGAAAAAAAAAACCTCTAAATAGGTTATAGTGTGTTTCACAGTGTGTATAGGCTAAAGAAAAAAATGGGTATAGACAGTTATGGAAAAAAAGAGTATAAAATAATAAAGTCTTTAAAGAGAGGGTAAAGTAATAAAAAGAATAAGTAATGGAAGGATAGAAAATACACAGGGTGTCTGAATCATATATGGTTTCTTGTTAATTTTGAATTTTTAAATGCTAATATACAAAAAATGACAGTGACTGAGAAACAATAGATCGTGGAAACTCCTAAATTAAAGCAACCTATGTATTTTAAAAAATATTTGAACTTCAAAATGGAAGCTGGAGAATGTGTTGTGTTGGGCAAAATGAAAGGTTATGCATTCCTACAGATTAATAGAGATCAAATTTGATGCGGGGAGACCTAAGTATCTTGGCTACAGAAATGGGGGAGGAAGCAAAAACCAAACCAAAACAAAACAAAACAAAAAACCCCTACAGTACAGGTGATGTGTAAGCTGATCCCTTAACATGGGAACAGTTCTGAGATGAGATGAGACATGATAAATTTTGTTGGCTACAAGGTCCTTATGCCATACTTTCTTATGGCATGGATAGAGATTTATATTACAGTTTGATTATAATGTCCAAATTGACTCATAAAGTTAACAGGTGCCCTTTACCTACTCAAATACAAAACAAAAATAAATCTTTAACTGACTTGTACACATCACACATTCCATATTTGTGTTAATGCAGATATTTCTGTTACCTTTGAAAGTGTATGTGATTGCAACACGAGGGGACCAGACATCAGTGAAAATGAGTGATCCAGGTGATCTAGCTCCTCAGAGTGTCTCTGTTCCAGTTTCCTCAGAGTTCTGCATCCAGAACAACTTCAAAGCTACTGGCTGAGATGGTTCAGCCTCACACACTACTCCAGTCAGGATTTCAGATAAGTCTTGCACTTTCTCATTGCACAGAGACTACTAGACAACAAATACTACAGCTAACCCTACCAGGATTTGATTATTATCACAATTTTCCGAAGGTCCCTAAATATGGCAATTCCCCCCAGAAAACAGGAAACTGTATAGAGAACATGGCATGCACATTCCCAAGAGGTGAGGTGGATGGCTTTTGATCATTCAATGGGTTATAGATGTTCATCATCTTTTGGGGTGCTGGTTACAAGCTGTTATTGGTCATGGTCAGGAAAAAAAGCTAAACAAAGGAGTTAGATTTAAAGATCTCTTTCTGAAGAAAAAAAAGTGGATATAATATAGAAATGATGAGATAAAAGGATGGATGTTAAGTCTATTTTTGAATAACCACTAGTCTTAAATATGTTACATTGGTATGTTTCTTTGTATATTGATACAAATTTAAGGTTATTTATTATACTGTATATATGTTTCCATTCTTGTTTAAGGTATTGTACCTATGTAGTTCATTTTAAAAGTTTATGTATATTAAGTCTGAAGAATAGATGGGGGTGGGTGGGAGAAGGTGTAAGGTGAGCAGAAGGAGGAGAGGAAAGGGGAAATTTGGTTGGTATATAAAATGGAAAACAATAAAAAAGAATTAAAAATAATAATAAAAGGTTATGTAATATATTAACCTTTGAAAACTACTTAAGATAATACATATAGGTTAATAGTCCTCTATAACTATGCAGCTTATATTCATGTTAGGTGTGTTTTCAAGGTCATACAGACATATATTTTAGATAGCTACATGATCTTCAAACACATCAAAGACCTACAAAATCTGGCATTTAAGATATTTTAATAATATACGTTTTTTTATGACAGTGAGACATGTCTTTCCGGGCAGCACCAATTTAATTCAAAATTGGATTATTGGCATCAAATAACCTTCATACAGAGTTTGCTTTCTTTATGGCAAAAGCTAGTCATTTGGGCAAGAATCAGCCTTTGCCTTGACTACTGAGAGTTGTTGTCCAAACTTGACCAGCAGGACACAAATGAAAGAGACTGCTGAACTTTGCCAAGACAGGGTGGCATAGTCCTTCAAAAATTCCCATTTCATAGAAAAGACTGTCAGATATTCCAGCCTGTAGGCTGAAGATAGATGTCCCAACATTTGCAGAGGAACCTTAGGTAACTGTTCAGGTAGCCAAACTTTTCTTTTAGTTTCTTTTAGTTTTGAATATTGCTTCCTCTGCACTTCCTGTTTACTAAGAATATTATATCCTTCTGTGATCTTTGAGTTGCAGACTAGATAGTAATAGTTATAGTTTTCTTAGACAGGATAGAAGATAAATTAGGCACATAACTTTGAACTCACCAAGATAAGATAAATAAAAATATTTACTCCAAATTTGTCAAATACAAATAAACTGGACATTGTAAATGTAATTCTTACCTGATAATCACTCTTACTTTATATAGTTTTCTATGTTAGAGTTAAAACCATTTCTTTTCATTTGGACAAAAAGGGGGAAATGTGGAATAATCTTTTAGTACACTGTGAAGATGTGTCATTCATTTTAGTTTAATAAAGAACTGAACAGCCAACAGATAGGCAGGATTTTCAGGCATAAAGGATGCTAGGAAGAATTATGGAGTTATGAGGAGACACCAGGAATGCAAAGCAAACAGCATGATCTTTACAAAGTAAAGGAAGTTGAGTCATGTAAAACAATGTAGATTAAAAAGATAAGGGTTGATATAAGTTATAAGAAGCAGTTAAAAACAAGCCTAAGCTATCTGCCAGGCTTTTGTAATAAATAAGAAGGCTCCATGTGGTTATTTGGGAGCTGGCAGGTGGGACAGAGAAATCCACAGCCCTCTTTTGCCTCAAGTACTCTTCTTTTTTGCAGTGTCCCTGAATATTTCAAACAATCAGAGCAGCAATGAATTCATAGAAGAGGAAGACAAAATTCTTTTCTGAACAAGGATGACATGAATAGACTTTCTCATCTAGACAGGTGAAAACTCACAAGAGCACAAAATCTTAGAAAAGACTATAGGTAAATAATGCTGAAAATAGTAAGAAATATTCTTCCATGAGGAAAAGCATACTAATTGATTGTCTCATATTAAATGGTCAGCTCTAAAAACATACACATACATATAATATTTTATGAACTAAACATGTTATATTTATGTATTTTGAGATGTGTGTGTGTGTGTGTGTGTGCACATGTGTGTATAAAACAACTAATGACTGGAAGGTCATGAATTTGAAAAAGAAGAAGGAGTATTATATGGAGTGTTTAATTGGGGAAAAGGGAAAAGGAATATGTTATAAATATAATGTCAAAACATAAAAGCAACACACACACACACATACACACACACACACACATACACACACACACACACACACAAACACAGATACCATATGTCTTTTATCCGTTGGTAAAATCTTTAAGTATGGAAGAAATGGAAGGGAAAGGATGTAAATAGTTAATAGGTAAAATTTCACTTTTCCTAAATGAAATTGTATTAGACTTCATTATAAGAAGCATTTTGTACTTCGACATACATTAGTAAAACACTGTTGTTCTTAGGAGGGAAATCATTCTGCCAAGTGTAGTGAGAAAATTATAAAAATGTGGGAAAATCGTAATCATTTATGTTATCTCAGAAACTATATTTATTTTTGTAGATTGTAAGTCCATGTGTGTGCATAGTTAGCAAATTCACTACCACTGAAATGTATTCCAGGTATTCTCATAATTTTTATTTGAGACAGGGTCTCACTAAGTTGCCTGGCCTAACTGTCTCCTTATTCTACAGATCAAGCTGGCTATAAACTTGAGCTATTCTTTTTACAGCCTCTGGTTTGCTGGGATTACAGACCTTTAACATCATGCCTGGCTTATCATCTCCTTTAAAAAATAATAATTTTTCTCACTCCAGAAATACTGCTCAGCCACACTTGACAGTGTTGTCATTTCTGGACCAAAGGAACTATGTCACTTGCATGAGATAAGAATAAAAAACACCTCTCAACTGTCTCACCCATTCGGAGGGCCTGATCCAGTGTGGACCCCTCAGCCATTGGTTCATAGTTCATGTGTTTCCATTCATTTGGCTATTTGTCCCTGTGCTTTATCCAACCTTGGTCTCAACAATTCTCGCTCATATAAACCCTCCTCATTCTCGTTAATTGGACTCCCAGAGATCCACCCAGGGCCTAGTCATGGATCTCTGCATCCAGATCCCTCAGTAGTTGGATGAGGTTTCTAGCACAACAATTAGGGTGTTTGGCCATCCCATCAGATCTGTTTGGGAGGCATCCAGGCAGTGGGACCAGATCTTGTGCTCATTGCATGAGTTGGCTGTTTGAAACCTGGGGCCTATGCAGGATTGTTTGGCTCGGCCTGGGAGGAGGGGACTAGACCTACCTGGACTGAGTCTACCAGGTTGACCTCAGTCTGTGGGGAAGGCTTTGCCCTGGAGGAGATGGGAATGGGAGGGGGGGCGTTGGGGGGAAGGTGAGGGGGACGGGAGGGGGGAGAACAAGGGAATCCGTGACCGATATGTAGAACTGAATTGTATTGCAAAATAAATTAAAATAAATTTAAAAAAAAAAAAAAAAAAAAAAAACAAAAAAAAAAAAAACACCTCTTCTCATAACTAGCAAGCTTGGCTACTCCTCTCATGCTTACTTAATGGATCACTCAGACATTGTTTGTGAAGTTAGAATTACTATAACCTGACCACGTGATGGTGGTGCATGCCTTTACTCCCAGCACTCAGGCGGCAGAGGCAGGTGGATCTCAGTGAGTTTCAGGCCAGCCTGGGCTACAGAGTGAGTTCCAGGACAGGCTCCAAAACTACACAGAGAAACCCTGTCTCAAAAATTCCCCCCCCAAAAAATTACTATAACCTTCCTCCAAATTCCCTACTGTTAGAAATCATGCAAAACCTGGTTTTTCATTGTTTCTTGGGAGATCTTGGGAGGAAGGGCAAGCCTTCCTTGTTGTTATGCTCGTTCTTAGAAAAAGTATCTTTGTAAACTTCTTTGTAGATTCAGTTCTGTATTGAATTAGCACCTTTTGTCTGAGGAACCTATGCAAGCCAGGTTTCCCAGGAACTAGGAAGAATTCAGTTTAAGGTCAGATTAGATAAGCATGAAGTGTACACTGCTCAAGCAAGAACTGCAAGGGCAAATGCAAGTGTTAAGAAATTCCCCTCATAAGGGATTCTGGTTACAGACTGAAATATTAGGCTTGGGGGTATGTCTCAGCTAATAGGAATATTTTATTAAAATACCAGTTTTATGTTACATCGTTGTTTTAATTTAGCTAGAAGTTAGAAAACATATTGCTAGCATAAATTTCATAAGTATGTGGTAATGCAACTAAGGTTGCAACTACTAGGCAGTGAAAATTGTTCTATTAATTGATTTGTGTGATTATCATATATTTGCATTGCATAATGTATATATATATGGATTAGGGATGTGTACAAAAATCTAGATAGATATGTGCCTATTTATTGAGCTTACATCCAAAGAGTTAAGCATTTGGAATGGTGATGAAAATTTTAAGTTAAAGAAGAATTTTGAAGAAATTCAAATACCATTTTCATAATAGGAAGTCTTAAATTTTACATAACTTCATCTCTATTCAACTCTATATCCACATTTCTTTAAAAATTGACTTATACACACAACAATGCAGAATTAAAATGTAGAAAAATATTTTGGAATGGCAGGTGTGATTTCTAAGAAGGCACCAGTCCTTGTTACAGAGCAGCTAAACTGTTTCCCAGAATTCAAGTGCATTGCTCACAAACATCCATATCCCTCCTTCTAGGGAAACCCTAAGCATTCCTCTGATATCTGTGTTATGCATGTGACAGAAACGGACACCAAACACACACACACACACACACACACACACACACACACACACACACACACACACACAAGAGCACAAGAGAGAAATAAATTGCAAAGTAGTTTTTAAAAGAAAATCATATTGGGGTGATTGAGAAGAGAACAGAAAGAATACATTAACAGCAACAACATTTGTCAAAAATCATAAATGCATTGCCAAAAGACAAGATTTTAGGCCCAAATCTATTTCAGTTCCAATATTAAGAAAAATAAACTGAATGAAGTGCTAGCAAAAAATCAAATTGATATTCTTAAGAGGCTAATGTAAATTTGATTCTTGATGAACTCTGATATGTTTAGAATGAAAATTATCTATATTATCTAGGGCATAAGAAATGGATAATGCTGTGATTGTTTGAAACATTATGCCTCTTTTGGGGAAAAATTTCATGATACATAACAGTAGTACTAAAATAATTCATGATTATTGACAATTAGTCTACTTCTGGTAATTATGCGTATTGAAATAAAATTAAAAGGCCTCACACAAAGAATTCAATAATATATTACTTGTAGGAAATATAATAAATAAACATTGCTCAAATATTCAGTTGAGAGGGGATAAACAAATGGCTTTATGAAGTAATTTTCTTTAATATTATTAATTAAATAATATCAATCAAGCGACAAATTAAAGTTATGGGTTTTAAAGTTATATGTAGTGAAGTATGTATGACATACAATTGAAGAACATATCAAATTTGTGTTTTTAATTTCATATTCATATTATTTTACAATAACTATGTGTAATGTTGGGTTCTATAGCATCCAAACATAATAAGTACTAATAAGACAATCAGTCAAAATACAGAGCACACTAACCATGTGGTGCTCTCGTCAAATATATGTATGTACAATACTACTCCACTAAAGCCCAGGAACCACACCAGAATTGGGGAAGGAAAGATGGTAAGAACTAGACTATGAAAGCTGTTGTGAGATGTTGTTACTCAGAAATGACAAGGAATCTGATAGGTAAGCAGTATGGCTGCCTCAACAGGACCTGAACACATTCAAAACCAATAGGAGGCTAAAATAGAAGCACATAAATCTTATTCAGTCCCATCATAAACAAAGAAGTAGGGGGTGCTAAGAAATGCTGGGAGATGGAGAAATAATCCTCCCCAGTTAAGTCCCCTAATCAGTTATTCAATACCAAATGGTCAGCACTGAAATTAAATACTTACAAGCAACACTAAATGGACTTAGTATGCTCTATTTATATACTTAGGCATGTGTGTGTGTGTGTGTTTGTGTGTGTGTGTACACATATATCCTTGCATACATATGCACACAAACAAATACAGACTAGATAGATGGATAGATAGATAGATAAATAGATAGATAGATAGATAGATAGATAGATAGATAAAGTAAAGAGGTCATAATTTTGAAAAGGAGCAATAAGAAGAGTAAGTACTTGAGAGGTGATGGAGAGAGAAAAGAGAAGGAAGAAACCAATGTAATTATATTTTAGCTTAAAAATTAAAAGTAAATAGTGGTGATAAATGAAATATAAAATTATAGTAATGTAGCTAGAGTTTTCCTGCCTGGCCCACAGTCAGGACAAATCTCTCTCACCTGCCAGTCCCACAGTCGCTCAGACCCGACCAAGTAAAACACAGACACTTATATTGGTTACAAACTGTATGGCCGTGGCAGGCTTCTTGCTAACTTTTCTTACAGCTTAAATTAATCCATTTCTATATATCTATACCTTGCCATGTGGCTCATGGTTTACCAGCATCTTCACATGCTGTTTCTCATTGTGGTGGCTGGCATTGTCTCTCTGACTCAGCCTTCCAATTCCCAGCTTTATTCTCCTCCTTGTCCCGCCTATACTTCCTGCCTAGCCAATGGCCAATCAGTGTTTTATTTATTGACCAATCAGCAACACATTTGACATACAGACCATCCCACATCATAGTAACATGAATATTTTGGCTTTCTGAAATCATATTTGAGAAAAACAATATTTGGTGCAAAAATAAATATGTAGTAAGATAAAGAAGACTCTTGAAAATTTACAGGGACACCAACAATAACTAAAGTAGCCTCTACCTGTGCAATTACATAAAAATAAGCATCTAAGCCACATTCTGAAATGAAACTGCTAAATAACATATGCAAAATGATAGGAAAATGTCATGAAGAATCCTTGAATTCTATAAAAATTAACAGGGAGGTGAACATAATGAAAAACACTAGTTAATAAAAATAACAATGTTATCAGTTTTTGTGGTGATATATTGTGTCCCCCAATATACTGTGCATCCTAATAAACTTACCTGGGGTCAGAGGACAGAACAGCCACTAGATAGACATAGAGGCCAGAAAATGGTGGCACACACGCCTTTAATCCTATCACTTGGGAGGCAGAAATCCATCCGGATCTCTGAGTTCAAAGCCACTCTGGAAACAGCCAGGCATGGTGACTCATGCCTTTAATCCCAGGAAGTGATGGCAGAAAGCAGAACGGTATCTAAGGCATGAGGACCAGGAACTAGAGCCTAGTTAAGCTTTTGGGCTTTTGAGCAGCAGTTCAGCTGAGATATATTTGGATGAGGACTCAGAGGCTTCCACTCTGAAGAAAGAGGGTCAGCTGAGGAATTGGTGAGGTGAGGTTGGCTGGCTTGCTCTGTTTCTCTGATCATTCAGCATTCACCCCAATACCTGGCTCAGGTTTGATTTTATTAATAAGCTTTTTTAATATTCCTGCTACAAGTTTTCTTATTTAGAGAAATAATTTAGAGAGCACTTGTTTCTTCAAATAATTTGATAAAAGAGGAATAGTAGAACCAAAGATGGCTGTTGCAAATAGATTTTCAGAGATAAACATCAATAATAGTGTATAGAAGAATTAGCACATGATACATGTAGCTAGAAATGTTTTTTAGTTATGCCAATAAACATATGTAGCTATAGGAATTTGAGCAAATTATATTTTATTTACCTAATTTCAGCAGTCTATTAATTAGTATTATAGTCAATGTACTATGGTGTTAATTTTTATAAGGGTTTCACTCATGCTCAAGTAAAATTTTAAAATGAAAAATTTATTTTGAATTAAATGTATTTCCAGAACATAGAGACAGAGAAAATGACTCAAGAAGGATGTTGGGAAAATATAATAAGCTAGTAATATCTGCCAACATTTTACCTTTAATGCTGAGTCACACTGATAGCTTGGGAATCCACAAGAAGGAACAGCATTACGTTTTAGAGAACAAAGAAGCCAAGAGATTTGCTTATCAATACTCCTAGAGTAATAAAAATAAAAAATCAGGACAAGATAAGAGGAAACTAGAGTATTTATAATCAGAGCCCAGTGAGAAAAACTACAAAAGCAAAGGTATAATTCTAAAATGTGTCATGGGTTGTCTACTAATACATGAATTATTCAACAATACATAAATACAAAAATAAAACAGCATACAGACAGTAAAGACAGAATTGGATTTGCTTCTCAATCTTAATATGTTAAAGGAACAAAATGTAGATTTTTACGGTATGTGAAAAAGACATACTATTATCAACTTGTTTGGGACAACTGGATGGTTTCATGGAAGTATAAGTAATTGAAAGATGAAGTTATAAAAACTAATGAGGAGACAACATTAATTCAATAACAAAGCTATATTATGATTAATGAAAGACCTCGAATGGTAACAATTATTAAACATGTAGACAATTTAGTAATATTTAAGATGCAAAATTCATAATAAAATGAGGTACTTTAATCAGTTCTCTAAAAATAAAGAAAAGGGGAGAATGAGAATGGAGAACACATGGAGTACATAGTAATAAGATAAAAGTGGTTTACTACACTTGAATGGTATGATCACATTAGAGCAGGCATTTTCCAATTTTATGAAAATTAAAGACTCAACTGTATATTTAAACACAAGTAGATGTAAAAAGGTATTCTCATGATAACACTATTAAAATGAATGCTGGTTTAAAAATATTAAAATAAGATATAACATTCAAGTGACAAGTCAGATGAGGGAAATTGAACTTGATATAAAATATGCCATAATACAATGCATGTACTCTTAACAAAAGGGGGATTTCATAGGCCATATATATTATAAATAAAGACATATTCCCAAAGGATGGCTATCTAACCTGAAAACTAATTACTGTCAGAGCCAAACTGAAGCAAGGGGACAGTGGGATGGAGTCCACAGGTGCAGCTGGGGGCACAATCAGTTTACATCATTAGAACCCACAAAATACAGGGTCTCTTGTTTACAGCAGCATCGATATATGCTCACAATCCAAGAGTCTTTTGCTATTTTTTATTAAAACCTGATCACCTTTTCCTTGAAGTTGATTCATGTAGCTAGTTTTGCTCTACCAAGGAGACTTTCTTTAAATCTCTAATTTAAATTGCCTATTTTATTGGACCATATGTTTTGCAGATTCATGGATTTTCAGAATTCAAAGATCTGGAGGTTTCCGGCTTGAATCTTTAGATATTTAGTAACTGTGAAAAGCTGTAGACAAAAAATAACAAATTCAAAGAAATTTTCTATCTATACTTCATAACCACACAGACATAGTTGTGTTACATGCCACGTAAATGAGTGAGTGATGGGTAAGCATCTGTTAAATGTGTCATGCACAATGGGTCACATCCAGATGTTCCAGAGTTCTACATGTAACTTGATTGTCAAAGTGTCATGAATTTTAATTTATTGTGAAGGTAAATTTTGAATGATAGAACTTGTAATAAAATGAAAAAATTGAAATGGAATAGTACAAAATTTAGAATAAAGGAACCTCTTGGTTCATTTTTTTAATCATCCTTATTGCTGGCATTTTGTTGCTATTTTATTGATTTAAGATTCCAATGATTTAAAATTAAGATGTTAGAGACAAGATCTAAAAAAAATTACAGTTTTTCTTGTTTAAATCTCTTCTTTAACATAGTTTATTAACATTAATATGTAGTTTGAGGAGGAAGTTTATATGAACAAATATTTATCTAAAATGACAATGTTTTTAGAGTTGACAAATTAAAAAAACTTTGTTCACTTGAGGAATCCATGCATAAGTACACTGTATTTGCAGCATTTCTACCTTCCATCTCTCTCTTCTCCCATGTGCCCCAACTAATCCTTCTAATAATCCATGACTTCTTTATTTTTATTCATATAATATGTGCATTTGTGTGTTTGTGCAACATATTGAGACAATTTTGTCACCCTTATTTGGGTATTCTTAAGGCTGACCACTTAGAATTGAGGTTTCATCCCCAAAAAACAAACAAGCAAAAAAAAAACCAAAAAACCAAGAACATAAAATGCCAATGAAGTTTCCCTCCTTCATTGACTGCTTCTGCTTCTAACTTTTCCTCTGGAGATGGACCCTTATTTCTTACTGTTTTTTCTCCCTATGCACTGGAGGGTATTTTAATATAGTGAGTATTCCTAAATAAATTTTCTTTAAGGAATGATGGCATATTAGTTTAATATTACATTAATAATAAAGCAACATTTTAGTAAAGTTAATTATATTTATTATAAATGCAGTAAATTGAATTGATAATTATTGACAAACTTTTTTACAGTAATTGTTGTTACCGAAATTCATAGACATTGTACTCTAAACTAACATAAAATAAATTCATACTTTCCTTGTGTGAGACAGAAATTGCACAGAAAACAGCACCTGTTAATACAAATTATAATAATTGATAGCAACTGCTATAAAAGTCAAAACATGTTAAAGAAATAATGAAGGTCTATACAGAGGTGGGTTAGGTAAATTTAAATTACATGTGCATAGATGCCTACTGGGGAAACAACGTATTAAAGTCCATCAAATTTAAATAATAGGAACTAAAAACAATATGTATTCTAATATATTTATGTTGTGATAAGTAAATTCTTGAACTTTGGTGTGAGAGAATAGCTATCTGAAGGTATTGTTTAAAACAATGTAGAACTTGGAAAAGAGCAATTAAGGAACCAGCTGGAATTTCCATAATCAAGCAGCCAAATTCTTAAAAGAGAAACAGGGAGGGTGAGAGCCATGAACATTCACAGCAATACAATTAAGTCGGGGACTTAGGTAGTATGTAGACACACATTGTGGTGCAACTGTTTAGAAAACTGATCTAGGAACTGAAGCAGGCCTAAACAAATTCTCAGGCTACACATAGAATAAGTAACACAAGTCAGAAACTGCATGGGCAAAAGAGTTTAAAGTACAACCAATAGCCAAACACTGACAGAAAGGGACCCATGTTAACTCAGGAGCAATTCCTAGGAAACCAGATATTAAGAATGAGAACATAAGGAAATGGGATGGTCAGGCTAGGGCAAGGATGGAGTGGGAGAGTAAGGCAAGAGATATCATGATAGAGGGAGACATCATGGGGATAGGGAGAAACTGGGTGCTAGAGAAGATCCCAGGAATCCACAAGGATGACCCCAGGTTAGACTACTAGCAATAGTAGAGAGGGTGCTTGAACTGGCTTACCCCAGTAATCAGATCAGTAAAAACTCAACTGTCATCATAAAGCCTTCGTCCAATAACTGATGGAAGCAGATGCAGAGATCCACAGCCAAGCACCAAGCTGAGCTCCAGGATTCCGGTCGAAGAGAGAGAAGAGGGATTCTACAAGCAAGGGGTATCAAAATTATGATGAGGAAGCCTACAGAGACGACCAAACCACACTAGTTCGAACTCATGAACTTTAGATAAACACCTGTGGAGCCTCCATGGGATTGGACTAGGCCCTCTGCATGATCGAAACAGTTGTGTAGCTTGATCTGCTTAAAGGGCCCCCTGGCATTAGGATCAGGATTCACCCCTGGTGCATGAGCTGGCTTTTGGGAGCCCACTACTTATGGTGGGATACCTTACACAGCCTTGATGTAGGGGGAGGGCCTTGGACCTTCCTCTACTGAATGTACCAGGCCCTGCTGACTCCCTATGGGAGGCCATACCTTGTTGGAGGAGGGAATAGTGGATGGGTTGTGGGGGGAGGCTGTAGGGGTGGGAGATGGGAAGAGAGGGGAATCTGTGCTTGGTATGTAAAATAAATAAAAAATTTCTTAATACAAAAATGAAACAACTGAATCTTTGTTAATAATTTTGATGATGGTATGCATATCCATAATTGCACTTGCAGTGATCAAGAAGATCTTTTAGTTAGGAGTCCACTTTAAATATAAGGAAAAAAACTAATTTTTGAGTCATGATAACAGGATCCATATTACACACCTTTTCAAATGGATATGCTTCCCATTTCATAGGAAGAGAGACATTACAGCAACCTTTTGTTATTAAATTACTCTCTAGTGGAAAACAGGGAAAATAAACAAACAAATAAAAAAAACAAATTAAAAGAATTATTATCAAGTATACCAGCAGCTGAAGCTGCAAGCTACATGACCAACTGAGTTTGCAGAAAAAAATAGAGCTAAGTCGCAAAATAAAAAAGTAACTAAAGAAGTAATTAAGAAGACCAATACAAAACAAAGACACGAAAATCCTGTAAAAGGAGTGTCATGCTCAAGATTGCTATTATACATTATTAAAACATGGGTGTAAAGCAAAAACCTAGGCCTCAAACCAGACAAACAAATCAGGATATACAATTCATGGGGAGAAGAGAGAGCGAGAGCGAGAGCGAGCGAGAGCGAGAGCGAGAGCGAGAGCGAGAGCGAGAGCGAGAGCGAGAGCGAGAGAGAGCATAGAAACTGACTTTAAAGACATTCAGAGAGTTGACTTAGGATTCTATTTTCAGACCACTTAGTTTGAATATGTTTGAAGAGCAAAGGGCGTGATATTTTAAAATTCAAAGGAACACATGAGACAATATTTATCAAACACGGAGTATTCGTGGCTGCGATAATTGAAAAGAATATTTCACTCACCTGTTCTCACATTAGACTCCGACAGACAGAAGAAAAAGTGAATGTGAAGACAGATCAATAGCAAAACAAAAAGTAAACAGCATCTTGGAGATCTGTAAAAATAAAAAAAAACATAAAGTGGAATTGATGAGACTATTACAATGGCACCTCAGAACAAATGAATTATGCAAAGAATCTATGGAAGCAGTTGAAAACCTTTCACCGTTTAATGAATAATTCTCATCTACATGGTCAAAAACCGCCACAAAATTCCAGACATCGAAAAGGAAAGGTATTGATCCTGACACATAAATGTCATATATTAAAAGCCAAACATAAGGAAATGTTCCTGGAGGCACAAAGACCAAAAATAGTACTCGTTGGAATTAGAGAGCAACACAGTAAGTCAGAACAGCAGCGGTAGCTTGATGCACATGGAGACGGCAGAGAGAAGGTAAAAGAGGTTGTGAACTGGAACACTTCCATTACATTCTTACACTGAGGATGGCTGTTTAAAATGTAAACAAAACATAAAGGAACCACAAGAGAATTTTCTGCTAGAAGACTTACAAATAATATTACATAGGCTTCTTAAGAGTGAAAACTTGTGGAGGAACAGAGCAAGCCTACTAAACATGAAACCAAATAAACAGGAAGTCATTGGAAGTGTTTGCATTTCACTTTTATTTACCTTTTTCTTTACGTAAAATAAACAATTGTGGAAAATTCAACATAAAATATTGAATTCTACAGCAAACAACATACAAATAGGTTTAATAACATTAACAAGTAATATAGGCAGAACCAAACAGCAATGAAATTTGAAAATGTTAGTGGATGGCCACTCAAATAATGGAACAAATTAATATAACAAGAAAAGATAATTTTGGATAATTTAAGTAAAAATCACATAATCAAGAAGGACTTGATATGCATAAAGACTCTCATCTTTCTTTTATTCTTTAAAGGAAATGAGAAGATTAAGGACATTAGTAACTGTAGTAATAGATTTCTTTTTATTTTATCAGTGACCTGAAATGGCTAACAGCAAATCTATATAAATGGCATAATTGCTATGAGGCACAAAATTTCATTGAATTTAAAAACATAAATATAATTCTGTGACTGATTTTTATATGTCCAGTTGTATGTGTACAGTATTTAACATATATTAAATATATGATGCAAAATATAAAAAATGATTAAATGAAGTAAAATCATCAAATGAACAATAAAAGTATGTAAATGCTTTTTATTGTGAGAAAGCAAAAGCCAAATAGATATGTGATTTAGGAAAAGATTAAAATGGAAATTGCAAAAGAAGAATTTTAATAATTAAAAGTAAACACCCATGGAAAAAGTACTTTGACAATAGCTTTGAGACAGAATGCATAAAAATAATAAACAGAGGTGTAAAGCAAAAGGATGGAAGAAGATGCAATTAGAAAGTGGAGTGGCATGGCCAGGCTGTGGTGATGCATGTCTTCAATCCCAGCATGCAGAAAATGAGGACAGATAGATCTCTGTGAGTTTGCATCCAGCCTGGTCTATAGAGCAAGTTCCAGGACAGCCAGAGCTGTTACACAGAGAAACCCTGTCTTGAAAATAACAACAACAAAAAGAAAGTGGGTCTGAGAATCCAGTGCCTTCTAATCATGCTATAAATGCCATGGCAACAATTCAAGGGCAAATGGAGAGGTGAAGAATGGATTAGAGGTGGCTTAAAGAAGCAGAAGAGGCTGCTGCGGTGGACTGAGGGTGCAGACAGTTTAGAGCAGGACATGGGAGAACAGCCAGATTTGCAAGCTGTTTGTAGACATCAGTTGCCAGTGGATTAGTTGTGGGGAGTAAGGGAAGAGAGTTATTCAAATCATGTCACCGGGGTCTTTGGCCTGGCCACCATTAACTGTGATAAGGAAGACTTTGTTCCCAGCCACTAACCATACCTACCCTCTCTTGTTCATAATATCTCAAAGACACTGGCCCTCTTTCCCACCAATAAGCAGACAAGATTACTTCTCTAGGGGCTCCCTCCCAAGACACTCTTCACAAGATTTTCATGTATCTGATGGTCATCCATCAGCTCAGGACACCTTGACTACCATTTATAAAACCTTCAAACATCTCATTTTTTTTCTATTTATTTATTTATTTATTTATTTATTTATTTATTTATTTATTTATTTATCTATCTATCTATTTATTTATTTATTTATTCTTTTTTCTTTTCTTCCTTCCCTCCTTCCTTCGCTTCCTTCCTTCTTTCCTTCCTTCCTTCCTTCCTTCCTTTCTTTCTTTCTTTCTTTCTTTCTTTCTTTGACTTTTCGAGAAAGAATTTCTTTGTGCATCCCAGGTTGTCCTGGAACTCACTCTATAGACCAGCCTGGCCTCAGGCTCAGAGATAAACCTGCTTCTGCATCCTGAGTGCTTGAATTTAAAGATGCGTCACCACTGCCTGGCCCATCTCATTCCTTCTTAATTGGATAGCACCATAATTATTTTCCGATGTAGTCACCTTCCGAGCAGAAGTAGGAATCTTTAGCAAAGTCACAAGCAGCTCATCTCTATTACCTCCCACTCAGTAAGCTGCCTTACCATTCTGTCAAATGGGAGAGTAGCATCCTCAGCCAGGATCTGTTCTTTACAAAGGCACACTGTGTACTGTTGCTCTTATTAAAATACCCATAGGATGGCTTCTGAATGTTTTCTTCCAATTTCATTCTTGATGTGGATCTTATTCATATCAGTTCAGTCTGGAAACTTCTAGGTCATTCTTTTTTATAATTGTATAACTTACTGCTTTTGTGACTAGCTAAAACTCTCTCCCCTAACCCCTAGATTCCCTAAAATAGAATCAATGCTTGCTAAGTACGGGCAGTGGCAAATATCCAGAGCTTGTGGGTAAATGACTCAATTTTGCCCACAAGGTTTTCATTCATACCTCCAGAACAAAAATTTCATGGTGCTATTTCAATAAGAAGAATGGACAGATAAGTAAATTTTATTTTAATGACTCAATCCTCTAAGTTACATCGACAATCAGATTTCTAACAAGAAAAAGAAATACTTTTGTACTGTTTTTCTGAGTCAGGGTCTTGAGACCCCAGGTGATTTCAAACTTACTGTGTATCCAAGGATGACCACGCATTCCTAGTCTGTCTGCTTCCACCTCCAGAGAGCTGTGATTAAAGGCCTGGTTTGTGTTCAGTGCTAAGGCTGGAACTCAGGGTTTTGTGTCTGCTAGACAAGCACTCTACCACCAGATCTACAGGTCCAGCCTTTTCTAGATCCTGTGACTAAAACATGTCATCTCTTTTAATTTCATTTTGTGAACCTTGCCATAGGCTTTATACTTTATCTGCTTAAGTTTTATCATTTTTCTATCTCTCCTAGTCAATGGCCTCACCTCTGTTCCTGTAACAATCCATCTACATCCCAAGTCCTGGAAAGCTGTTTGCTTTGTCAGTCAGTTTTCATTTTATATTTTTTCTCTTTTATCAGATATAAGAATTATTCCTTTGTTCTTAATGGACACATGAAGATGTTCAATGCAAATAAAGAAGTATGTGGAGGGATTGTACAAATATCACGTAAAACATAAATAAACTCAAATTCATTTAATTAAATGAACTGGAATTCATTTAATTACGGAATGAAAGAGGAATCACCAACCATCAATGCTACACAAAGCCTCAAAGCATTAAAGAGTTGATTAATTAAAACATGTAACATTATATATTTATGTGTACCTAATAACACAGTTCTAAATACAAAAGTGAAGTGGTGATTCCTATCTGTACATGCAGCACTCAGCAAACTGACACAGGAAACAGATGTGAGTTTCAGGAAAACCTGGGCTATATTCCAGCCCTGCCAGCAGTAGAATGAGAACTTGAATAAAGTAACAGAAAATCAGAAAATAAAAGATGTGCAAAGTTGTTGGGCAGTGGTGGCACACACCTTTAAATCCAGCACTAGGGAGGCAGAGGCAGGCAGATCTCTGTGAGTTTGAGGCCAGCCTGGACTACAAGATGAGTTCCAGGAAGGGCACAAAACTACACAGAGAAACCTTGTCTCAAAAAACCAAAAAAAAAAGAGATGGGCAAAATAATTGAATAATTGATTTATCAATGTTGTTACAAAAAGATGACCAGAAAAATAAAAACAACCAAAAGAAAATATACCTAAAACTCCAGTGATTACAAAAGAAAAAAGAAATGAAAAAGAAGTAAAGCAGAAAGGCTTTAAAAATGGATGTAGTAAGATTAAATAGAGGTAATCATAAAATAATATTTAAAATGGTAAAATGTTTCCCCATGCATACATGTCCCATTTAATTTCCCATAAACCAAGTACTCTTACAGAAATTATTTTTTAATTCTTCAGTTATCCTTTTAAAAACTATTTTAAGAATTTAGTTTTCAGTTAACTTGGTTGCTAATATTATATTATATTCTAGAATATTCCACATTTGATAAACTTCTCCTATTTCTGGAGATAAACATTGATACTGGGGAGTCTTCATTGTTCATTGCTAGTTCTGAAATGCTTGGGTATTACATATAATATAATTGAATCATATAGAAAACAAATTTAGCTTCAATTCAAATAGTTTAAGAAAGATAGATTTTTGTCAAAACTAATACAAATGCCTTGTGTTTATACTACAAGTAAACAAAGAACTTAAAATTTTGATAAAAGAAAATAGTAATTTTACCCAGTAAATGTTTAGAAACCTTGACAAAGTGATTTCAATGTCTATAATCATTAATAAAGTATTCATTATACACCCCTAATACTGATGATATTGACATAAATATTGAATATAAAGAAGACTAACTTACACAAAATTGTAGAAAAATTCACAGCTCTGATTCTGCAAATAAATGCCATAAGGTTAAAGCCACTCAAGCAATAGACTATCTTTATTTCAAATCTTTTAACAAACTAATATACTCAAACTTTCTGTTAATTTAAGTAAAGCTGATTAAAGAACACTTTATGTTTGCTATCATGATGATGACATGGAAACTTAGCTTAACAGAACATAATATTATAAACCTTTATTCAGCTTCCACTTAACATTATGAATTTAATATAACTGTGCTATTACTTTTAGAAAAGCAAATAACAAATGAATAAAATCTCTTTCCATGATTCCACAAAGGACCTTCCTATTTTAATTAAAATATTATAAAAGATAATTTCACTGAATATAATGTCTTTAAAAATGCAAACGTAACAATTGTCATTATAGATGTATAGCACAGATCATAAATAACTTATTATGTGATACTGGAAAAACTACATTAGCTAATATTCTACATTAAAGATAACTAACTAAATATGAGTGCATAGAACTGAAAGAGTATAATATCAAAGCTAACTCTGTAGAATGGTCTGACATTTTTTTAATATAGTTTCATAAAAGAAATGTGGTCTTTTTCATTTCAATTATTTTTATATATATGCTTGTGTTCTTACTTGCCATGGCATGCATGTGGAGGTCAGAAGACATTTTGCTAGAATCAGTTGTCTTTTTCCACAATGTTAGGCCCAGAGATTGAACATGGGTCACTAGGCCTAGCAGCTAAGTGCCTTTACATATTGATCCATTTCATTTACAATTATGGTAATTAATAAGTCTTATTTTGCAAAATATACTATTCAGAACTCTACATGTTTTACCACCATGGCTGGCAAAACCAGAGCTGAACATGGCCAACGACAATAAACATGCAAATATGGAGAGGAATGAAAGAGGAATCACCAACCATCAATGCTACACAAAGCCTCCAAAGATATTTTTATCCCATATGCAAATATATTCATAGATATGTAAAATATATCCATGTACATGTGTGAGTTTTATTACACTGCCTTACACTATTGCTCAACTATCCCAACAATGGTTGTCTAGTGACAGGAAGTTCAAGAGTCCCCTAGCTGTTCATTCCAAGCTAGAGATCACAGACTGCAGTGTATGCTGGAATCCCAAAGAATTATACTCTGATTTCAGTGAAGGAATGAATGTGCAAACAAGAGTGAGGGAAAACATGCAGAGGACAAGACCTTCGTTCTTCCCTGTCCTTTCTATACTTTGCTAAAAGAGCTATCACCCAGATTTTAGGTGGTCTTTCCACTGCAAAGGACACAATCAAGCGAATACCCCTCATATGCGTACCCAGCATCTTGGAATTCATTTAATTACGGATGCAGTCATGTTGATAGCTATGAATATTCAACATAAACAAAATTAACTTCATACACTGTACTACTGTAGGTGATGTCACCATTATTTGGAGGATAAGACTCATCTTTACCTAGAATGACCCAAAACAAAGAAAGAATGTAAGCTTTAGCACAAATATCAGGCAGACATTATTAATGGGTGATTTCGATTAAAAATATTGCCTTGATTATGCTGGCCATCGTGTAATTATGTTCAACCAGCCCTAAGGCTCTCTGAACATTAATGTATCCAATGTTATCTTTTCCTCTTATGATCAATTTATTCTACAATCCTTATTTTTTTTATTTTTTATTATTCTGGCCAACTTCTTGCATAGAATGAAAACTGTTGAGATGTTTTCTTCCTTCTTTCATTCCTTCCTTCCTTCCTCCCTCCCTTCCTTCCTTCCTTCCTTCCTTCCTTCCTTCCTTCCTTCCTTCTTTCTTTCCTTCCTTCCTTCCTTCCTTCCTTCTTTCCTTTCTTCCTTCCTTCCTTCCTTCCTTCTTTCCTTCCTTCCTTCCTCCCTTCTGTCCGTCCATCTGCCTGTCTTTCTTTTTTTACTTTCCTTCTTTCTTTTTCTTTCTTTATTACTTTTGCTTTTCGAGTCAAGGTTTCTTTGTATTCTCCTGGCTGTCCTGGAACTCACTCTATAGACCAGGCTGACCCCATATTCTCCAAGATCACCGGCCTCTGCCTCCTGAGTACTGGAATTAAAAGCATGTGCTATCACACCTGACTCTTTTAGTAATATGCTTCATAATCTTTTACTTATCATGTTCAATATTTGAATTCCTATCCTAAAAAAGAATCTCATATAAGATTATATTTTTAAAATTAACATGTGCTCTGAAATATTCATGTTATACAATATTCTGTTACCATTTAAGTCCTGAATAGGTTTATTCAATTTATTCAAAGACTTCCAAATGTCTAAGAACTCCCAATATAAATGTCCAACAATCATCCATTAATTTTTAAACTCCTTTAAATAAGATTCTCATTTAATCCCATCTTTTGAAGAATTAGTTAAGTGTGTCTAGAATTTTCAGATTATTTGATCTCTCAAATTGTTCTGATATATTAATTTCTCTTTTCATTTTTATGTTTAAAGATGCTCTGAAAAACATTAATATAAACATACAGCAAAGATTTGTCACAATTACTGTGCATAATGTATATGCTTTACCTAATTTAAAATTTTTATGGAATTAAAATATAATTACTAGCATTCAGTACCCTGTGAGATATGTGGGATATGGTTTCAATTTTACAGTTAAGAAACCTGTGGCCTATTGACATTCATTAAAAATTGTAATTTATGTTGGCCTGAAATTTTTCTTCATTCAGTTGCTCAGGCATGTTTTTATCCTTTTATTTAACAACATGTATGTGGTCTAATGGGAGAAACAGATATAAAACAAAAGTAATTGAGACATAATTATTTCAATTGCAGATGTTATGCAAACAGATTAGAGTTGTGATGAAAACATATGGTTAGTGCATGCCATCAAGGGAGACTTCTCCGAGTAAGTGGTACTTAAACAATGGCAAACAAGTAAAAATGTATAGCAGGGACTACATGAGCATAGGTTGTGTGAGGCAATGTTTTAGTGGAAATTATACAATGACTATGAATTCTTCAAGTGAGAGTGTGTTCGGTTATGACATGAAAAACAATACATTCATTAAATTAGAAAGACAATGTGGAGAGAGTACTACACAAGATTAAGAATAGAGTTTCTGTACTAAACACACACAAAATATTATCAGCAAAGTTAAGGACATTAAAAAGTTATTGGGACTCTTCATCTAGTAAATACATGAGAGAGAAAAAAATACTGATTATTTATCCAATATTGACCCTGCACGTTGCTTTAAATAACAAGATGGTATAAACTTTATTGATTATATGGTCTTCGGAACTGGAGATTTGGTATATCTTGTACCCTTAAACACTGTAAACATATGCTAGTCACTTAACACTAATGTGGAATAGATTTCTCAACTTGGAAGAGTTAATGTTTTTAAATCTTCTTATGGAATGATTGAAAGGAGTTTAAAAATTAATGGATGATTGTTGGACATTTATATTGGGAGTTCTTAGACATTTGGAAGTCTTTGAATAAATTGAATAAACCTATTCAATTACTATTTCTTAGCTTTTGTGGTAAATAAGTGTTAGTTTCTCTAGGGTAAACAGAAATGAAATTTAATGGTCACAGAGTACCTGTTTTTCTAGGGTTATATTAAAAGTTCTTCAAAGTGAATCAACCAGTAAACATTCAAATCATCTGTGGTCATAGACTTAAGAAGTCAATGAGGAGAAAATCAAGGTAATTTGAGTTATAGAGTCACAAAGAAAGACACGTATGCTAATCCCAAAGGCTGATAAATACAACCCAAAGTAGTTATGATAGTAATATATCTAGTCCCATTCTACTGTTTTACCATAATTCAAAAATATAGTGAAGATCATAATTATCTGCCAGAACAGAGAGAAATGAGAGACACCAAAAGCAAAATAAGCTTCCAGGGCAGTGCCTCCCCTACCCAACTCAGACTGACACTGGCATGGAGGGAGGGAGTTGCTTCAACTGCTACTAAAAGTCACTTTTATCACAATGTATTCACGACCTGGTCTATTAACATTGCTAGTACTTCATTGATATCTTTCTCTGTGTGTGATATTATTTTCTTCATTTCCAAGTTAGAAAACTAAAGCATACCTATGTTAAAGACTTTGTCAAAGTCACTGTTATTAAATATTGATGCAGATTTTAGTGTAAGCAAACAGTCTGAAAAATCTGTACCTGTTTAAAAGACATTGCAAAGCATTCTTCCAGAACCTAAGAATTATTAATGACTACAGTGAAATATACTTTGTATGCCCATAAAGGTACATAATTTAATCATGCATCATTTAATTCAATACATAACATTGAAGAATGCAGTTCTACAGGCTGCAAATTAAATCATCTCAATTTCTTCATCAATGTTCATTCACACTTATAATGTTCTCATTCACTGACCATGTAATTGTCTAGGCAGGCAATCTACCTTTGAGTTACATATTCAGACTTTGCCACATAATTTTCTATCAGTTCAGTATTCATTTAGACACCTATTTTTTTAAAAAAGTAGTTGAAGTTATACATATATAAAAAGGGAAATGTTTATTTCATTTTCACATCACTGTACTATCAACCTGAGAGTTAAGTAATTCTCTTGAAACATATTTAGCCTGTTCACAATCCCCTAACTTGGGAATCATTTTAGAACTCCAAATCAATTTGTTTCTATGTTAATCTAGAATAGAGCAAGGCAGGGGAATTCTGAAGCTGAGTGGCAGCATGGGCAATTAAAAGTGGGTAGCTCCACCTCAGGGAAAAAAATAGGTCGAATCTGATCAGCTGATATCCAATTATTGCTAAACTGATGGATCCAGGGATAAAGTTTATATTTGTTAGTTTCAGAACATCATCTCTCTTTTGGAAAGTTTTTTATAAGTTCTTTTATGATTGGCTTATAGCAGGCATCCCTTTCTGTTTTCCCAGTTTAACTCCAGTCTCTTACAAACTGGGGAGTCTGTAGGATCTGCTCTTTCTGGTTGGGAGAGGTCTACACAGTGCGGGACTTTTTCTCATCTGCCCTCCCCGATGCGGTACATGGCTCCATGGAGTGAATTTTACTTTGGCTATGTAAATACATAGTCTACTTACCTTTTAAAATTATTTCTTGTTCTTTCGGTGTTCAGTACTTCATAAATGTTCGTTTGATAAAGAAATTCTCATTACTTACTATTTGCAAGGGTGAAAAATCTTCCAGAATTATTTTTTTAACGAAAAAAAATGCAAGGAAATGTATTTTAAAAGACATTGAAGAGCAAGGAATGCATTTTTTTAGTTGTTATTTAGGAATGCTTTTTATTCATTTTGTAGTATTTTTTATAGCCTGGTTTTGTTTTTCTTACAAAGACAAGAATGGACTGACACCACTGGGTTGGTTTTGTTACCTAAAGTTTTTTTCTTTTCTGTCATGGTTTACTCTTTAATAATACTACTTACAATTCTAAATTATATATTTTACTTAACTCTGAAACCAGTTATTTCATTTATTTTTAGTTTTCCTCATATCATGAATGTTTTAAAAATATTCTTTATAAACTTGCATCACTCTTTTCTTTTGTGGCTTTTGAAGTTAATATATTCTAAATGTGGAAATGTGGTATAATCAAAAAATAGAAGTGTCACTGGAGGAGCTTAGTGTTGTATTTTTTTATATTTAGGTCTATTGAAGTGTGTAAGCCTTAAGTTTTAAGTTCTTTTTCTTAAATTTGCTCTATACACAAATGTTTTCATCTTCATAAGGTGATCGTGTGCTTGCTGTTTTTAAATTTCGACTTTCTGAGGTGGTGCAAATTTAGGTTCTGATCAATGAGCAAGATAGGGCATATAAAATATACAGGGAAGCTGCAGAAATCATGGTATGAAATAATCAAGTTTGAGAACTGTAAAGTATATAGTATTTATATGTAATTCACATTCTAAACATTGCCAGAAGGTTGAATTGGAAACTTCATGTCTGCATGAAATTTCCTATATTTTTAATGTGTATATGGACTTAATTTTTCTTAAATATTAAAGTCTGCCAATTGATAAAAAAAAGAAAAAGTGGGTAGCTCTTTCTTATTCAGAGAAGCCTTTTCAACCTCAAGCCCACTGAAAGAAAATTATAAAACAATCATAAGTCAACCCTTTGAAATTATTGTATAACACAAGTCAAACCCTTAAACTACCAGTGTTGAATCAAGATAAAATTATTCAAGAATACAGTTAAATATACTTAAAAACAGATATCAAGCATGTCCTCTCCCATCACAGAAAACATTGGAGCTTGAATTCTTGTTAGGGGAGTGTAATTTCCTTTATTAATCAAATTTTAAATTTTAATTACTGGAATAATATACAAATTTTAATTTAATATAGAGATTTTTGTGATATTTGAGAGTGTTGAGAAATTATGTAACCATTCTAAATTTTCATCAAAGAAACTGAAGTTTTCGCTTCACTGAATCTGAAGAAACTTTGTGGAAGAAACAGAAAGTTTATTCACATCCAAAGACCTGCATTCTTTAAAGATCCTTTATGAATGTAAAAGAAAATTTGGAAACTTAAATGGCTAAGGTAAGTTAAAATAAGATAAACTATATAGAGACAAAGAAGTGTAAAAACATTTAAAATATTAATTGAATTAAAAGTAACATTAACTACCAGTATCTGTAAGTAGGCAATAAATAGATCTTAGATAATCCCTATACAAAGCATAGACAGATTCATTTTTATCTCAATATAATAAAATTAACAATAATTATGAAATGGAATAAAATACTTGTGTTATTTTTAATCTTTTAAATACTATTAAGTAAAGTAAATGCAATATCATAAAATACAAATGAATGAACTCACAGAAGACATAGTAACTTTAAAAGTTCAACTTTATGCAACAGAAAAAAAAAACACTGATAATTTATACTGATAGAATGAATAAACACGCCAACATACACACATCTAAATTAATTTTTATTCAAAATATAAAACATGGATACTTATATAAGTAACCTATTTTAAAAGGAAATGGAAATTAATCATGCAATAAGAAACTTTTAATATTACCATCGTCTCCACTGAATCATCACTATACAAAAGAGGTGACAGGAGGAGAAGAATTTGTTCTTTTTAAATGTGTGACCTGTGGAAGATCTAACACTCTCCAGTGGAAGAATATTTGCAGCAAACAGAAATGGGAGTTAATTGATTAATTTTAAACAAAAGTGAAGAAAAAGTTAGTTGGGTAGAGACTGGAGAGTGAATAAGGGAGGAAGTGGTGAGGTGACAAAATATTAAAAGTATAATGTTTGAAATTCTCGAAGTCTCATTTATCAATGTTCATCATTCAAATGAAAATGGTTGATACAATGAAATTAAATGAAGTAAATGTATTGATGTTGATATAATGAAATGAGTAATGGTATATTAGTTTATACACATATATTAGTACAGGACTACAGTGACATAATTATATTTATGCTTGTCTATTGATTTTTACTTTATTTTTGTTTTTTGTTTTCCTTTATTATATAAGTTAGCAGTTTGAAAGCAAGTTAAAATGTTTCTAAAATGGAATATTCACAGATTCCTAAGAATGAAGATTGACAAAAGAAACTGGCTGTAATGATCAAGGAAAAAACTAAAATAAAGTCCCTCCTAAGGGTTTTACAAGGGAGGATCAGCCGGGCGGTGGTGGCTCACGCCTTTAATCCCAGCACTCGGGAGGCAGAGCCAGGTGGATCTCTGTGAGTTCGAGGCCAGCCTGGGATACCAAGTGAGTCCCAGGAAAGGCGCAAAGCTACACAGAGAAACCCTGTCTCGAAAAAAAAAAAAAAAACAAGGGAGGATCATTGCAAAGTGACTTTCAGATATACTTTAGTGGCTAGATTTGAGTGTAGTATCTCAAATACACACCTGGATACCTTTGCTTACTTCTGTTGTTCAAAGCATAGGAACAATGATCTGTACCACCCGCTGTTAGCCATCTGTTGCATGGTGGAAATTGACATATTAGTCTTATCCTGTTTAACAAAACACTACTTTAAATGCTATAAAACTAGCAAATGGAGGAGAAAGAGTTTGCAACCATTTTTAGGACAAAAATGGAATGACTTCCATAAAAATAATTTTCAAAGTCATAACATTAATTTTAATTAGTTATTCAAAGGGAATTTCAAATTAAGGGTAAAATTCCATTTTGTGTTGTCATGGAAAGAGATTTACAACTGAAGTTTTACTCATGAATAACATGATTCTACCCTTGGGAATAGATTGCTAATTCTAATAAGTTAATGTGAACACAGAGAAAATGAGGTTATGCCATTTGATCAATATTGAGTTTTCATCTTACCATTAAATGTTTATCAGCAACTTAACTGAATCATCTTTCTGCTACATCGATTATGAAATAAATAGGTATTATAAAGCAAGATTATTTGAAAACTGCAGTGTAAATTTAAAACAAATATACTAAAAAGATATTTCCAACTTAAAAAAAAAAAAAAAAAATTCAGGCCGGGCGGTGGTGTCGCACGCCTTTAATCCCAGCACTCGGGAGGCAGAGCCAGGCGGATCTCTGTGAGTTCGAGGCCAGCCTGGGCTACCAAGTGAGTTCCAGGAAAAGGCGCAAAGCTACACAGAGAAACCCTGTCTCGAAAAACCAAAAAAAAAAAAAAAAAAAAAAAAAAAAAAAAAATTCAGTCACACAGCACAGGAACTTTGTTTTAAGAAGATTCACCATATTATTTTTAGAAATACATTAAAAAAATAATGGCTGTCAAATATATTTGAAAATGATTTTGTGATGGAAAATACTTAAGAATACTGTGGGTATATAAAATTTTGAAAGTTCACTTTAAGTGACTTCTCAGAATTTACTTTTTACAATATGTATTGTGAATTTATACAAGGGAATGGCATTAATTAAAGGTTCAAAAATATTTGGAGAGATGGCTTAACATTTAAGAATGTTTTGTGTTCCTGCAGAGAATCCACATTGGAGGCTCATAATCACCTGTGATTCCAGTTCAATGCAATCCAATGCCCTCTTATTTCCTCCACAAGATCTTGCATATGTACAACGCTGCCCCCCCACTCCTCCCCACACACACACTCTAAAAATAAAAATAAAATAGCCTTAAAATAATTTAAGGTATGGAATCTCCCTTTATCAACACACCATTTTGGAGCATTAGTATTCCTTACTATATACCCTGTTGGAGGAGTAGATGAGGGATGGGTCAGGGGGTCGAAGGAAGGCAGGGGTCGGGGAGTTGGAGGAGGGATGAAAGGGGGATCTATGGTTGGTATGCAAAATGAATAAAATAGTTTTTAAAAATTACTAGAGGTTTAGAAAAATGTTTAAATTTATAGCTTAGTTATGATTTCTCTTGTTCTACTGAAACACCGTGATTAGAGAAATTTGTAAAAGAAATTTCCAAACGTGGCTCATGGTTTCAGAAGATTAGCATTCATGGTGGTAGATCAGGAATAGCTGAGACTTCACATCTTGACTCATAAGTAGGATGTGGAGAATAATTCCTGGTAATGGCGTGAATTTTTGAAACTCAAAGCTCAACAATAGTAGCACATTGTCCTCCAACAGATACAACTCTTTTTTCTTTTCTTTTTTTCCTTTTTTTTTTTTTTTTTGGTTTTTCGAGACAGGATTTCTCTGTGTAGCTGTGTGCCTTTCCTGGAACTCACTCTGTAGCCCAGGCTGGCCTCAAACTCAAGGAGATCTGCCTGCCTTTGCCTCCCTAGTGCTGGGATTAAAGGCATGCACCACCACCACTGCCAGGCTAAGACACAACTCTTAATCCTTCCCAAATAGTTCTACCAATCTGGATCAAGTATTTAACTGCATGACTATATGGCAGCCATTCTCATTCAATCTGCCATACTCCAATTATTAACTGCTACTGGCTGGTGGCCATACCATGCATTAAGTCCAGTTTCAAAAATCTCTATAATAATCCAGTGTCCACAATGTTGAAAATTTAAAACTTCAAAATCTCCTCTGAGACTCAAAGCAATCTCTTAATGGCAACCTCTGTAAAAGCAAATTACACACTTTCAAAGGTAAATGGTACATAATATGTATTACCACTACAAATGAGAGGAATCTGAACATAGTGAAAAAATACTGGACTAAATCAGAGGAAACCTCATTTCTGGAGAGGAAAGATAAAATAATGGGCAGTTTATGAGTTGAAAAATAATAAATTGATTGTTTTGCTAATTGACTTTAGAAATTTATCTTATAATTATTGCTATAAATTTGTATTAAAGCACTTACGTAAGAGTCAGTAAAATGTTTAGAATCTTCATCGGGATTAAGTTCGTTTTCCTTCACTTTCTAAATTTTTTAAGGTAAAATTTCAGTTGAAATAACAAAAAGAATCAGTTATTATTAAAACTAATGCCTCCTGAAAAAAATTGGCAATATGAATATCTGAATTCAAAAGACACAATTATAACATGCTAGATGAAACAATGGAAAGTTGGTGATATGAATCACATTCACAAGTGAATACTAAATAACTTCTTTCAATAAGCTACATGAACAAACTTATAAAGATTATGCTTTCTGCTAATAAAAATTAGCAAAACCATTTGTATGTCCTTAAAATTTTTGTTTTCTTACTAATTAAGTTTACTCTTCCACAGTTTTATATACGAGTACCAAGCATTTTGATGACTCCTCTCCTTACACTCTCTCTTGTTTTCCTCCCATCACTATCAGTGCCTTCCCAACCTTAGAACCTATAATGTCCTTTCTTAGATTTGTCTATTCTTACATTTATTTTTATCACCCACCAAGTTTAACCAGGGCCCATTGTGTGTCCATGGATTTGGAGCTATGCTTTGAAGACGTGTGGACTCACCAGCAGGTACAAAGCTAGATATACCAATGACTCCCTGCTCCCCTGAAACTTTATCCTTTGATAGTGATTGGTAAATTAATACTGGTGTCCTTTTCATTGTCTTTAATAATACATTTTAAATAATGTTTCTGTGTTCATGACACTAAATGCAATGATGTTGTTGAGTCATGCTCAGGCTGACAAGGCATAAAATTACTCTGTCCATCACTCATTCAAATACAAAGAAAAAGAAAAAAAAAAGAAAAACCTCTTTGCATTAAAAGTTTATAATTTTCCAATGTTTTAAATCCCAGCAAAAAGTTACTTATATGTCAACTCTTTGTACTTTTCCATACTATGGACTGGTTTTGGTTTGTTTTACAATTGTATTTTCTTTATTCAACTAATTTAAATTCAGCAATCTGAAAGGTATATATTTTGAAGAACTTCATAAAGAAAGGTTGAAATATAGAGGGTGTCCTCTGACATACAAAAATATTCCAAATTATTATGCATTTCATACAAATTAATCTGTCTTGAATCTTTACTCTTTCATAACTATTTGAATCACAACCTATTATTACTAGAAGAGAAAAACTGTAGACTGTTGTTTTAAAAGAGCCTTTTTTAAATTAAAGAACACTGGAGAACATTGGTCACCTTTGTACTATGTAACCTCCATTACATACTACAGATATTGTCAGTAGGATATGTCAAAATTGAGGTAAAGTCCTTCCTAAATTGATTCGCGATTATAATTTTCATAGGCTCTGTTGTTGACTAATATTTTCGTTATGTATTTTGGTTTCATGTATCCATCTAAACTTATTTTTCATAATGTACAACTAGAAAAACACAATCTACTACCAAGGGAACAAAACGCACAAATCTGTTAAAAATTTAAAGCTTGTCACCCTGCACAAAACTCAAGTCAACATGGATGAAAGACCTCAACATAAATCCAGATACATTGATTCTAATAGATGGGAAAGTGGGAAATAATCTTGAATGTACTGGCACAGAAGACAACTTCCTCAACAGAACACCAAAACCAAGGCGGTAAGATTGACAATTAATAAATGAGACCTCATGAAAATGAAAACTTTCTGTAAGGCAAAGGATACTGTCAATAGGACAAAAAGGCAATCTTCAGAATGGGAAAAGATTTTCACTAACCCCACATCCAATGGAGGGTTGATTTTAAAAATATATAAAGAACTCAAGAAACTAGATATCAGCAAACCAAATAATTCAATTAAAACTGGGATGTAGATTTAAACAGAATTCTCAACAGAAGAATTTCAAATGGCCAAGAAATACTTAAGGAGATGGTCAACATCCTTAGCCATCAGGGGAATGCAAATTAAAGCAACTCTCAGGTTTCATCTTACATCTGTCAAAGTGGTTAAGACCAAAAACACAAATGACAGTTCATGATGGAGAGGATGGGGAACAAGGGGAACACTCCTTCATTGCTGGTGAGACTGTAAACTTGTACAGCCACTTCAGAAGTCAATGTGGCAGTTTTTCAGAAAACTGAGAATCAGTCTACCATAAGACCCAGCTCTACCACTCTTGGGCGTATACCTAAAGGATGCTCAATCATACCACAAGGATACTTGCCCAACTATGTTCATATCCACTTCATTTGTAACAGCAAGAACCTGGAAACAACTTAGATGTCTCTCAACCAAAGAATAGATAAATAAAATGTGGTATATTTACATAATGGAGTATTATTCAGCTGTTAAAAACAAGGACACCAGGAAATTTGAAGGCAAATGTATGGAACTGGAAAAAAAATCATTCTGAGTGAGGTAGCACACACCGAGAAAGAAGTAGGGTGAAATTACTAAAAGAGTCTGGAAAGAGGGAAGGACATGCAAGGTCAGTTAAAAACCTGGATCAAGATAATCTCCCAGGAATCTACAAGGATAGCTCCAGCTCAGACTCATAGCCTGAACTGGCCATCTCCTGTAACCAGATTCGTGCCAAGCCCAATTGTCAGAGAGGCTTCAATCAGCAACTGACAGAAACAAATTTAGACCCATAGCCCAATAGATGGAGTTTGGGGGATCCAGGAGAAGACTTGGAGAAAGGATAGTAGAAGCCAGAGAGTACCACAAGAAAACCCACAGAATCGATTAACCTGGGTTCATAGGAGCTCATAGAGACTGTACCGACAACCATGGAACCTGCATGGGGCTGACATGCACTCTATACATGTTACAGTTGTGTAGCTTGGTCCTCTTGTGGAAATCCTAGCAGTGGGAATAGGAGCTGTCGCTGACTTTTTTTTTTTTTGGGGGGGGGGGGGTCAGGGTTTCTCTGTGCAGCTTTGGTGCCTGTCCTGGATCTCATTCGGTAGACCAGGCTGCCCTCGAACTCACAGAGATCAGCCTGGCTCTGCCTCCCAAGTGCTGGGATTAAAGGCATATGCCACTGCCGCCTGGCCTCTGACTCTTTTACTGGCTTTGGGAACCCTACTCTCTTTGTACTGGTAGCCTTGCTCTGCCTTAATACATGGGGAGGTACTTAGTGTTACTGCAACTTAATATTCCAGGTTTTGTTGATACTCATGGGAGAACTTTCCTTTCCTAAACAGAAATAGAGAATGAGTGGATTGGGGGGCTTGAAGGGGGACAGGGTCTGAGAGGGGAGGATGGTGGAGGGGAGCTGTGGCTGGATATAAAATAAATAAATTTATTAAAAAATTTTAAAGCCTGTAAAATTTTGAATAAATTCATAAATTCTCTTTCCTCAAGCAAATGTTTTAAATCCACAGTCAATAATATAAAATTTTGAAAAATAAAATTCAATGTTTTATTTTTAAACTTTAAAATTGAGGATGATTAATTTCTTTTTAAAATATGTACATTCATGCTGGGCAGTGGTGGCATATGCCTTTAATCCCAGCACTCAGGAGGCAGGAGGCAGTCAGGTGGATCTCTGTAAGTTCGAGGCCAGCCTGGTCTATAGAGCAAGATCTAGGACAGGCACCAAAGCTGCACAGAGAAACCATGTCTTGAAAAACCAAAAAAAAATTGTATATTCACATGTGAACTTTATCAATAATTTTATTAGGCATGAATGTACTATATGCTGAAAGTTTTAAAATAATTTTTGATAATCAGCATTTTAATAGCCTTTCTTTTAAATGCTTTTACTACTTCTGAATCTGCTCACACAGAATTAATTCGTAAAAATTATCTTCCTTTCATAGAGTTCACTAAACTCTACTTTCTGTTATCCACCACAAAGGGCTTAGATTCTCCCCAGTTAATCAAAACTTGGACAGTCATGATACATCTTAGTTTCCTGTAGTTCTTTTTTTAATAAATATTTTTATTTTATAATTAATTTAATTTTACATATCCACCACAGATTCCCCTAGTTTCTTGTAGTTCTTTGTCTGATCATAGGGCTCCCGTGATGCATCCCTCTTCCAGGGTAGTAAGCTTACTAGTGTTGTCATTTTTGAGGGCTTGTTTAAGCTTACATAATGTTTCAAAATCAATTTTGTAGCTTCCTCATCATTTCTAGGAGACATGGTCTCATAACAGATTTCCTGCTTCTCTGGCACTTAAACATTTACTTCCCCTTGTATGTTCTCTGAACCTCAGTGCAAGAGTTGTGTTGCAGATATATTCATTGAGTCTCCAAATTCCATGGTCATTCCAGTCTTCACCAGAATCTCACAGTCATTACACTTGTTGAGGATCCAGATTGGCTAACTAGATTCCACTTACATTTCTCCATTGTGATCTCCTTAGTATTCTTCTAGAACTCTACTCCTACCCACCTCAGCCCATCCTCCCATGTGTTCTTTGTTTCACTGGGACTGGTCATTAACACTTGACCTATATCCTAAAATGTGTTTTTATACAATTATTTATGTTGGGTAAGGGAAGGTTCATGACTGATTAATTTGACTCACCCTTGCAGCCAGCATAACTGGAATCCCTAGGTCGCTCTTTTATTCACATTTTTAAAAGATCTCATATTCTAAAGATTCTGTGATTTTGATTGAAAATATGTTACCACTATGAAATATAAGTGATCACACAAATAGACAAAGAAACTCTTGTCACCTTCAGTATGCTATAAATATTTTTAGTAGGAAGAGTCAACATGACTATTCCATTAAAATTAAATGCATTGTCAGGAAGAAATAATGGGGACTTCCCAGTGGAATTTTTAGGTTACCATGTATATACTACCATGTCATCTGCAAATAAAGATGCTTTGGATTCTTCCCTTCCAATTAGTATTCTCTTGATCTTCTTCAGTTGTCTTATTGCTCTAGCTAAGGCTTAATATAATATATTGAATAGATATAGAGAGAGTGGTCACTCTTGTCTTGTTCCCCCCTTTTAGTAGAACCGCTTTGTGTTTCTCTTCTTGTAATAAGTATGGTTGGGAGAGGAAATGGGGAAGAACTGGGAGGAGTAGAAGCAGGGGGTGGGCTGTAATCAGGATAGGTTGTATGTGAAAAGGATCTTTTCATTCAAAGGGAAGAAAAGTAATGAGATTGTAATATTAATACTAAAAATAACTCTAGAGAAAACTTAAAGTAGCCTAGCCAGACCAAATATACATACTACTGACTATAAGTGGTAAAATATTTAAAAATAAAAATTTGTCAATTATTAACATGGTTAATTTCTTTGACATCCATAACTATTGCTTTCCATGGCTTGTGTAATAAGAAAAGCAGAAGCAATTGTATTCACAATGCAGTTTTCAGTGTTTCTTACTTGGTAATGCACCTCTGAGCTATACTTCTAATTTTTATAAACTCCTTTTATTATGTCATCTCTTTTCTCTAAAATGAGCACTATTATAGTTTGACTCTTTTAGGGCAAAAATGGAATTGCACATATTATAAATTTATTTCATTTGTCATGCCTATATAAAAACAAGAAGAAAAAACGTGAAGCTGATAAAATAGCTTAATGGATTGTCTTCTGCCCCTAAACCTAACAGCTTCAGATCAGTCCTTCAAACATACAAGATGAAAGGAGAAAATTCAGTCTTCAAGGATGTCGCCTGACCTTCATATACAAACAGTGCTGTTTGCTCTGCTCCAAACAATAAGTGTAAAAGGAATTAAAACCCTATGATGCCAATATTAATAAAATACTTATAATAAATTGGAAAATATATTCCTTATAGTGCTCTTTTATTTACTTCAGATAATGAAGACTAATAGCTTGAAATTGACAGTTTAATCCTCATATTTTTAATATCCTGCTATTCTTGTGGTAATCTTGGAGTGTTTACAAAATTTTTTGTTCCAATAAATATGTAATTACTATCTCTAAAGTTCCTGGAAGAATTTACACTAAAAAGTGAATTTCTGGGAATAATGTCAAAATGTTGATTAATTACTATTAACCGATACAATGATATCATTACTTAGAACATCAATCTTACAAGGAGGACCATTTCAAGAGGAAAAAAAATTACTTAAATTGCTAAAGTTCACAATTCATACATTTATTAAATCTATTGAACTGTTGGAAACAGAAAACCAAGATTATATGCTGTTTTTTTATAAGGTACCAAATAGAAATAGGTATTTTGGTTTTGTTTCCAAATTGGCAATGCTATTATTTTTTAATAAAGTTACATACTGTTAAGAACTTCATTATATTATGTCATGCACATTTCAGAGACATGGTAATATTTCTGTGAATGAACAAATCTAGTACATGTTTAGCTCAATTATTTTTCAAAAGATTTTCAATGTGCAAATTTATTGTTTCTTTCCAACATTTCCAAAACATTTATATAGCACGAATTGTTAGAAGGTCTTATTAATAAAAACAAACCCAGAGTTAGGTATTGGGGTGAACGCTGAAAGATCAGAAACAGAACCAGCCACAGCTAACCTCAGCTAGCCAATTCCTCAACTGATCTCATTTCCTCAAACTGGAAGCCTCTGTGTCCTCATCCAAATGAATCTCTTCTGAACTGCTGCTCAAAAGCCTAAAAGCTTAACAGACTCTAGTTCCTGTTTTTCACATCTTATATACCTTTCTGCTTCTTGCCTTTACTTCCTGGGATTAAAGGCATGTGTCACCATGCCTGGCTGTTTCCAGTGCGCTTTGAACTCACAGAGATCTGCATGGATCTCTGCTTCCAGAATGCTAGGATTAAAGCTGTATTTGCCACCATTTTCTGGCTTCTATGTTTATCTGGTGGCTGTTCTATTCTCTGAACCTAGATAAGTTTTTTAGGGTGCACATGATATTGGGGAACACAATATCACATTTATGTACTATGTAATATCACAGAAGAGTGCATACCAACTAAAAATATGTTCATTAAAAATTTATATATATAGTTAACATAAAATGTATCAAAAATGACTGTATATAAGATGCATTTACAGTAAGTTAGAGATTATGGTATTTCACTGTATTCTGTGTTTTTAATGTTCCCTGTCTCTGTGTTTCATTTGTATATATTTTTGATATATTTTTTTTCAGGGTTCATTTAGTTACAGTTTTAATCCTCATTATAAAGAAAAATTTCAACCATAATCTAAAACATTTGTAATCCTGGCTATTTTTTTTTTATAGAATTTTCTGTCAAGAGCAAATGAACCCTTGCCACAGGTGGTAATCCTAAATTAGTATGTGTCCTCAAGGAAAACCCAGTTGCCTGACTAGCTGGAGCTGGTATAATGTAGTGTCATGCTCATTGTACACAATAACCCATACTCCATTTCCAGGAACCTGAACCACTTAGAGAGGAAGAAGACTTAATTTACTGCTTGAAACAAAAGGAAGTTCAGATAGAATTTACCAATGTTTTAAGTAAAGTAAGTAAATAAGTATCAATATAATAGATGTTGTGCTAGTACCTTTTCTTATCTAAAAATGATGTGGGACAATATTTCATAAAATTATTTTAAAAATACAAATGGTGAATAATATTGAGTATCATTCAATAGAGTGAATATAACCTATCCATAAATAGAGGAAATATATGAAGCGAAAATCACTAAGAACTCATGGCTGTTTTATTGCATGTCTAACAAATGTAAACGTATCAGACAAATATATCTGCTGCTCCATGTGTAATTCATAGTCAGAAATTATGACATTTTGAGGAAAAGCAAATTGTTAAAATAAGTTATAGGAGAAGATATTCTAATTATTTTTCCAATATAAGAAAAATCTAAGGTAAAGATAAAATGAATTTAATATGTGAAGTCCACTATAATGCTCAATTTGATTTATACAATAGACAAGACTGTAAGAATTATTTGATGATATTCATACTATATATTTTATTTAAATTGTTTGAGTAAATAGAAAGTATATAATATTTTTTTTCCTAATTTGGAATGGCTTATTTGGATAAGTATTAGAAGAGAAATTTACAAATTGATTGAAAGGAGTATAAACAATTATTAAAAGAACTTGTAGAGTACTAGATAAATCAAATTACACAGCTTTTACCTTGGTGAGACCGGTCCACTTCACTCTCATTACATTTATTGTCAAATCATTTAAAAAGCAACTGTCTTTTAAGCACGGAATACAAGATATTCTCCGGATCTGTTCATAAGATAGAAAGGAAATTAGATTGCACTGTTTCCTTAGTTTCTGTATTTTACACAGGGCTCTCTGCACTCTTTGACATTGGGCAAAGTAATTCACAACTGTGACCTTAAAATGCCCTGTGTTGTACTGAATAAGGGAGAATCAATCCATGGTCTGCACAGAGGATGCATTCTGTGGACATGCATGAGAGCAACTCAATTTGAAAACAATGTGTTTGCTTTCTTTCAGATGGAGCTAGTCAGTCTGTACTTATGAATTTCCAAACTGGGAGATCGGCTATACATTTATGAAATTTAGTTGTTCAAACATGCAACAATTTAGGAAACTTTAAAATATTTATATATTCATTTGGAACCATAAAAGTTATCACAACTCAATTTAATTGCAAGTTTAAGTGATTATTTTCAACATAGCAGCTACCGTATATTTTATAATAATGCTTATATTCCAAGTTCTTTGACTTAAATACTATATTTCTTTACTCTTTCAATATAACTTGACTTACAAATCACTTATCAACTTAGCTATAAAGCTTTGTATTATTTTCCCTTTTTGACTGAAATATTTTAAAATATTCTTTTATTATTTTTGTAATTTTTTTTTACCAAATATCTTCCTGGGATTTGTTGTTACAGCCAATATCGAAGACCAAAGGGAGTATTTATTGTACTTCCCATTAAGTCTTTCCAGTAAATTTTTCATATATAATGGTACAAAGAATTCTCTCCAGATAACTTAAAAATTGAAAACAAATGTTTTATATTTTTGTACACTAGTTGGTTATTTCTTCCAAAAATCATTTTCAACTTCTTTTTCAGAGGCTGTGATGCATGCTCTTGTTTTTTTTTTCCTATTGAATTAAAAAAACTAGTATAGTATAAATGAAATACTACTTCAGCTACACTTGAATTAATTTCTGAGGTACATGTTAAAATTATGATCTCTGTGGGTCTCTGTATAGCATTTAATTTCAAGTGATTACGTATGTTTGTCCAATTTTTCCCTGTGAAATATATTAAGCCACAATGAGGATTTGTTAAAGAAAGCTTAAATCCGCTAAATAAATACAAGTGTACAATTATCTAACCAATAGTCTGATCTGTTTATTATTTTAAATACTATTAAACTTTCAGTATAACAAGAAGTAGGTAATTCTTCATAGACACAGAGAGCTCTAGAGTAACTTCTCATTGATAAGACAACCTCTTTTTAAAAAGAGGCCCAAAACAATGATACCATTAAAGAGTTGACTCCTTTCTTTTTTCTTTTTTCTTTTTTTTCTTTTTTTTTTGGTTTTTCGAGACAGGGTTTCTCTGTGTAGCTTTGCGCCTTTTCCTGGAACTTACTTGGTAGCCCAGGCTGGCCTCGAACTCACAGAGATCAGCCTGGCTCTGCTTCCCGAGTGCTGGGATTAAAGGCGTGCGCCACCACCGCCCGGCTTTGACTCCTTTCTTAATCTTTTGTAATGATTTCTTTAGTGTTGTTACTACTGTTAATGCTAGAATTAAAGATATGTGCCAGCACATACTTGATAGGCAACAATATTCACTCAATATGAGTAAAAAAATAAATACAAACGTATACATATATATATATATTTTATCTATGATATGTACTGTATTGTATTATAATATAATATATATATATATATATATTCCTTTTAGTAATATGCTAAATTTATTATTTTTGTGAGTTCCTAACATGGCTTTTCATAATTTCATAATCAGCTTTCATAATCAAAATGAGCAATAACAACAGAGTTACTTCAATTCTTTAAAAAAGTTAAATATTAAAGACCTGGGCTGATGGGAAGGCATACATGGTCTGTCTGATGCCTGTTGGCTCAGGTCAATGCAAGCCACCAAAAAGCCAGCTTGAGTCCTCAAGACCTGGGATGGCAGGAAGACATTCATAGCCCATGCAATCAGCCACCTGGGACCATGTTAGTGCCCAGTGGCCATGCTGCATCTGGGGCCCTACAGACCTCATTGGTAAGTACTGCTGCTATCTATTGCTGTAGTGACACCTGTACCAGGGCTGATGCTGGGGACCATGTCTATGTCTGTGCTCTACTGTAGCCAAGGTGTGAGTTGGTGTCATGCTGGTGGGTCCTGTCGCCATGAGGTCCTTGAGGATTCCCAAGGTCTTTGCCACCACCTATAGCTGTGTTGATATCTAAGGGCAATGTTAACACTGGGGTCATGCCAAGCAGGGTGGCCTACATGGCCACTTTGGGCCATGGTGACAACCAAACCCAGGCTGCCCCCAAGGACTATGTCTGGGTCTGTGATCCTACTACATGTGTGGTAGATGTTTAAGTCCGTGGTCCATGTTGCCACTAACGGCCACTCTGGAGCCCAGGGTCTGGACTATAATCTGTGGCTTTGTTGAAGTCTAAGGGCCATGGTGCAGCTAGAGTCATGCAGATCTGAGTGACCTGTACTGCCACCTGAGGCACTGGTGTCGTTGTGTCTGTGTCCCATGGTCCTACCACAGCTGGGGTCTGTGTTAACTTCTATGACCTGTGTTGCCACCAAGGTGATGGGGAGGTCCTGGATTTGAACCACCACCTGTGGCCATTTTGACGCCCCAACACCATCCTGCCACCGGGGCTATACTGATCTGAGTGGCCTGTGCTGCCGCCTGGGGACATGATAGCATACAGGCCTGAGCTGCTTCCCCGGGGCCTTGTCTGGGTTTGTGGCCTTGTAGTATCTAGGGTCTCTGTAGATGTCCATGGCATCAGTAACACTGAAGACCTTCTGGGTAACTGGGTTTTGGTCAGACATCTGAGTTCATGCTAGTACCCAGGGTCACACTGCTGCTGGGGTGATGCTAACCTGAATGGCCTATGCTGCCACTCAGGGCCATGGGGATGTCTGGGCCTGCGCTGCTGACAAGGACCAATTTCCACAGAACTTCTTGATGAATATTTTATTACACTAAAAAAAGCAGTATAAATGTATAAGGTAAACTTTCAGATAAACAATACAAAATAGAATTTAATAACAGATTAAAAGCTCAGTTGATTTTGTTTTATTGGTGGGAGGGTTAATTTCTGATTTATTATTTATTGAGAAATAATGAGAATAAGTAAAAGGTGAAACAGGATGGGTAGAGAGGTCAAGAGGCTCTTCAAAGAGTTATGGTTGGGAAAATGATCAAAATATGTTGTATGAAAAATTTTTTAAAAAGAAGAATAAATATCATTAGTTTATTTAAACTACCTCTAAAATCATTACAAGATTTGGAAGTACACTAGCAAACTTCTCAATAGTTAAGCATCAAGATCTAACATAAATGATTGTAGTTGAAAGTTTTCCTGTGTCCCAGACAGCAATTGGGACAAATCTCTCCCACTCACGTCCCCCAAGTAAACATACAGAGGCTTATATTAGTTATAACTGCTTGGCCATTAGCTCAAGCTTATTACTGACTAGCTCTTACACTTAAATTAACCCATAATTCTTATGTATGGTTAGCCACATGGCTTGGTACCTTTTCTCAGTTCTGCCTTCACATCTTGCTTCCTCTATGTCTGGCTGGTGACTCCTGGCTCAGCCTTCCTCTTCCCAGAATTCTCCTCATCTGCTTATCCCACCTATACTTGTGCCTGGCTACTGGCCAATCAGCATTTTATTTATCAACTAATCAGAGCAACACACATTCATAAGCATACAGAATGTAATAACACAGCAAATGATAATAAAATTAATTTTAAAAAGTTTTAACAGTTTATTAGAAGTTTGTAAATGAATACTAAATTAGGAAAGATAGGGGTCCAAATACATTCTTTAAAATAAAACTTTCAAACTAAAAATAAACTCCAGAGAATTATAAAAATAGAAACTACAGTATTAATTAGGTAAATAAAATTAAGAATAAATTGAGAACAAAGTCAAAGTAGCAGGAATTAAGAGACTTTACAAAGAAGCTAGAAAAGAACAGTGGAAAACTAAAGCCACAGTGTTAAATCAGTGAGATCAAAAGAGACTGCCTTTAGAAAATATTTAAAAATCATATCCTTAATCTGACTAAGAATAGAAAAGTGAAGCATAGAAACTCAGTACTATGACAGTGAAATGGGATTGTGGCAAACATCATTCCTGTTGTCTTCAACTTTCCTGCCATTTCTCACTCTCTTTGCTTTTCTATATGATGCCCTCACGTAGCAGTTATTAATCAAGACAGAAGAAGGTGGCTCTCTCCAGATCTGGCTTCTTGATCTTATGCTTCACATATCCATAACAAGAAATTATTTCATATTTATTATTAATTATTCACCCCATTGAATGCAGTTATAACTTCACTAAACAAACTACATTATGTATTTCAGAGCCTTCTTACAACAAAAATAAAGTATTCAACATTTAGGATTTGCTGGGAGACACTATCTAATTTTCAGCAGGAAATCATATCAATATATAATTCTATGAAGAAAAGGTAGAAAATTTTATAGTATGTAAAATTTATGCATTTTAAATTTTGATATTCAGACTATTAAGCCAGAATTAACAGAAGTGGAATGGGACAAAGTCATCTGAAGAAATTCTGAACTCATGATCATACATGAAAAAAAATATATTAAAAATTTTAGACTTAATGTGAGCGACTGACACCTGTCAGGATAATGCAAAATTTGTGACATAGATGTAAACTGTACTAACATTCAAACATGATCAATCGATTTACATACTAAGAAGCCAAAAAAGGAGCCAATGATGAGATTGTTTCAAGAGAAAAGCATTGGAAAAAGCCCACCATTGTAGTGAGGGTTCTTTAGAGTAACAGAATTTGTAAAATGATTCTCTCTCTCTCTCTCTCTCTCTCTCTCTCTCTCTCTCTCTCTCTCTCTCTCTCTCTCTCTCTCTCTTTCTCTCTCTCTCTCTCTCTCTCTGTCTCTCTCTCTCTGTCTCTCTCTGTCTCTCTGTCTTACTGTCTGTCTGCCTCTTTCTCTGTTACTGTCTCTGTCTCTGTCTGTCTCTCCTTCTATAATCACAGTCTGAATTCCAGCTAATTCAACAATGCCTGTGAACGGAAAGGCCAAGAATCCAATAGTTGCTTAGTCCACGAGGTTGGATGTGTCATCTGGTCTTTACTATATGCTAGAGTCCCAAAAAAGTGTGCCCTAATGCCAGTGAAGGAATAGATGTGGTTCTAGCAAGGCAAAGGCAAGCAGGAAAAGAGATAAAGCTTCCTCCTTCTATGGCCTTATATAGACTTCCAACAGATGGTATGGCCCAGATTAAATGTGCATCTTCCCGCCTCAAGATCTGGGATTAAAGGCCACTTCAAGATCAGGATCAAAAGTGTATGTCTTTCTTCCTCAAAGGTCTGGACTAGAAGTGGATCCAGAAACTTCAAACAAAGGAAGAAAAATCTCACAGGTGTGAACTCCATTTCTAGATTTTAGTTCATTCCAGACATAGTCAAGTTTCTTAAACATTTGCTAAATTTCTAAACATTTGCTTTTAATAGTTCATCAGGTCTGCTTTGTAGCACCCAAAATGCCTTCCAAAATTTGGCTCTCAATGCCTATGAAATAAGAAAATTTTAAAACCCCATGCCACAAATAAGATAATACATTTTTCTTAGGAATAGAGTTTGACATTTTTATGTATTACTATTTAACCATCATAATGTATTAAGTACCATTACAACATTTTCAAAGAAAGTTCATTTCCTTTTCCTACCTCACCATCCACCTGCTATTCCTGTACTGGCTTCCCAAACCCCAGCAGATTAACATCCCCTTCATATCCTATGTGTTCTTTTGCCCACCTGCAGCCTCTCCACATCACTTAATATTGGCTTTTCTTTGACTTCTTTCTAACCTCTAAAATTTACCAAACTCATTCTTATGTATATACATATTATAATGTATATATTCATATACATTGTACAAATATTAGTATAGGCCTAGATATTCACATGAGGGAGAACATGTGTTTTTGTTTGTTCTGAGTTTGAACACTGTGATTAATAGTATATTTGCCAGTTGCATATGTTTGCTGATATTTTCTTTATTTCATTTATCATTGCAGATGAATTTTATTCTATTGAGTATATTTGTAGAACATTTTCATTATCCATTTATTGATGAGAAATTAGCCAGAAAGCTCAACAAACAAATAACTTTAACCAAAAAACTTGAGTGACCAGTTTACTATAGCCTAAAAAAATGCTATCAATCAAACCATTAAAACACTCAGAAAATATCATAATGAGCCAAAAACTAAACTTTATTTCTGTGTCATTCCTTTGAAAGTATATTTATATGTATAAATAGTGTATGTGTACTATTTGAATAAATTTAACCCTATTGTTTTATTTTCACATCTATTATTATTTCTGTCTATTCATTCAATAAAATTCATGTTTAAATTCCCAGTTTTGATATTCATTATCCAACTTCAGTAAACAAAAGAATGTAGCCACTAAGCTTGAGTTCAATAACATATTAGCACAACAAGGGACAAATACATCTGCATAGATCAGAGCCGTAATTTTGGAAGTAATGTACAAAGAAAATTCAGTAGGAAAACAGCCTTCACCAGCTATTTGCACATTAGCATTGTTTGAAATATTTATGTTGGTTAGTTTTTCACTCAAGAAAAGGGCCTTTGGACATGAGTGTGGGGAATATCTGAAGCTCTGTGAAGAGTTACATAGGCCTTATATGACTTGGATCTTTTTATACATAATTGGAGAAAGTGAGCTGAGAAGTAGCAATAGCACTCTCTGTTCCAGGCTGTAGATGCAATATGACCAGCTGCTTCACGACACTACAACCTTGATTTTCTCTCCAGGACAGACAATATCCTTGAACTGTGAGCAAAAACATAGATTTTTCTCACTTTATATATTGTTTGTAAGGTATTTTATCAAAGAAAAAGAAAATAAAATACCTCTCCTGAAAAGCTAACTTAAAATAAATTGTATACTTGATCAGAACAAAAGAGTTTTTTCTTTTTGGTTGTTTTTTTTTTTTTTTTTTTTTTTTTTTTTTTTGGTTTTTCGAGACAGGGTTTCTCTGTGTAGCTTTGCGCCTTTCCTGGAACTCACTTGGTAATCCAGGCTGGCCTCGAACTCACAGAGATCCGCCTGGCTCTGCCTCCCGAGTGCTGGGATTAAAGGCGTGCGCCACCACCGCCCGGCGAGTTTTTAAAGACTATATTAGACAAAAAAAAAAAAAAAAAAAAAAAAAATCTACCATAGGACACCAAAAATATAATTCATGGCAAAAATGTAATACATGAGACTTGATGGAGTTTTTCTCTGTTCTCTTTAGAGTATACATTTAAGAGATGGAAATGACAAGCTACAGACTGCAATCAAAACAACAAAACAAAAACTGTAATCAGGTAAGGAATGTGTGCCTACAACGATGAACAAAACCCAAACTCAATTACAGATGCAGTACTGGACTTGCACTCCAAAGAGTTTTACATCTCTGCCATCACAACACAATCAAAAATGAAAACTAACATTAATACTTAGAAGCTGTCTTAAAAGCAAACACTATTTTTGGATCTTAATCAGAAGTCCTTCAAGTGGTGAGATTAAATCACAAATGAGGAAGCATTTATTAATCAAAACCTTCTCAGCCTCAGTAATATTATCCACATTGACACACGTATAGAAAGAGGATGTGATGGCAGAAGGCAAACAAGACCACACTAAGATACTGTTATATGCCTTCTGAAATGCTTACAATTAAAAAAAAATCCTGTGAGGATGCAAAGTGATTAGAACTTTCATAGTGTTATAGAAAATGTAAGCACAGCATATTTATCCACTTTGGAAACCAGTCAGTTTTTTAAAATGTTGATCATAAGGAAGCATATGGTCTAATTATTCTACCTCTAGACTTCTACTCTAGGGAATTGAAGCACATATACATGTAATTAGTTGAATGTCAATGCTCACAACAGCTTTATTTATCACATGACAAAATCTGAAATGATTCAAATTTCCAGAGTCTATACAGAGTAACCTATAGATTGAGGTATTCTCCCATAGTGGAATTCCTCCCAGAATAGAAAACACTAAATTACACACATGGGTTCAAATAATTGTCAAAACTGTTTTTATATTGAGTAAAATCATCCAAGCGAAAGAATATTCACTATATGATTATATTTCAATGAAGTCCAGGTAAATTGAAAGTAGGTTATAGTGACAACAGCAGACTTTTACTTGGATGGAGAGATGTGAGCGGTGATGGGTGGATAAGGGATAACCAGAGGGTAAGGAAAGGTAGATGGTTAGTGTATACCTTCAATATTCTCAGACTTTCATACCTACTTCTGTCAAAAATTATGCAATTCCCATAGTCTGTGTACTATAGTATCTATCACTAAGTTTAATTGTGATCTAATGGAACATCTGCATTTATCAACAGAACATTATTATTCTGGGAGAACTTGTAAGACAAAGAAGAGGGAGATCCTTTATGACTTTTAGTGAGTATCAAGTGAAGAATTTAGGAATGAAAGTGTATTGTTACTATTAAAGCATGAATATATGAAGAACAGAGATGCATATATGTATATATAATAATTATTATTTTAAAGTCATCAATCTGCCCACTTTGGCTCTCCCCATAAATATTGTTTATTGGAGAGCCAAGGACATTCATCAAGTAGATACATTAAACAGATTCACAGAGCAAACAAAAGTACAATGTTTGCTATTTTGTATCTTTTTAATCACATACAAACATGTTGCATAAAACAATTTTAATAATACTTAACTTACAAACATTAAAATCCTTCATTTGGAAGTTGAGAAGATGTGAATTGCCAGTAAATTTTTGTTTAAATTCATGAAATCAAAGCATGATCTTTAGAATGCTTAAGGACCATTCTTTGAAATTCAGGTCTTAATCTTCAAACGCCAAAATACTAAACTATGAAACACAAAAGAATACTATTGTTTTTATATATATATATATATATATATATATATATATAGCTAAAATCATTTTAACATAATATAATTAATATATCTTCTTGCACCAGTATTAACGGGTTCCTCATATAGTATATTAGACAGTGTAAAATATGTTAATGAATGTGGTATGATCTTGACAGCTTTCACAATTTCTTGCAGCCAGAGACAAACGGATGTCGGTTCATGACCAGCCATGGTCAGCTCTCTATTCAATTCCTGTTTTCCACCAGCTGATCTAAGCTAAGATGGTGTCTCTGTAAAGAGACTCTGAACCAGATGTGCAACCCTTTTTCTTAATTCTCTCCAATAATGCTCAAAAAAATATTTATCACTACTACACATCTCTATTTGGAAAGATCATTTCTTTTCTAAATACAGAATTATTCTTATTGAGTATTAGATCTGACAAATAATTTCCATGGATCTTTAACATTTTATCTTCATGTATCTTCACATATCTGTTAAGTATATAGAGACAGGGGTTTTAATTATGTTTTGTAAGTAACCATAAAAATAGACTATGCTATTTGCACACACACACAATTATGACTTTGTTTTGGAACTACACCTGGATGTTCTTTGTCATGCTTCATTCATCATTGCATGATTTCATTACTACAGAAGCATTTGAGGTACTTTCTTTTCAATAATGCTTAGGTCTGAATGCCAGTCATCAGATGGTTCTCAATTAAAGAGTTGCATTTTTTTTCTGTCTTAGTCATTGGAAATTTTTGTAATATCCTTTCAAAATCCCTATTTTAAAATAGACTCCTGATATTGTTAATATCAGCAGATAAATTACGAGTGATTTTGTTTACCTTAAGGAAGGAGAAAAATCAAGAATGTATTTTGATACATAACAAAAGTAGAAAAGGAGTCTCTAATGAGACACTTGAAAGAAATCATGGGGGTGCAAATAAGAAAAGAAGTCAAAGCACCCTTAGAAGCATTTGTGGTAGCATGAAAACCATTACTATGTAACTCATTAACTTCATTTACCATCAGATCATTCATGTGCATTACTAGTTCCTTCTAAGAATTTTTTTTCTTTTTAATTAAATTTGACATGAGAAGAAAATGTCTTTTTTCTACTGTTCTATCTTATTTCTAATTCACATATTGTCTTAGGAAAAACTGTAGATGATACTGAACCCAATATGCAGAAAAGCAGCAGGGAGGACACTGCTTACCTCTATGGCTTTGTGCTGAATGGTGTTGCTCCATGACAGGAGAGCAATGTGATACAGTCAGGTTTTCTACACTAACACTTTTCACTTGGATTTCTGAGCTCAAAGTAAATAGTCATGTGAATGCTGTACTGTACGAATGATCTGTAATTTTAACAGATAGGGACTTGCATAAAGAGTATGTGTCAATACATGCCACATTTTTAAATTATCAACTTGTAAAAATGAGCTTATAATAATGAATTACTATAAGGTTCACAGAAGTATTATTCTCTAATTTTTATTTATAGTAATAGAGAATATATTCTAATTTTGTTATTGAAGTTATTTTAAAGTATTCATAGATTATGCAAACCTCTTTAAAATCAACATATTAAGATCTGGAGCATTTTAAATGAATTAATTCTCATCAAAGTATAATATCTCTGTAAATCTAGCATTTATTGTCCATATATGGTTGTTGCATATACTGTTGTCATTTGTAGATGCTTATAAACTTCTTACCATGATTTCAATAATGAGGTATAAAACTGTAAACATCCTTATTTATTCTTTAACAGTTTTTTGTTCGTTTCATTGAATGGAAACAGATTAGCACTCAGCTAATAATTTAGTTGGCATACATATTTTTAAGTGAATTAATTAACATTACATAAAATTAGATCTTTTCACATGACCATGAGTCTCTGTTTCTCTCCTACATTAAACATATTTGTTTAAAAAGCAAACTATTTTCATGCCTTCAGAGAGACAGTCCCCTTGCACAGAGTACTAGTGTCCATTTTGATAAGGCATCACCACCTGTATTCACAGTTCTTTTATAAATAACTTTTATTTTAATAATTTTCTTGGGGAACTGGCTTTTGTTCTGCAAGTATTGATTATTCCTCTTCTGTTCTAAGTTATAAAAGTCATGCTATATTTTAAACAGACAGGATAAAACCATGTAATATGAGGCACAGGAATAGATAAGTGGTCACACACTAGCACAGCATAGACAGCATCACGGCTTGTGTTCCAGAACTGTGAAAATAGTACAATGTGGAATCTTAATAGGATAAACCTAACAGGAGAATTGAACTACAACAATGAGGTTTCCAATTACATATGGTAGACAGATCACATTAGGAGTTCTAAATGAGAAGAACATACATAGGAAAGCAATATATTTTGATGGAGAATAGAAAATTATCATAAACATAAGTTGTATCTTTAAACATTAATGAGTTAAAACATGAAATTGAATGGCTCCTCATAGTTGTAGGTGGACAGAATCATACTTCTCTTTTAATATAAAATATAAGGAGGAGTGGATCGGGGTGGAAAGTTGGGGATTTCAGAGAAATGGAGGGAAAGGAAATTGTAGTCAGGATGTATATGAGAGAACTGAATAAATATTGCAAACGTATTTGGAGTTCTAAGTCCTACACATGAATGCTATCAGTGGCTCAGAAGTATTATTTTCACTCTCCAAGTCTCCTCTGCATGTATGTACTCTACATTGAAGTAGGTTTCTACCTTAAAATTACATTATAGTTTCATCTTGTCAACTAGAAAAGGATAAAGTCTTAATTTTAGTTGTCATTATAACAATTATGAACTGATTTTGAAAGGCTTTTGTTATTGGCAAAGTGGGTGGGAAATAATTGCCATTTTTATGCTTTAAGTGTTTGGTTTTTGTTAAAATTTGAGATTAAATGATAATAAAAGCTTGCCACTTACTAGCAAAAATATTGTACAAAACTATCAAAGCTTTATTTTTAACATTGCATGATTCTTTTTAGGTCAGACTCAAATAAAAATGTATATCTATAATGCTTCCTCAATATTTTATAAACAATCCAATATTTTAATATTTATTAAATTTAAAATACTTCCACATAAATTTGTAGAGCTTATAAAATCACAGATTTTATAAGAAGTCGATAGGCTTAGACTTAGAACTGGAAAGATATTAAATATTTAGTTTTTCCTGATGATGACTTTGAGAGTGTTCCAGTCTAGAAATTATTATAGAATGACTTAAAGGTCTCCCAATATTTAGTAGAATGATTCCATTATGAAGAACCTGCCATAATAATCCAAATGCCAAACAAATTATGCAAGTAATAAATAACAAAATATAACTCATTAAGCCATATAACATAACCAAATAGCTAAAATACAACTGTAACTGGAGAGAAGATATTAAAATAACCTCACATTTCTATGATTACACTGGGTAATTTTTGTAGTATGCTATTAGCAACCCAGAATGACAAAAAACCTAACAGGTTCTATTAATTATTCATTCTACACATATGATCATATGTACAGCTACTACTTTATAATAAAACAGGGAAATGTTTTCAGTTTTCCTGTGAAAAACTTGAGGTACTGGCAAATACCAAGATGTTAAAATAAACACAGGTCATCTTAGGGATCAATATGAAGGAAAGTAATGAAGTGAAATTATCTGAGTGGGCTTAATACAAATAATTATTCTATTGCCAAATTTTGTTGATGTCTAGTAGTATGAATTCATACTGAATCATGATTCATGAGGGATGATTTGGCTATGGGTTGACTTTAAAAATAGATCTGAACAAAAATAGATCTTGAGATATCAACAAATTTGGAAATTAAATTGTATGTCCATTAGTTGAAAATATCTCATGCTGTATTTCATTGTTTCACTGTATCGGGACCTGAATTCAACAATGGGGACTTATTGAAGGTGAAATTTGTCTGTATCAGGAATCTTAAAAAGCCTTATTAATAAGATCAAACCTGGACTAGGTATTGGGGTGAATGCTGGAAAATCAGAGAGACAGAAAAGGCCACAGCTACCTCGCCTTGTCAATTCCTCAGCTGATCCCATTTCCTCAGACTGGAAGCCTCTGAGTCCTTATCCAAATGGATTTCAGCTGAACTGCTTCTCGAAAGTCTGAAAGCTTAACCAGCCAAAAGCTTCTAGTTCTGGTCCTCATGCCTTATATTCCTTTCTGCTTTCTGCCATCACTCCCTGGGATTAAAGGCTCACTTTCTGGGAGTAAAAGCGTGTGAGTCAACATGCCTAGCTGTTTCCAGGGTGGCCTTGAATTCACAGAGATCCAGGTGGATCTCTGCCTCAGGAATGCTAGTATTAAAGGCATGAGTGCCACCATTTTCTAGTCTCTGTATCTAATGGCTGTTCTGTTCTCTGACCCCAGATAAGTTTATTAGGGTGCACAATATTTTGGGGAACAAAAATACCACCACATTTGTTTTTTCCTTTGTCATGCTTGTATATACTGGGTCTACTCTCTTTTGACCTTTGTGCCAAACTCATCATTGTTTATAATATCGGTGAAGTAACTCAAAGCATCATTAGTCAGTGAGACGACGCAGGGCTAAAGCCACTTCTCAAACTAAGAGGGCGAGAAGTAATGGAAGAAGAAAAATATTGTTCATAGTTTCTTATTAAAAATGTGTTGTTATCTGTCCCCTACCCCAAGAGTCCACGGGCACTGGTGGTCTCAGGAACCAGGGGAAAACAGAAGCTGTGAGTATGTAGGAGCCAGGAACTGCTTGGAGCCTGGATCTGGGGCAGCTTGCTTATTGCAGTAACAAACTAGTTTATACATAGCTTGAAAACAAGTAACAAAGGAAGTGTATCTAATTTGCATACATGGGTGGGAATGGGGGCCCGCAGGCTTTATCAGCTTGAATACCAAGGAATCCTCACACAGAGAGAAATGCAGGGAGGAAGTGCAATAGCAGGGGTGGGGTGGGGGGGTGGTACATCCCTTAGTTTATCTTATAGGCAGTCAGCAAAATAACTTATGTTGACGCCAGCTTTCTGGCAGGAAGCAAAAGACTTGCTGGCTTTCAAAATGACATAACCTTTTGACCCCATGAAGTGGATCCAGGTCTTTCAACTCAAGTTAAGAATGGATGTCAGACTGTCAGACGTATATTGTAAAATCTGAGAGATTTTGAGAGTGTCAGGCAAATATCATGACAGGCCCCAAATAAATCATTTAACAACTAGGCCTCAGTTCACAATCAAAGGGCAATCAATCACCAACGCTCATAACACTGGGCTAGGCATGTATTCCCCCCTCTCCACCAGGTTATAACCAAAAAAGGACAAAGCATAGTATTTGTCCAGACTTGCCCAAGAATGGAAAAGCTATAGCCCTAAGCAGCTCCTAACTAGCCCTGGTCAATTAGAATGTCCTAATATGATTGCTATTTGCATAAGCCAATCATATCACATGACTTAGCTGCCCTAGGAACTCCCTTTAGCTGAGGTTAAAAGGAGTCCACATATCCCTCTCAAGGTTGTCGCCATTTTGTAGAGGTGACATGTCACACACGCATGTGGTATATAATAAATGCTTTTGCTGATTGCATCATGACTGGTGGTATTTGGGGGACTTCTCGCAGACCCTAGCAGATTTCAGGGTACAAGTACATTTCACCAACTTGATTGATTCTGGAATTCCACAAAAACGTAACTTTGAAACTGTTAACTTGAGAGAAGTCTTATTTTATTAGAAATGCATTCATCCCTTTGTTTCAGTCTCTTGTTGCATATATACTGGATCCCAAGCTGTGCACCCTTAAATATTAGTCATCCGAGCAACATTTCTTTAGTAAGAGATTGTATTTACCCACATCCTTTATTTCGGGTAATAATTAAAATATTTATAATAAAACTAAAGGCAAATTTTCTCTAACAAGAAGACTTGAAAATAAAAACAAGAATCTAAGTGTTATACTTGTAATATAACTTATACAGTCTTTTCTTTTTATAATTATAATAAATTGGCTCAACGCTCTTATGAGAAAAGAACACATTTCAGTAGTAAATGTGTGGTGGGTCTGGCTACGTCACAATGTCATATGTCTGTACTCTTTTCAAATTGCTATAAAGAACTGCAATCGTGTTTGCTTTTAAATTTCCTCATAGAGTGTTTGGTGTTGTTCTATTTTTGCACATCCGTGTGTTGAATCCAGCACTTCCAAATTTACGTAAGCTGAGGTATTCCTTCATTTTATCCTAATATGTGTCTTCTGCCTTATTTAATCAAAATGTTCCAAGTACTAGGTAGATATTCTTGGAATATGAAAGGGAGATTAAAATAAGTAAATAAATAAACTATCTAAATTACCAAATGCATGTCTTTTAGAAATCTCTTGTATTTATTCATTTCTTCCTTCCCATAAAGTATTTGAGTTCCTTTTGGATAAAGAACAAGGGACAAAGTGAGAAAAGAACCTACATTGAAGATTCTAATCACCTCAGTGGTCTTAGAGATGTCTTTCTCTCACTCTGATAGATGTATTGGCTTTGGTAACTGTTCATGTCAAGTCATAAACTATCATTTTCACAGCAAATTCATTTTAAAAGTTGATATATTTGAAGGTATAAAGTACAAAGAAATGAAGAACTAAAAATAACTCAAAATGACTAAACCAAAACCTAAAGGACTAAATTAAATTCATGGGGTAAATAAATTGATTGAATTCACTACAGGCTCATTCTATGTATACCATTATTCTTGCTTACCATCATAAGTGAAATTAAACCATTAAGTGATGAAAAAGGCTAAACGAATTATAGCTATTATTTTCCAAATGTTTTCAAAAGTCTGTACTTTCTGAGCATGATGAAAATTATTCAGAAGTGCTACTGCTGCTAGAGCACAGATTGACATCACAAGGTTTGAGCAATGTTCTTGTTCCTTGATGTTGGTGAATGGCTTTAATATATTTTTAATCAGTTCAACTTCCTCACAATGATGCCATGAGTTTTCTGATGGTAAAGAAAAAATAACAAATTTATCATAAGGTTAATTGGTTAATAAACATTAGATATTAAGCAATTTTATATTAACAATTTCTTATTTTACATGGAAAGAGAACTAATTCTCAAGAGAGCTAGATTATTGTAGTATATTTTGTTGAATAATTAAAATATAAAATCATTAGAACTGTAGACAGAGAATTTTCTTTAATTTTATGGATTAATATAGCTTTGATTAAATTATTAAAGGTTTACCAGGTGTATTTCATTAAAGGTGTACCAGGTGTGTTTCATTAAAAGTGTACCAGGTGTATTTCATTGGTTATTTAATTTTAACACTGAAAATTAATGAAAAAATGCTCATTATCTACTGTTACTGCTGTCCTATCCAGTATCTCAACATGAAAGAAAAACATTGTAAGAGAGAAGGTAATAGAATCAATCTTGATTTTTCATATACATACATACATATATGTATATAAAATTTGTGGCAGAGTATCCATCAGGACCAAAATGATTATACATAAAATCTAAAATGAAAAGTTAAAAACTGAGGTTTAGAGTGATTTTTTTTAAAATGAAATGGCAATAAAGGGCTGTCATTCATGTCTTCTAGGTATGAAATAGAGACTTTTTATTCAACAGCAGTTGCATCCACCAACTCCTTACTTACTCAGAGATACTATATGAACTACAAGAATAATGTATCTGACAGCTATTCAATCTCATTTCTAAACTATAGTTAGGAGTAGCACAAATACCGAGTCAACTGAAATTTAATGTGGGCGACAAGAATGAGCATTTGGACCATATTAAGAAAATATTTCAGGAAATTTCACATCATGGAACATTAACTGGTGTTAAAACTAGCTAAATTAATCCCTCCCTTAAGGGCTCAGGGAACCCGAAGAGGAGTCAGAAAGAATGTGAGAGCCAGCAGGGATGGAGGATACCAGAAGAACAAGGCTCTCTAAGTCAACACGAGCAAATCTCATATAAATTCACAGAGATAGAAGCAGCATGCCAGACCCTGCACATGTCTTCACCTGGCCCTCTGCTTTTTTAGTATGCATTCCTGTTTAATACTTTTTATGGGACTGCTGGGTGTGCAAACCAGTAGGTCTCTGATTCTTTGCCTTTATTGTGTTCTTTTCCTCATGTTTGTTTGCTTTGTCCAACTCCAATGTGATAGTTTTGTTTTATCGTATTATATTTTATTTTGCTATATTCTATTATTATCTCTTAGAAGTCTGTTTTTTTTCTAATAAGAGGCAGAAAGGAAGTGGATTATATGGGAAGGGATGTGGAGAGGAAGTAGGAGGAGGAGAGGGAGGGGATATCATAATCAGGATATATTATATGAGAAAATAATATCCATTTTCAATAAAATATAATCAGCTAAATTAGCAAAAATAAGGCTCTAGAAAATACTATCAATATTAACGATTGTAAAATCATTGAATTCTATTCATGGAAAATTCATTCCTTACGGTCCTGAAACCCTGTTAGTGAGCAGGTCTCTGAGGTAATCTCTGGAGGCGCTGTCTTTATTGATAAACTGCTCGTTCCTGGTCTTGATCTGTTCCCGAGTTCTCTCAACTGACTAGAATGTACATTGCCCTCTATATTCATCCAACATTCTCGTCCAAATTTAATATCTCTCAAAAGACAATTTTAAAGGATTTAACTTTATACAAATTATTAGTTTCTTATCAATCTTCCTCTGTCTACACAAAGTTCATTTGTGTTATATCTTCAGTTTAGTATTCATTTGTTTTAAAATCCATTATTTTTATTTTTTCCCATTTTATTTATTTATTTTTTTAAATTTTATAATTTAATTTAATTTTACATATCAGCCACGGATTCCCCTGTCCTCCCTCCTCCCCCCACCAATCCACTCCCCCATTCCCATCTCCTCCAGGGCAAGGACTCCCCTGGGGATTCAGCTCAGCCTGGTACATTCAGTCTAGGCAGGTCCAGTCTCCTCCTCCCTTCACCAGGCTGAGCAAAGTGTCCCTGCATAGGCCCCAGGCTCCAAACAGCCAGCTCATGCATTAAGGACAGGTCCCGGTCCCATTGCCTGGGGGCCTCCCAAACAGTTCAAGCTAATCGACTGTCTCACTTATCCAGAGGGCCTGATCCAGTTGGGGACTCCTCAGCTATTGGTTCATAGTTCATGTGTTTCCACTAGTTTGGCTATTTGTCCCTGTGCTTTTGCCAATCATGGTCTCAACATCTCTTGCTCATACATTCCCTCTTCCTTCTTGCCAATTGGACTCTTTGAGCTCCACCTGGGGCCTGACCATGGATCTCTGCATCTGCTTCCATCAGTCATTGGATGAGAGTTCTAGCATGACAGGTAGGGTGCTTGGCCATCTGACTACCAGAGTAGGTCATTTCAGGCTCTCTCTCGACCATTGCCAGTAGTCTATTGTGGAGGTATCTTTGTAGATTTCTGGGGACCTCTCTAGCACGTTGCTTCTTCCTATTCCCATGGGGTCTTCATTTATCATGGTGTCTCTTTCATTGTTCTCCCTCTCTGTTCTTGATCCATCTGGGAAATCCCGTTCCCCTAAGATCTCTTTCCCCCAACACTTGTCCTTCATTTATGCCCCCCCATCCAGTTTACTCACGTAGATCTCATCCATTTTTCTGTCATTGGGTGATCCCTGTGTCTTCCTTAGGGTCCTCTTTACTAGGTAGCCTCCCTGGAGTTGTGAGTAGCAGTCTAGTCATCCTTTGCTTTACAGCTAGTATCCACCTATGAGTGAGTACATACCATGTTTGTCTTTCTGAGTCTGGGTTACCTCACTCAGGATGATTTTTTTTCTAGATCCATCCATTTGCCTGCAAACCTCATGATGTCATTGTTCTTCTCTGCTGAGTAGTACTCCATTGTGTATATGTACCACATTTTATTTATCCATTCTTCAGTTGAAGGGCATCTAGGTTGTTTCCAGATTCTGGCTATTACAAACAATGCCGCTATGAACATAGCTGAGCATGTACCCTTGTGGTATGATTGAGCATTCTTGGGAATATGCCCAAGAGTGGTATAGCTGGGTCTTGGGGGAGATTGATTCCCAATTTTCTAAGAAAGCACCATATTGATTTCCAAAGTGGCTGTACAAGCTTGCATTCCCACCAACAGTGGAGGACAGTTCCCCTTGCTCCATATCCTCTCCAGCATAAGCTGTCTTCAGTGTTTTTTATCTTAGCCATTCTGACGTGTGTAAGGTGGTATCTCAGAGTCATTTTGATTTGCATGAGTCTGATGATTAGAGATGTTGAGCAATTCCTTAAATGTCTTTCAGCCATTTGAGCTTCCTCTGTTGAGAATTCTCTGTTTAGCTCTATAGCCCATTTCTTAATTGGACTGTTGGGCATTTTTATGTCTAATTTCTTGAGTTCTTTATATATTCTGGATATCAGTCCTCTGTCAGATGTGGGGTTGGTGAAGATCTTTTCCCATTCTATAGGCTGTCACTTTGTCTTGTTGACCGTGTCCTTTGCTCTACAAAAGCTTCTTAGTTTCAAGAGGTCCCATTGATTAATTATTTCTCTCAGTGTCTGTGCTACTGGTGTTACATTTAGGAAGTGATCTCTGGGGCTAATGCATTCAAGACTACTTCCTACTTTCTCTTCTATCAAGTTCAGAGTAACTGGACTTATGTCGAGGTCTTTGATCCACTTGGAGTTAAGTTTTGTGACAGCATCACCAGAACCTAGCCCTCTTCCAACAGCAAGACCTGAACATCACAAAATGGAAGAATCAGTAGAAAGCAACCTTAAGAATAGCATCATGAAGTTGCTAGATGCCTTTAAAGAAAAAAAAAATCAAAACTGAAATTGAGGAAAAGATAAAAAAAGTGGAGGAAATCAATAAAGAAACGAAAAGTCAAACCAAAAATAGGAAGAACTCGATAAAAAAAACTAGAGAAAAAGACAAATAAAGCAAAAGAAAACAATAAATCCCTTAAAGAAAACCATGAAAAAGCAATGAAACAGATGAAGGAAATGGTCTAAGACCTGAAAAGGGAACTAGAAGCAATGAAGAAGACACAAACAGAGGGAATGCTGGAAATAGAAAATCTGAGTAAAAGAACAGGAAACACAGATGCAAGCATAACCAACAGAATACAAGAGATGGAAGAGAGGATCTCTGGGGTAGAGGATAGAATTTTGGAAATGGATTCCTCAGTCAAAGAAAATACCAATGCCAAAAAAATTATAACACAAAATGTCCAAGAAATCTGGGACACCATAAAAAGACCAAACTTATGAATAATAGGAATAGAGGAAGGAGAAGAATACCAACTCAAAGGCACAGAAAATATATTCAACAAGATCATAGAAGAAAACTTTCCCAACTTAAAGAAGGAAATGCCTATGAAGATACAAGAAGCCTATAGAACACCAAACAGACTAGACCCCCCAAAGAAGTCCCCTCGCCACATAATAATTAAACAACTAAACAAACAGAATAAAAAAAGAATATTAAGAGCAGCAAAGGGAAAAGGCCAAGTGTCTCATAAAGGCAAACCTATCAGAATAACACCCGATTTCTCAATGGAGACTTTGAAAGCCAGAAGGACTTGAACAGATGTAATGAGACCATGGATGCCAGCCTAGACTAATATACCCAGCAAAACTTTCAATCATCTTAGATGGAGTGAACAAGACATTCCATGACAAAGCCAGATTTAAACAATACTTATCCACAAAACCAGCCCTACAGAAAGCACTAGAAGGAAAATTCCAACCTAAGGAAATCAAATACACCCAAGAAAACACAAGCAATAGATAACACTACAGCAGTAAACCCCAAAGAAGAGAAGTACACACACACTACCACCAAAAACTAACAAGAATGACCAATCACTTTTCATTAATATCCCTTAATATCAATGGACTTAATTCACCTATAAAAAGACACAGGCTAACAGAATGGATATGAAAGCAGGACCCATCTTTCTGCTGCATACAAGAAACACACCTCAAATTCAAAGATAGATACTACCTAAGAATAAAAGGCTGGGAAAAGTCTTTCCAATCAAATGGTCTTAAGAAGCAAGTGGGTGTAGCCATCCTAATATCCAGCAAAATAGTCTTCAAACTAAAATCAGTCAAAAGAGATCAAGAAGAGCATTACATACTCATCACAGGAAAGATCCATTATTTTTATAAAATTTCATTTACATTTATCTTGTTTTCTGGTCAGTATTATGCTGAATCTCATATGTTTTCTAAAGACACACTTCCCAAACTGGTATTTTCTTTCAATTTTTCTGAAAAAGTATAGTTTTTCAGCCCAGTACTAAAATGTTGAGGGAAGAAGCTGTATTACAAACATTCATCTTCAGTTTTGCAGGAGGACTGTTTTCAGAACCTCTATGGACACGCACCTGTGAGAGCTCAATCCCCTTGTATAAGACAGAGAAGTGTCTTCATATAACCAATGATGTCTTTTCTACTTGAAATCAACTCTAGGTTACCTGAGTATATAAATGTTGAGTAAGTTGTGAAATGGCATTGTTTCAAGAATAAAGACATGAAGAAAAAGTCTGTATGTGTTCAATTCATAGTGTTCTTAGTATTTTCAATTTTAATTTTGTTAAAGTTATTGAGGCAGAATTCAAGATGGAGAGAATTGAATGTATCTAAATTTAGTTTAGTAAGGATAAAACAAAAGCTGAATGTTCTGAATGTAAGGAAAATTGATACATTAAAAGATAGACAAACAGGTAGATGGATAGACTATAAGTGCATGCATTCATATTTAATAAATGGATGAGTGGATGAATGGATAAATACAAGTAAGTATATAAATGATAGACATACATATGGGTGAAAAATTGATGAGTATATAGTTTTGTAGGCTGATATGTAATTTGATAAATAGATGTTTGGTAAATAAATGATATAGCAGTTGATTGAAAATAGATGGTAGTTTTATAGGTGATAGTTAGAATGCTCTCACTTATTCAAAATTATATTTTCAGTGTATATAATACATAGTCATAAAACCTGAATGTCACCAATGTGTAACACTTAGGAAAACCGGATAGTTGAAGACAGTTCCACAGTCCATGGAAGACAGCAGTAACAACAACAACAACAACAGAAAAGCAGTGTAGTCTTCATTGTGTGTATGTTTTTAGTTTTTGTTTGTTTGTTTTCTCTTTTTCTAACAGATTATCTAGGAATTTAATAAACACAAGAGATTACTGTGGTAGTATCAGAGATAGCTGAAGAGTTCAAGAAGTGGCATAGGAAGTCCAGTTTGAAACATTTATACTGATGATGCAGCTGTTGTTTTTGTTTGTTTGTTTGTTTGTTTGTTTGAGACAGGGTTTCTCTATGTAGCTTTGTACCTTTCCTGGAACTCACTCTGTAGCCCAGGGTGGCCTTGAACTCACAGAGATCTGCCTACCTCTGCCTCCCGAGTGCTGGGATTAAAGGCGTGCGCCACCACTGCCCAGCGTGCAACCTTTGTTTTTAGACAAGGTCTATATTTCCATTTTTTTTTTCCTGTAACCATTGCAATCAAAGAAATTTTATTTTACAAAGATAAAAATTACCTTAAGTAAGGATGGAAATAGCAGCTCCTTTAGACAGATGAAAATATATTCCTGTATAAGATTATAGATTCAATATCCAGCACTCACTCATTCATTAAATAAATAAATAAATAAATAAATAAATAATAAAATCCCTTCAATGTATTTACCAGAAGAAAACATAATTTTGCTAAATTAAAAGTGTTATTACTGGACATAATTTTAGTAAAATTATGAACAATTGAGTAAAAAGAAAAGGTATAAAGCAAATTGTGCATTTAAGCTATGTTATGACAAAGGTAACATTTCCTTTTATTTAGAGAAATTACATATAATAAGCAATATGTAAAAACTTGTAACTCTTTTTTTATAGTATAAATGTTGAAATGTTAGTTAGTCAGCTTTATTGGCAATATTGTCTAAAGTTTATATTGTCTAAATAATTGTACACTTCAAAAATATTTTAATGTTTCCTACTAGATGAATCAAATATTATCATTAAATACTTTATATTTCTAAATATAGTATTGAGTATAAATGCAAAAGGAAGAGTGGACTTATATATGCTTGGATCTTCATAGTCAATCTTCATTTTTAAGGGTTTTAATGTTTATTATTTTAAGGAGAACTGAAGACCCTACCTATGATTAATGCACATGAGAAATTATTTGAAAATTTCCTCTAAAAACTGTCTAAACAATTATTGCTAGTCATATGTTATTTCTGCCAATGTGCAGAACCAATGAAGAGCAACAGACTTGAAGTTTAAAAGAAAGCTATGAAACAGATTAATGATCCATAGAGCATTAACTGTGCACATCCTGAAGTGGTTCACAGTGATATCATATATAATAAGTTTGCATTTGTTACTCTTTAAAATATGTTACTTTAATGGATTGCTATATGAAAACGGTATTTTATAAATCTTCCTTTTAGCAGTAACTATGTTTTTTAATGTAAGAGTTTTAAAATCTTTTGCAATTTAAAGTAATCAATATTCAGCATTATCCTTATATTTCCAAGAGTAAGGGAGGTACTAAACCCAGCAAATTGATATTTTTATTGCTTTATATAAAAAATTTACGAATGCTTTCAGAAAATGTATACATAATAATCTAAAGCCAAATTGTTCTCACACAAATTATTATTGTTGTTATCACCAGAAATCCACTCAAACTAACCAGTCATTATCACATATTTCTCTGGACAGAGAAAATACTATTAGACACTTCAGGAAACAAAGTAGAGAGCTAGATGCCAGTAACATTTTCAAGATTTTGATTTTCTTATGTTAAATAAATTGTATCTTATTTTTATACTTTATAAGATATTTTATAACATCGTTTGTCACATTGACTCTTAAAGAGAATTTGAACTATGACTATCCAATAATAATCTTACATATATTGGCTGGGAGTAAGATTGGAATTTCCTTCAAAAATATACTTAACTTCACTTAGTTTGGGTTATTATTGCTATGATGAAACACCACGACCAAAAGCAACTTCCGGGGTGGGGTGTTTTGCTCACATTTCCACATAACAGTTGATGATGATCAAAAGCAGTGAGGGTAGGAAGTAACTCAGGACAGGTAATGAGGCAGGAGCTGATGCAGAGGACAAGGAGGAGTGCTGCTTTCTGGGGTTGCTTAGCTTGCTTTCCTAGATAACAGAGAACTTCCATCCCAGCAGTGGCCCTACCATGATGTCTCATGGATTCAGCCCTCCCCCATCAACCACTAATCAAGAAAATGCTCTACAGGCTTGCCTAGAGCCTAACCTTACAGAGACTTTTTTTTTTTTTTCATTTAGGGTGCCCTCCTCCGATGATTCCAGCTGTGTCAAGTTTATATAAAACTAGCCATTATACTTACTTCTTTTTAAACATTATTGAGTTTTTTGTTCAACTAACATATTAAACACGATATTATCATCTTTAAATAATGGACTACCAATCCCCATTAGATGGTCCTACATCCATAAGCAGGCAGCCACAAATTTTTATATTGTCTTAGTACAAAAATAAAATATTCTTAGGCTCTCAGCCTTTTATAAGTAAAATGAAGGAGAACAATTCCATATCCTTGAAGTTCTAACCATGAATTATCAAATAAGTATGTAATATAAATAAATATGATATCTTCTACAAATACTGTTAGTAACCAAATACTAATGCCTTGTATAACTGATTTTATGTCAGTTGTTATAATTTTTAACTAACAGAATAATCATAACATTATTTTAATGAAAATGACAAAACTAGAAATTTCTGTGGTATAATATAATTAATTCTACTTGTGCAAATATTCCATTATGTAAAGCATTACATTTTAGTGAAGAAAGCTATTTGTTCCATTAGTAAAAGGTGACAAGGGCATTCAGATTAATTTGATGACTTCTAAATACTAACTAAGAGGTAGGCAGTTATCTCTTTCTTAAATACAGTCCCCCTATCGGTTTTCTCTTAATTATTGGAATCAGTCAAGCAACCTACGGCATTTGTACTAGGCTTCATCTCAACAGATCTCAGTGATACTACTGCCCAGGAAGGGAATTCAAATTCCATTATCTCCCATTATCTTACAAAGCATTTTACTTCTGCTAGCTTTAATTAACTTAAAATCTGTTTCACTTACATTACTGATTAAAACTAATTGAGTTTGTTGCTTAATCCTATCAGGGAACTTGTATTGCTTAAAACAGGTTCATTTCCAAATAGAATTGTTTGAGGAGAATGAGTAAAATTTCAGAACTAGATTCGATTTCATTAGTGTCATTTATATAGTGTCTGGATTTATCACACTTGGGAAACTGTCTCACATTCAAATGCCAGAGAACATTTTGTTTGTACATTTGGAGAGCAATGACTATGTAAAAGTGATAACAATTTCAAGAAATATTTGAAATTGGAAAAAAGTAAATGCAAGGTTGTTTTGATTTAAGGAATAATGTCCTGCTTTATACTTTATCCACTTCTTCTAACAATGTGTTTCCATGATATTGAAACAAGCCTTATAAATTAATGTTTAAAATATTAAATTATAAATGTTATGTTACTAGACACATCATGATAATTTTTCATGTTTGCCACAAACATAACAATTACATTGAATGAATCAAGATAGGAAATAACAGAGAAACTGTTTCATTAACTTTTCTAGGTTACAAAAAATAAGGCCTTAAAATAAATACTGTTCCAATTTACAACTGATGCTACTTTACACATTTTCCAGCTAATGTAGCCAAGGCATTGTGCGCTAGCCAAATATCTGTTAGGAGCTCTTTTAATCTTTTGCTGCCACTGAGAAAATAGGAAACATTTAATGAATCCTCAATGTAGAGTTGGGATAGGATAAAATGCAGGTTCCAAACTCACAAGTCTGTGGAGGACCTTGGCTGAATCAACAATGACACTTGGGCTTCTTTACCTTCAACTTTTTCCAAGGCCAAAAAGTATTTCTAGCCAAAAAAATTAACAAATTACAAAGTCGAGGAAAAATACATACTTATATATATATCTTAAAAAAATATATCTTAGTCAGATCTTTTCATTTAAACTTGTATGATTTTCATAATTTATAGTAATTCTTTAACTGTGAAGAGAGTGACATCTTGAAAGGTTAGAAGTGAATGTTGTATGTTCATACTCAAAACTTTTGATGACTTTCCATTACTTGAAATATTAGTGAGAGATGACTGTAAATTATATGCAAGATTAATTTTACTTTAGTAGATCCATGAATTAACATAGCTCAAATAATACAGTATCGTGGTTTTGCAACCTAAGAACATCTACATTCATACTAACATCTTTTTTTTTTGTTTGTTTGTTTGTTTTTTTTTTTTTTTTGGTTTTTCGAGACAGGGTTTCTCTGTGTAGCTTTGCGCCTCTCCTGGAACTCACTTGGTAGCCCAGGCTGGCCTCGAACTCACAGAGATCCTCCTGGCTCTGCCTCCCGAGTGCTGGGATTAAAGGCGTGCGCCACCACCGCCCGGCCATACTAACATCTTTCATGGGTGAAATTCAGTTTCTTTAGCTAAATCATGCTGTCTTTAATAAAGCTCATTAATAATATTGGTTAAGACATAAATAGTATGTGACAGAAAATTTTGCAGAAAGAGTAAAATGGCATATTTTAATTGCACCTTCTCTATGTGCTATGAGAGTCTAAGAACACGGAATTTACATGTTGCTTTTAGATAATTGTAGAGCAGCCGTAATGCGGAGACAAGGGCAGCAGCAACAGACAGTATGCAGCCAATTCTCTGCACTCAGCTTCCTCCTTCAGTGTAGTCTTATATAAGTGATATAATTTTGTCTATACCTTACAGTCAATAATAAGAAAAACAAATTATAGCTAAGACTGACAATAATTATGGTATTATATATAATATATATTATATATAATACATATATATATGTATATAAAATGCCACAGTTTTTAAAGTAAAGTTTTCTATATCCATACTATGCTGAATGACTGCAATCTCGTCTTAAGGGAGACTGTTCTCTGGTTTTCTCTTACAGTAATAAACACTGGGACCAAAAGCAACATGAGAAGAAAAGGGTTTTGTTTCTTACAGTTTGATATTTCTTACACTCATTTTATAAATGTCCTCATAATTATAATATTTGTATAAGGACAGTCAGGAGAAGGTACTTGAGGCAGATATCTGGAGGCAGGAACTGAAGCAAAGGCCATGGAGGAACTTTAGTGACTGACTTGTTCCCCATGTTTACTTAGCTTCCTTTGATGCAACACAACACCACCCACACAGGGTACAATATTATGTGCCCTTGTATATCAGTTATTAGTCAAGAAAATGCTACCTATCCTTGACTCCAGGCCAAACTTACGGAGGCATTTTTTTCCTCACTTGATGTTCTCTCTCCCCAGATAATCATATCTTGTGTCAAGTTGCCAAAAAGCTGTATAGCACAGACAGGAAAAGAAAAGACAACATTGATGGTGTGTTAGTTGTTATTGCTATGGTTTACTTTCAGTAGAATATTGAGATACTAAATAAGAATATACATTTGATTGCAGGAAATGCTTTCCATTTCAAGGGAATGATAGAATGACAAGAGAAAAGAATTTGTGTATATATTGTGAAGGGAAAGTTGACTCCATTGTCATTTTAGTTCAACAATGTTAGACTTTGGTCATGTCCTTAGCTAGAGGTCTGTTTTTTTTCACTGGTTCTTCCTCAATAATCTGGTAAATTACACATTATAAACTATTTCCATTGTTGTGAGAATTGACTGACCATAAGATGTTTCATGGTATGCTAATTGACCATTAAACCATAACATGTACCTTTCTTTTGACTATAAAAGTAACTGTAAAATTCCACTTTTAATCACTTGCTCTCTTGGTATCAAGAGACTATTCTGACTTAATCTGAACCATTTTTATTCTCCTACTATGGGAGACTGAATGTATTGCCTGGCCATAAGTAAATTTTTACTTTGCAACATCTCAGTGTTAGCTCCTGGTTTTCGATACCATAACAATATAACATCAATCACAGGACAAAACCCAATATAAAAGCTGCCTGCCAATGAAAAAGAGCCATTTGGAGTTTAATTGTTATGAAAGTATTTATTTTTCCTTAAATGATTTTTAAATGTATATTTTGGTTTCAGTAAACTTCAAAGGTTGTCTATATATTGTTTTTCCTAAAAGTTTTATATGAGTTAGAATAAACATTAATCAAAATATAGTTTTGCTTTAAATGCCTATTTTTTAGATTTTGGGGCATTTAAATGGCAGCTAACAACTGTCTATAACTCTAAGACATGACACCCTTACACAGACATTCATGCAAGCAAAACATCAATGCAAATAAAAATAAGTAAATTATTAAAAAAATAATAATCTGTGTCAGGCTAGACAATATTAACATTTACAAAATTAAAATTGGACTGTTAAGATTTAGACCATAACAAATTAATATAATGAAATGTCTTTTGAATAGTGGCACAGATGTCAATTCCTTTAATTTGTCATTTTACATTGAACACTATACTTTGATTTAAATATCTATATTGTACTTAGGTAATACAAACATTATAGCTATGATTCCATTTCTGAAATTAATTTAAAAAATTAATCGTCATTAATATTATTATATTAAAAGGGAGTCCTGTTCATAGGACTTCTTGGTTGCTGTTGTAAGCCTTTCTTAGGACAGCGGCATTCTGCTGTCCACATTGCATTCCTCAGAACCTTCGATGACAGATAATTCCCTGTGCATCGATTAATGACACTAGTCCGGTTCTGTATTTCAATATCTCCAGGCCTAACTAATCCTGTGTGGAAGAACTCTCTAAGTAAGGCCATTCATGCAGTCATTCAAAGCTTCAGAGACTACTGTCTCAGAAAGATCTGACTCATTAGCTTTATTCCTATGGCAGCATTGACTTTTGATTTTTGCTGGTACCTGTTTATTAACTTGAGCATAATAGGAATCACAGAATGCAGACTGTCATGTATGTGGAAAAATTCAAGTGATGGAATCAATGGTTCTACTATAATATTCTTTGTCTCCCTCTGCCCCTGTAAAAATGCATTATTAAGTTATCAAGAGTTAGGATAGAAAGAAACTATGCCTTGAGATTTCTTATCTTTTGGGAGAAGAGTGTGATAGTAAGACAGGTGAGGAACATTAAGGTAATGATTTACCTTGCACAAAGGTTTTGTGTAGTGTTAACCTGTGGGCTTTGCTAATCTGTGTTAGAATCAAAGGATCTAATTTTTTTTTATAAATTTTTATACACTTCAAAAAATTAAATATACTGGGCCCTCATGATAGACCCTTAATATGTCAGCAATAAAAGGATGGCACAGTGTAACTATCTCTAAAAAATTATTTGCCTTTTCAACACTGACCACCTATAATTTATAATAATATTAAGGTAAAGGTCCTAGGGATTATATTGCAGGATATTGTATGCAGACACATGGGAGTACACATAGCAAGAGAAGAGATGAGCCCAGCAACATGTCGGTTGATATGAACTCACCTGAAATGGTGATTTTTTTTTATTGGTTTTTCAAGACAGAGTTTCTCTGTGTAGCTTTGTGCCTTTCCTGGAACTCGCTTTGGAGACCAGGCTGGCCTGAACTCACAGAGATCTGCCTGCCTCTGCCTCCCGAGTGCTGGGATTAAAGGCATGCACCACCACTGCCCAGCTGAAAAGGTGATTCTTTACAGGGAGAATAATTATTTTAATATCCAATTACTAAAATATAATTTTATCATGTTGTTTTCTATCAATCTGACTCTAAAGGTTATTTGCTGTTAATTAATTTGTTGGTATATCTAATAAGCTTTGAAATTTAGTTATTATTCACAAAATCATGATTTTGATGAAAATAAAAATTGACAGAAAGAAATAAAATGTAAACAATTAGAATGAGAACACGGAAAAGAAAAGAAAGCACAAATTACAGAATAAATTATTAATTTTGTAAAAAAATTCAATGAATAACGTAGTTAGTTGATCTCAAAGTCAAAAGCATGGGAATCTCACCATAACAGCTAATTTTCAATATAAAAATATTTAAGTATTACTCAGTGATTTATTTTTCTGTTAAGAGTTGAACTATATGGAGCTGTCTTTTTATTTATATAATAGAAAAGTGTTTTGATATAATTTGGAAGAAAGTACTTCAAATATTCCCACTTTATACATGATAATATGTAAACAGCTCTCACAATCTTGTAATTATACAAAGGAAATATGAAAATAACTCATAGAACACACTCCTTAAAATTATATCTGCCATTGAAACATATCATAATGACACCATTTGAGAATGATCTTGAAAAACTAATTAATGGAAAAATTACTCCTTAATGTGTCTGTCTTAGTAGAAACCCTCCATACTATGTGTCACTCAAAGGATTTGTGTGCTCAGTCTTTATATTAAAGCAGAAAACATGGGAAGTGGGCATTAAGAACAGCAAATCAAGGCCACAGACAGGGGAAACCTTAGAAAACTGCTCAGTGATTCTGATGCAATACAAATCTCCTTAGCAGAGACTGGGGAAGTGGCTCAGTTGGTAAATCACCTGCTGTGCAAGCATGAAGACCTTAATTCAGATCCCCAGCTCTAATCTAAGGACCTGTGGCATGTCTCTGTAACCCCCGTGCTGTGGTTGGCAGAGAAATTATTTAGTAGAAAATTGCCGTATAAAAATAAAGTGTAAACTGAATGGGAAAATGATATCAAATCAACCTCTGAGCTATACTCACAGAAACATTCATCTACATTGTCACACAAATGCCATTTTCTCACAGAAACATATGAATAGACCACTGAGATCACCCCATCACTACTCTCTCATATGTACACTAATAGGCACATAAACACATCATTCTATCAGATATCCTTGCTAAGTACCTTGCACATATATAATGCCTACAAAGACCAAAAGGAAGAAACAGAATGATAAACGTTTCCCGTGGAATGTTGTTCTGTATGCTGTGAATGTGTTGCTCTGATTGGTTGATGAATAAAATACTGATTGGCCAGTAGCCAGGCAGGAAGTATAGGCAGGATAAGCAGACAAGGAGAATTCTGGGAAGAGGAAGGCTGAGTCAGGAGATACCAGCCCACTGTCCAGGGAGCAGCATGTAATGGCACACAGGTAAAGCCATGGAAAACATGGCGACATATAGATTAACAGAAATGGGCTGAGTTTAAGTGTAAGAGCTAGTCAGTAGGAAGCCTGAGCTAATGGTCATACAGTTTGTAATTAATATAAGCTTCTGTGTGTTTATTTGGGTTTGAGCAGCTGCAGACCAGGCGTTACACAGGAAAACTTCCAACTACAAACTTCTTAACATGTTTCCTGCCATCTTTTGGTGTTCATTTTTTTGGGGGCATTTTTTCCATGCTGCTATGTTGTTAATATGTTCTTCAATGTCATTAAAGGAGATCACTCTTGGCAGTCACCATTCAAAGTGAAAATATTTCACATTTCTGATAACATATCACTAAAAGAAAGAGATAACTTCTTAACTGATTGTATATATATATATATATATACATATATATATATATATATGTGTGTGTGTGTGTGTGTGTGTGTGTGTGTGTGTGTGTGTGTGTGTAGACAGATGATAGATAGGTAGATAAATAGAAAGATAGATAGATAGATAGATACATAGATAGATAGATACATAGATAGATAGATGATAGATAGATAGATAGATGAGTTAAATAACTTTGAAAATATTTTAATTAGTCTGGCATGAGAGTAATGTTTTTAACTGAAAAAATCGCTTTAGTCCAAGAATCCAAAAAGCATTAAGCAGAAATAGACTAAGTTAAATATTCTTATCCTGATTAGTTTGACAACAGGGGAATATGACTGTTTCTCTAACAGTTCAAAAGTAAGAAAAGAAGAAATGCTGCCGGGCAGTTGTGGTGGCTCATGCCTTTAATCCCAGCACTCTGGAGACAGAGGCAGGTGGATCTCAGGGAGTTCAAAGTCATCCTGGTCTACAGAGAGAGTTCCAGGCAGGGCTACACAGAAGAAGAAAAAGAAGAAGAAGAGGAAGAGGAACAAAACAAGAAGAACAAGAAGAAAGAAGTGGAGGAAGAAGGGGTGCGAAGGAAATATTATTCTGTATAGTCTGTGGTCACTTGGATATTATTTGAATAGTCCTGAATATTCCAATGCTTCAAATCAATGAATTGTTGGACAGTTTATTGGAGAAGATAAAATGTTCATATGTGAGGGCTGCTACTGAAGGTTGTACCATGTAAAATAAAACTAAAGCGAACAGAAATGAGCTCTTGCAACCATTGTCCTGCAATGGCTGCTGTCGTTGCTCCTCTCAGAGGTTTAGCTGCCATCTGCTGCCAATGAGGCGTACCGCCCACTGCGAGAATTCAGGAAGGTAAGTTTTCCCATCATCTTCTAAAAAATAGAGAGACTACAAACTTTTCCATTAGCTTCTCCAGCTTCCTAAATATTAGCCGTACCAGTTAAGATTTAAAATCCTGAAAAAGTTAGCATGTATTTAAATGTGTCTCTGCTCTCAGGTTCTAAGGGTTATCTGGAGTCCAGTATGAGAGTTTGTGTTTATTGAATGATTGCTTAAAGTAGAAATCACTTTTGATCTTTTCCCAGCGTAACATTTTGGAAGAGGAGGGCAGCATTCTCAATTTTCTGAATGAAAATCAAGATACAAAAATTATCACATGCATCTTTTCTTAGAACTCTCAAGATTCACCCTATAATTAAAAAGATGTGAGAGTAGGGCTTTCTCTATATCATTTGTTGATGAAGACCAAAGCAATCCCTGTACATTGTGGTAAAAGGCAGAATATTGGTATATGCTATGAACAGAAGAAAAGCAATGAATCATAGTAAGGAAAATAAATGGCCTTGATTCTCAGTGAGAATCCAGCACACATTTTTCAGAACTAGGAATGCAGTTGAAATCAGATTGACAGCATCAGAATTTCATTCAGATCACTAATTGCCTTGAAGAGCAATGCTTATAAAAATAAGTGGTTTCCTAATTTTGTTTGCTAGAGAACATTTAACACTCCTATTTAATAGTGTTTTCAAATTTTAACCAATTCATTATCAAGCATCATAACATATATTCCAAGAGTCAAAATTTGAAGGTGGTTATTATGAAGTTAGATTGTGATATATACTTAAAGATAAAAAGAGATTAACAATTGCATGTTGATGTCATGGAATTGAAACATTTAAACCAATTTATATGTTAGCAGAATGGATAAAAACAGGAGATATGTGAATTTTGCCCAAATTATAGTTTTCTATCCTACTAAAAGTAATAATTATAAAAAGACAAAACCAAACCAAAACAAACATTGTTTTTTCTGTCTATTCATTATATATCTCTGGTGTCTCCAATTAATAGATAATGACCACACAATTTTAAAGATATTGTAGACCTAGAAGAACAAAGGGGCTATCATGAAGATAATCTGGGCAATGGAATGTTCTTCAGATACTTTGTCAAAGTGTGATTACTGATAAAAGTATAAATGTTTTTGATAAAACATTTACTCTAATTTCATAAGCATGGATACTATCAAAATCATTGAGCTGCTTTAAAACATAACTTTGAAAAAGCATTCAAATACTTACTTTAAATTTATTTACTTAAATCAAGGGGACACTGTAAAGGACAAACGATAAACTACCTTCTACTTGATGCAATGTAAGTTACTAATTTTGAGTCAATTAAATCCAAAATAATTATTGGTGTTATTTTTATTGGTGGTTTATTAGTACAGTTAACAAGTTAATATCAAGTTTTTGTGGTAGTTACTCTTTGTTGTCAACTTTACTTCACCTAGAATTAACTAAAACCCAATCATCAGGTTGCCTTGTGAAGAATTTTTCTTGGTTAAATCTTTTGAGGTGGGAGATCAACCATAAATCTGGATTATTTGATGTCAGAAAACTCATCCTAAATCAAGACCAGACCTTTTGTTGTTCAGCTTACATAAAAGAGCATAGAACAGGGAAGCTTTTGTTATTTGCCTGCTTGCCCTCACTCTGGCTAACAAGTTTGTCAATACTCTTCCAGAGCAATTCTTTAGTTGGTTTTAGAACCTGTTTCTTCAGGATTACTACATGAACCAAAAACTGTCAGCTTTCACGGACCTCCCTGGGATCCCAGCACCAGAGTGGGATGAGTGACATATCCAGTCCTATGGACTGAACAACTACTGGATCCTTGGATTTTCCATCAGGAGACAGCCATTTTGGACCAGGACCACAGCCTGTAATCCACTCTAAAAAAAAAATTCCATGCATATATTCTTGGTTTGTTTATTTGAGTTGGGAGACCTACTCTCAAATAATCACACATATCATATACACATATATGTATATGTGTGTGTATTCATTCTATTAGTTCTGTTCCTTCTAGAGAACCTGTTTAATAGACCTATTGAGTGAATTTCTAATTTAATACAAAATCCTATTTGAATATATGCTCAAAATTTATCTGACTATCTCAAAACAATTCCTCAAACTCCTATGAACCCGTTGATTATAATGACCTGTTATGAAAGTATGGAAAGACATCAGAAGCAACATACTCTATATTTAAAAACACTCTAGGTATTTCCAAATTTAATGTGAGTAATGATTAAAAATAAGATCAGGAAATAGAAATTCAAATGACCATTTCTTCACTTAATAATGACATTTTGAAACTCAGTGAGCATCTTTTTCTTGATCTATAAAAGAGCAAAATGAACTTTCTATTGCCTATTCAATAAGAGTATACAGCCCTGAAGCCATAGACACCCAGACAACAACAATGGACTCAAGCAGGTTGCATTTATATATTTGCATATGTATATATGCACACACATATGTATATATATATATATATCAATAATAATCAAACAAAAAGAAGCTATCAATTTGAGTAATGGGATAAATGATGGATTGAATGGGAGGTACCTTGAATTGTCTGAAGGAAGGAAAGAAAGGGGGCGTAGTGATACAATTCTATTCGAATGAACAATGTATTTTTTAAAAATGACACCATAAATAAATATATGAAAACAGCAAAATACTACACATATCACAGAACTTAAAAAACTAAACTGAAGTGTAGCTATAATTGATTTTTACATTTCTCAGTATATTATGATCGCAGGTATTACACAAACACACACTTTCCCCAAGTAGAACACAAAGGCACTTTTGTTTCCTTCTCCAAAACTAGGTTCTGAAATGTAGATGGTGTTTTTGTTGAATGTTGAATACAAGTTGACTGAGAGAATAAACTGTAAATAAAGTGCTTCAATAAATATTTAAAACACTTCTTACACCACCTATGGATTTTCATTGTCCATGCAGGGCAGTTTATTTAGTAAGCACATGTGAATAGAATCACTGGGAAACAAGCAGTTAAAGCTGTAGATCTAAGGAATAAATGGAAAAATAAAAGGTTATTGCAGAGCAGATGATCCATTTTGTCAAAATGTCAAATGTCTCTTCCTCCATGCTTGGAGATATTATTAAAGGTGGCTTCAAGGCTTTTCTGTCTATCTTGCTTCTCTTTCATTTCTCTTTTTCCCAATCAATGCTCGCCACATTGCTCAATCAGTGAGCAAATGTTACTTCCTGTCTTCCTCTGCTCAGCCACTTTTATAGTCGCAATAACAGACGCTGTGATTAAGACCCTCAATGGGAAATCTTCAACAAATTGCCTTTACTGCCCTCCTCGCTTTCTAATTTTCTTTAAAAAGACCAGCCATCTGTGTTAGCATCTTAGAATTATGTTTCTTTGTTCTGCCAGTCATGTACATGTCTTAATAAATATATATATAAACTCCAAGTTTGGAGTTTAATTTTGTAGGTCTGTTTGTTGCTGAGAAAATAAATTAAATCTAACATCTAAGTTTGGATCTCTTTTCTTCTGATAAAAATTTCATACTTTAATTATGACTCTATAGAGAGTAAAAATTTAATTATTTACTAGATTTTATAACATACAATTATAGCAAAAAAACAAGACCTACAATAAAATATACTTTTGAAAAACATTAAAAAGCTCTCTTACTATGGAAAATTCAGGAAAATATTAATTGGTAAATTGACATATTAAACCTACAATGGTATATTTATTCATATGTATGTACATGAACAATTATCAGGATTACTCATTAAAAGTAAAACAGAACAGAATTTAACATAGAGTTTAAATAGCTTATTAAATAAAATAAAAAAGCATTAATTTGGAATATTTGTCATATCAACACAAATATATTCATTCTGTGAAAGCCTTTATTATTAGAAGTTAATGTTAAATAAAATGTATGAATTTTACTGATGAAAAGCTTCACTTGTAAACAAAAAAAATGACTATGAAACTTCTGCTTTGTTCTTATTTAGAGACAGGGATTGTTTTACATTCTAGCATCCTCACTAGTTTATTATTATCCTGCTTCCCAAATGCATGGATTAGAACTAAGACCACGATAGAAAAAGAAGGATTGCAATTGTTCATATATTTATGCTATGACATCCATACATGCCATCATTCCAACAAGACAATAAACCCTGACATCCATTTCACAGCATTTCACTAAGAAGGAACAAATTCGTTTATAATTCACAATTATTTCTATTTGATTATACTTCCCTATCTACCTCTCCTTTCACAAATTACTTTTCTCCAGAAAGTGAGCAATGTAGCTAGAAAGGCGATTCAGAAAAGAAGAGATAAATAAGAGAAACTTCTAGAATTTCCAAACTGTGACAAAAGTGGAATCTCTCTGTCCCTATTGATAATCTATGACAATGGGATTTACCATGGTGCTGCTTCAAGAATTGTAGTAATTTGTAAGACAGGCATGGTGGCACATGACTTTAATCCTTGCATTTAGGAGGCAGAGACTGGCAGATCTCTGAGTTTGAGACCAGCCTGGTCTAGAGTGAATTCCAGGACAACCAGGGCTACCTAGAGAAACACTGTCCTAAATCAAATCAAATAAATAAATAGATGATAGATAGATAGATAGATAGATAGATAGATAGATAGATAAAAAAACAGAGAAAACCTAGTCACTCACATATAGTTATATTCAGACCCAAGTTGTTTCCTAATTAACCAACATTTCTATAGTAAGTAAGTAACTCTCAAACAAATTGTTTCTTAAGTCCCATTGTTTCTGCTCATATTTAATCCACATATGATTCAGAAAATGTAATGGCTTCCAATTACCCAATATTCCAATGGGTTCTTTAGAAACTGTTTAACTTGAAATATAATTGAATGTATAAAAATAAGTAATTTTTCTACATGCTCAAAGAAAATACACTGGAAAAGAAATCAAGAAAACTCTCTCATGCACAACTGCCTCAAATAAATAAATAAAACACCTAGGTGGGGTATCTAAGGATGTAAAAGAAATCTAGGGAAGCTTTACACATCTGCAAGATATTAAGAAAGAAGCTATAGTATGGAAAGATTCCCAATGCTCACAGATTCATAGAATTAATATTGTAAAAATGATAATCCTACTTCTTTACAGTTTCCCAAAGAAGAAGCCACCACTGCTACCTTCTTAAACCAGAAAAATTCCTAATTGCATACTAAATACTTACCCTTATATCTACCAAAAAGTATAGCTGAAACTCCTCATCAAAGAAGCATTCAGTGTAGCAGACGGAGATAATTACAGAAATGTACAATTCATCAAAATGTGGCCAGGAAGTGATTGAGGGCTGTCCAGCTACAATTGGTACATCTGCAATTCAACCTGTACCCCAAATTCTCAAGGAACATCGCAGAAGAGAAAATAAATGCCAGAGGACTACATACTTGCTGGAAGATAAATAACTTTTAAACATGACAGAGAAGCTGAAGCCAGGAAATTTCAACGATGTCATTACTGAAAAAAGACCTGCATAATGAAAACAATAGTTGCCAACATGGGTGGGAGAAATTTCAGAAGGCCTCATTACTTGATGAAGAGCTAAAAAGCTTTTCTACTACCTGGTTATTGAGATTAGAAGATCAATAAACATGGATGAGCATGAACCTTTATGAGTCCTTTGCGTATATACCCAAGGATGATATATTTTGTAAGGCAATGTTTTTAGTTTACCTTATAACTCAAAATAAAAACCTTATTCTGAAAGACACTATAATTTCTTTCATAGCAGGTGGAACAATCAAGACTGTATTCACTTTTAAGCTTCTGCTCTACTGGTCAGCTTTCATGGTGCTGAAAGATACTACACATGCAATCTTCTGTCTTACCAACTGTGAATCCAGAGAGCTAGAATAATTAATTACCAACCGACTGAAGACATGTCCACTAATATAATAATGGCTTGCATGTCATGGGAATAACCAATAATTTTCTGATTGAATTTAAAGCTCACTTTACAAGATGAGTCATATGCATACAACCATTGTTGTTGCCAAGTACTTGTACTTACACATGTCACATGCTCTTAAGGAAAACACAGCAGTACTAATCTGTTAAATTCCACAGTGTTAAAATGATTTCTAATGACTCCTGTTCAGACAAAACATTAGTAATGTATTTTAACATTTATCACACAAACCTCTTTATTCAGTAGAAAAAAATTAAGATAGGAATTCACAATTGATTAATCTGTAGAAAATAAGTGACTGTATAATTTTCAGCCCTAAATTTGATATCTGTATCATGGTACGTCTTCACAAGTCTCAGGGATCATTGCAGAACAGGGGTCAGAAAGATTATAATAGCCAGAGGCAATGTATGGCTACAAGGAAATGGTTTGCTGGACAAAATCAGGTAATTTAAGATCTGGACACAGCAGTTATGATAATATGCATATCACTTTGGCTTTCTCAATCTAGACAAAATCTTGTTATGAAGAGTTAAAGTAGGCATGAAGTACCACCCCAAATGTATTTTCTCAAATTATAGATGGTGCAGGGTTCAGTTTTCAGAGTGTGGACACTACGAGCTTGTTGCAGTAGAAGGCCAAGCATTCAGAAATATTTAAGCAGAAAAAATATGAACTTGATGGGGATTTTTTTATGTATTCTGTATCTACTTTTCCTGAATTGAAACACTCCCTCCAGAATTTTGGCAAACATCTAAGAGAAGACTTTAGAAGTAAGTGATTTTTACATGTCTGGGAAAGAAGAAATTTGCCAGATTCTGGAAGGGCACTCCACTGATTTTCAGACATAGTAAACAACTAACAGTGGGAGACTGACCAGCAGAGATGACAAAGGGAAACTTGAAGAATCTGTTGAGTTGCTGCAAGTTATGCAGAAAGCTCTAGGGAAACAGGTTTTGTGGTTTCTTGCCTGACTGGGGTTGGCTTGTCAGTGATGGAGCTGTTTCTGAGTGATCCTTATTCTGTAAGTAGTCTCAATAAAATCTCATTAAGTCAGATTGGACTTTGGTACAATTTCTCCTGTGGTCTGTCACAGGTTCCCTTTGTGAGATGAGCAGACATATGCTGCTTCTCCATCATAAAACTCTCTCACAGAGCAGTCTGTTTCCATATGAATTTTAGCACGTTTTTCTAGGTCTATGAATTCCTTTTGTTATGAAAGCAAATGCTTTGGACTTTTCAATCACTGTAAAAAGTACATAGACATTTTAACACAATTGACTCAGGCTATGAACACAGATGCCATTGTACTTCAAATGTTCTCTTCACTTTTCCAGCTCCCGTAAGAATGGTAAGATAACAGATATGTTCCACACCTGTCTATTTACCTGGATTTTCAGGAAAGAATCAAACTCAGATCCTCAGGTGTTTTCTCCTTTAGGCTTCGAACCACCTCTGTTCTGCTTTATGGTTCTGCTTTTAATGATATGAGCAGTTTGTATAACATATTTACAAAATTATGTAAAATTGTTATATGTTTTTACTCTTGTCCATTAGTTTAAAACATACTGATGTTTTCGTCTTGTACACTTCTGTCTCTTTCAATTTGAAGACTCAAAAATTATGAAACAAGCAAAAACATTAAAAAGAAAGAAAACAAAAAATACTTTAGACACTGAAGTTGACAAGGATTTGTGCTTATTTTTAACTCTTATTTTTGTTTATTTGAGTATCTCAGAAGTGTGAGATACTAAAGCAAAATTAAGCAAATGAGGCTATTTCAAATAAAATCATCTGCACAGCAAAGGAAATAATCAAACATTGATAGATAATTAACAGGATAAGAGAAATATTTGAAAACGACATTATCTCAAGCTAATGTCAATAACATACAAAGAATTTCACACAAATAAACAGCAAATAAATAAATAAATAAATAAATAAATAAATAAATAAATCCGAAGATCACCTAGCTTTAAAATGGACACAAGATTAAATAGATATGCTTTTAGGAAGACATAGAGATGATCACATTTTTGTGGAAAGATAAATCACTATAACAATGAGCAAAATGATAACCAAAGCCACTTTTAGGCATATTATTTTAGAGAGACTATCAATCATCTCGAGTGAACGTTAATCAATAAGGACTAAACGTTAATCAATAAGGACTAAACATTTACACCCACCACGATTTATGGTAGTGTACAGCAATATCATCCTCATGGAAAAGAGTATGGAACTTCTTCAGGACACAGAGCAATGCTACCATGTTCTGGAATAGTGCCAATAAAATTATGTCAAAACTCAACTGCTATTACTTTATAGAACAATATTACCCAGGACATGGAAAAATCTTTCATGACTGTTAACTGGGGAATATATTAAAAAATAAGTGAAATCATAAAATTATATCTATATGGATTCTAAAAATCTTGATATTATAGAAATTAAGAGCGTATATAGACCTGAGTAACTTGGTGGGACACAGAGATGAGCAAATATTGATTAATGGACCCACCCTACTACAGTAAAAAGGTTCTGGTGTTCAATTAAACAGTAGTTCGTTAATAGCTAATGTTAAGGTACTTAATGTTTTAAAAAAGCAAGACACAATTTATATTGCTTTCACCACAAAGAAATGATTAATGACAAAGGTGATAGATACGCTCAAGGAATTCTATTAAACATAAATTTTTATATGTCAAATAAACAGAAAATTATTGAGACAATTTGAAATTCTTAGATGAAAATTATTTGCAGGTCATTCTTTTACCTAGATCTCAAAAATAAAAAGAGAAGTAGTATTTTTGGTAGAGGGAAAATATTTGTATATTATAAAATTTAAAAACTATCTGTGATATTGGGAATAAAGCAATGGACTAACAAATCATAAAAAAATTAACTCAACAAATAAAATATTTGACAGTAATATCCTACCCCAAATTAAAAGGCATGTAGTTTTGGAAAGTATAATATAGAATGTTGTAAGTTCTTTTGTTTTCTTCTTCCTATCTTTCACATCATGTATCTCCATCCCATTCATTTCCCCATCCCTTCCTATCCATCCTCTGCCCTTACAACCCCCCCAAAATAAAATAAAATAAAATTTAAGAAAAATGTTTTAAAAAAAAAAAGGAAAAAATCAATCTCATCATGGAAGCTGTAGTGTGACACAGTGAGTCATGAAGTAAACCCTTTTATTTATACCTTTACTTGCAAGTGTTCATTGCAGAGAGTCATTGGTCTGGTTTGAGGCCTCTGGTATCTGCTACACGATTGATGCTGGACCCTCACTGAACCTTCCCTTGGTTGTCCTGTTGTTGCCCTGTGTTGTGGAAATACTGCAGCTTTGGATCCACAGGACTGATCCCTTCATGTGCTCCAGCAGATCACAGATGGGGTGGATGTTGGGTTGGGGCTGGTTCTAGGCCTGGATAATTGTAGAGTTGGTTAGCCCACCAGCTCTCCCCTGTCCTAGCCACCAGGGTGAGTTCACTTGCATTGTCCTGGTGAGTTCACTCCTTACACAGATGAGTAAGGGATAGGGCCAGTTCTCCTGCCTTCAGGTCCACAGGGACAGATCTCCCACACCTACATCTTCAGGGAGAGCTCTTCTGTGTTGTCAAGGCATTGCATAGGGGCCATACTCCTGAGTGCTGCAGCTGATGAGAGGCAGGGCCAGCTCTCCTGCTTTTATGACCTCTGGGCCGGAATTTCCACCTGCCTTAGGCATTGAAGAGGGGGGAGTTAGGGGAGCTATGAGAGGGCATTTCTCTCCTGCTCATACTGCCACATGACAGATGAATAATGGAGACAGCTCTCCCATGCTCACAACTTTGGGACTGGCTTACCTACCCCTCCACCAATGGGGTTGGCTCTATTGTATTGCCCACATGAGGTGCAGGGCGGCTTTCCTCAATGATGCAGCTGATGGTGGGTAAAGGCAGCTATCCTGACCTTATGACTTCAAGGTCAGTTCTCCCACCTTCCTCAGGCATTGATGGACCAGGGCATTTCTCCCACACCATATATATTAATTAATTTTTTATTTTAAAATTTTCATTTTACATACCATCTCCAGTTCCTCCTTCTTCCCTTTCTCCATCCCCTTCTCCTGCCTCACCACCTCCCCTCCATCCCAACCCCTATGGACTCCTCAGAGGAAGTAAGGCTTCCCTTGGGTAGTCAACAAAGTCTGACATAGCAAGTTGATATATTCTTAATGAGAATATCAAATTTATGAATGTTGGGGCCATGTAAGAGGAACAACAAGCAGCTTTGGAACTCATGAAAAATTATCCATCACCCTTAGAACAAATTTAGAGGTGTAGGTTGTTAATAAAGTTAGGTTAAGATTTTTTTATTAATGACTTCGATGTAGAAAATCTTGGGGAATAATTTAAAGTTTAGAAAGACACACTTTTAATACTTGAGTGAGGGACTAATTGAGGTCAATAAAGAAGAACAATTGTAGACTGATTGTTACCAACTGATATGTCTTTCTTGCTAAAGATGGATGGGTAACCAAAGGTAATGATTAATTTCTTATACCCAATTTTGCTCTTGGCTTCCTGGTATGATTTAATAAAAAAAAAATGTTGATGAGTGGGTATGCACTCTGAGGACTTAAAGTAGAAATGACTGATTGTTTTTTAATATATGAAAGTTAGATTTGTGATTCTGTTAAGATTTTTTATAAGCTTATATTTTGAGGTAAATAATAAAACAATTAATCCTTGTAATTGCAAACAGCTGTTTGCCAGTACAAAACAAACTGGTAAAAATATACTTGGCCTACTTAAGCCTTTGTTAATCAATTATAAAAGAATCTTTGTTTTGGGGTAAAGATGATATGGTGGGAAAATTAATACAAAGAAAAATGTTTAACTTCTTGTGGGCTTCCAAGAATAATGTATAACTTATGATCATAAGTGATTTCTTCCTGTGTAAAAATTTTAATTTGTTTTTGGAAAATATGTAGCATATGTTTGGTAGGTAATCTTTTCTTTCCTTCTTTCTTTTTTTCTTTCTTTCTTTCTTTCTTTCTTTCTTCTTTCTTTCTTTCAGATTTATTTATTTATTATGCATACAGTGTTCTGCCTGTATGTATGACTGCAGGCCAGAAGAGGGCACCATATCTCATTACAGATGCTTGTGAGCCACCATGTGAGTGCTGGGAATTGAACTCAGGACCTTTGGAAGAGCAGCAAGTGCTCTTTTGGAAGAGCAGTCAGTGCTCTTAACCGCTGAGACATCTCTCCAGCCCGGTAATCTTTTCTTGTGTAGAAATGTTTGTCTTGGGAGGTTTAAAAGGGATAAGAGAAAAACAAGAGAAGTAGAAGGAAAACATCAGGAAATATTGGAGGAAAATATCAGGAAAACTATAAAAGGAAATGAACAGGGAAGAAGAGGAAGATGGAAACAAAGAAGAAGAAAGAAGAGAAACAACTCTGTAAAAGAACAGAAAAAGAACAAGCAGCAGAAAGAGAAAAATGAATTGAAGAATTAAGTTTTGATCCCCTCAGATAAAGTTTCCATGTGTCTAATATTTCGCCGACTCCGCACTTCCTCTGTTTTCTCTGACCTTCTGAGGGCTGGTCCATCAGCATATGAAAAACACAAATCTGAGAAAATAGTATAGTTTGCAGTAAAATACCAAAACTGATGGAAAAATTAAATTTAAGATAAACTGAACTATTTAAAATAATTATATGAAATCAATATTTCCTTAAAAGGAGCTTAGTAGACTGGGCAGTGGTGGCACATGCCTTTGTTCCCAGCACTCGAGAAGCAGAGGCAGGTGGATCTCTGTGAGTTCAAGGCCGGCCTGGTCTACAGAGTGAGACCAGGACAGTCAGGTCTGTTACACAGAGAATCCCTGTCTTGAAAAATCAAAACAAAAAAATAAGTTTAGTAATATAGTATATCTGAAAGGCTATAGTAACACAATTGTAATCTGTTTCAATAAAAATTTCCTATTTATGCTAACAATGCTCCCTCAAGAGCCAAGGGCTCCAACAACAGAAATTAGATATATTTTTTGAATTTTTATCCAGTGTTGTTCAATATTTTTTCCAAGTTATTATGATACAGTATTGTTAGAGTCCTTGGCTGCCCACAGAGTTGGAAATTAAGTCCATATTGCAGAAGACACCATGCACTACTGGTCCCAGAGGTCCCTGAATTGGAACTGATCTAAAATCCTCTCTGAGGACTAGCTTTCACCATACCAGAAGTTTCCATGCTTGCTTCAAAAGTAGATAAACTGTCAACAGTTGTAACCAGATATGATGCCTGTGAACCATAGCAACTACCAACATGGCACAGTAACCCTAATCATACAGTAGTAACTTAAAGACTTGCTGTAGCCAACAGCTTTCTAATTGTGCTTAAGACCTGACCAGCAAGAGAGAAACCTTGATGGTACTGGAAACTAGCCAGGGTTAACAAATAATGGATCTTGGAGGTGATTTACTTTACAAGTATAATCTTTATGTACATATCTAAATATGAGATAAATGTAGTCCTCATCCGACATCAAAGAAACTTCTCTTTTCAGCATGGAGAGCCCAGTTTCAATGTGTAAGTCTACAATACAGTGCTCGGATCTAATAATGGAGGAACATTGCTGAAGAAGGGTGGGAGATGGGGGCTTTGTAAGAGCCAGAGGAACAGCAAGTTGACTAAGAGATATGTCTCCTAGGAATGTCAGAAGCTGCACCCATCTGGTTCTACCAATATAACTGTCCAAACTTGAGCTGAACAAAGACAACAATAATGGATATTGACAACTGAGCAGCGGAAACCCCAGGAGCCCAAGCTACTTAAAGAACAACAAAAAAATAAGAATTGGTAAGAGTGAAGAAACAGTCTTCCTGGGGAGAACACACCAATTTGTTTTCCGATACCACATGGTCAGTCCTGAAAACATAGGAGTAAGATTATACAGACTAAGAAGATTATACTTATGTTTTTAAGAATATGGACATGTATGTGAATATGTGTATGTTTATATATATATATATATATATATATATATATATATATATATATATATATATATATAGAGAGAGAGAGAGAGAGAGAGAGAGAGAGATGTGCGTAACAACAATTAAAGGAAAAAATGGGCCATGAAGTTTAAAAAGAGGAAGGAGGTATATGTTGAAGCTTTCAGATGGGAGATTTTATAATCTCAAAATATACAAGAAATATTTTCTAAAAATGTTTTGCTAGTTGTCTGATATGGTGTCACATACCTTAAATAACCTTATTCACATTCCATAATACATTTATAGAATGAAACTGTAAAAGGTTTCAATATGCTAATTTTGTATAACAGTGAATGTTATTACTAAAATAATTACTAATATGTATTATTACCATACATATCTATTCAACACCTGGGATGTGCAAGAGTGGGGAGGGTTCCATATTGTATTTATGCCTCAGGAAAGTGCCCCAGAGAATGATTATATAGTACATGATTAAAAAGCACCATAAGTAGGAGAAGGCAGAAGGAAATGGTCATGACAGCAGCATGAAGACAGGGTCCTCCTGACGCTGCTGCATGCCAGAACTGTGATGAATGCACCGTTTGACTGCACATCAAAGAAGCCAGCAAAGGTCTCTGTTACTGATCAGCACTGAAATCACTGCTGGTTGGAATCTCCCAGCCCAGCATTTGGGAGGTTGAGGCAGGAAGAACACAAGTTTTAGGGCTAGCCTAGACGACAGACATGTGATCCAGACCAACTTGAGCTTAACAGGGAGATCTGGTCAGAAAATTGAATCCATTGACAACACATTTCAAATTATCACATTTTTTTAAAACTTTAAAAGCATGAATTAAATTGATGTTTTCCTCTTTCCAAAGATACTTCAGAATCCACATATTCTTACATAAATTGTTTGTTTTGATTATTTTTTTGATAAAAACAAGAAAGCCAGTGTAACCTTGTTTTATCCCCATTAAAATGACGAGGAGTTAAGAAATATATCAAACATTTTCTCTTATCAAATTTACTCTGAACACTGTCTAAATATATAGAAAAAGAAACACTTTTTTTTAAATTCAAGTCAAAGATAATATGGAAATAGTCTCCATGAAACTTAAATTTCCTTAATAACTGCTACCCTGAGCTCCTGTTCTCACTTCCTGTCTGGTCCACTTTATTGCAATTATAAAATCTGTCTCTTCAGAGATGACTTAGGAGGGATGATGGTGGTGGGGGGGGGGGGGTGTTTATATCAAACAAACCTATAAGACAACTATTTAAACCACATACGTTCCTGTGTCTGGAGATTCTTTTTCAGGTAGCAATCTCGATGAACACATATCTGTGTCCCTATACCTTCCCTCAGTGCCATTCTGCGATGTGAAAAGGGTTGTAACTCCTAAGCCAGTGATTCCAATGCATTCACAGTGTGAGCTGGAAGCATTTCACTCATTAACCTTCCATCTGTGAGCTTTGCACCTCCACCAAAAAAGACAAGTTCATCATCCTAGCATATCCCACTGATGCTGCTGTAAGTGCCTCTAAATTGACTTGTGTTCTCCCTTCCCAGAGCAAGTGTGTACTGATCAAACTGATTGCCCAGGTCTCCTGGGGAGTTACTACTGCTAGCTGGTCTCCCTCATGAGTTTCTATCCTATTTTCTAAATTACAGTGGCACAATATCTATGATGCATACACCCTTTCCTCTCCTCCTCTTTCCTCTCCACAGTCTTGTATACAGGTAGGAATTTTATCTATTACTCAGAAAAAACTGCATCTTTACAGTCCTTAGGAGCCTTGAATTGCAAATTATTTTGTAATCCAAGTCATTTCCAGAGAATTATATTCACTCTTCAGAGCAAAGCTGATAATACTATTCATTTTCATCTTAATATAAAATTTATTAAAACTCTTTTCCCAAAAATATTTCATTTACTAAGTTTCTTCCTATAGTTATCTTGGGGTAAATTGATGTTTCCAGCAGGTACCTATAGGTCAAAACATTCCATAAAGCATTTTTTAAATATAATACTCACTGTTTCTTATAATTGGTATGCTTTCTGGATCATCTGGAAGTTTGAAAAATGTCAACTTTATTATTAATAAGTTTCACTAATACAAAAGTCAGTTTGAACCTGTATTGACATGGCATACACAAGTTATCATATCATTTTCATTGCAGTGACAACCCAGCCTCTAAAAGCATTTGGTTTCAAACAGGGAAAGATACTGGAGAACACTGGAGAAATAATGCAAATTCATTAGTAATCACTTTAAGGCATAAGCTATATAAAGATGCAAGCAGCAGGTGCAGGTCATGTACCTATCACAAACTATTTGCCATCATGCAGAACAGGTGCTTCAAGGCAGCACAACCATGCATTTGTATACGTACAAGCTTAAATGCATATTGAAAGAGTGATGATTTAGAATTGTAGAGGGTTGTGGAAGAGACAGGAAGAAAACAGCAAACAAAATAATCTCAAACTGAATATGTTCAGTAAAACCCACTAGCTTTATATGTGAAAATTTTTAAGGAGACTGCTAGGAAAAGGTGCACACAGCTAAGGCCATCAAGGATACACTTCTAAAGTAAAAGAGAGGATGGAAGACTCTATTCATCATCCTTCTGTCAGTATTCTGGGACATACAGTTTTGTTTTATTGTTACATTTGTTTACCTAATAAATAATTTTACAAGGATGAGCTAACTTTCACTATGCCTCTGAAAAGGAAAGGGCTTTCCATGACACTTGGTCCTTCAGTCCTTGGCTTTTGTGAAGGAGAATTTCTGGAAGCAAGCTGTGTCTGCAGAGACTGATTAGCTGATTGGAACTGCAATCCTGAAGAGAGATTGCAATAATGCATGTCTAAAGTCTATTCAGCTTATCTTACCAAATACTAACCCTTCAAAACAGCAGTTCCTTGAAACTGCTGTGTCTGAATATCTTGTGATATTATCAGATAGATAAATCTTTTTTGGAACTGATTAGCAGACCAGTAGTTTCCACCAACCCAAGGGCTAGGAACTTCATCATGTAGCACCTTGGTCCTATAGAAAAAGCTTCCCCCATCTTGCTGTAATGATCTCTATGATGTGCCCCATCCCCAAAATTAATTTGTAATGTAAAATTGTCTTTGTTTATGACACTCTTTTATCTGTATAAATATACACTTGCATTAAACTGTCTACATGTTGGATGAACTCTAGCACATTCCATACCTGGGTTCTCAGGAAATAGCCTTGAGTCAGTTTGCAGCAACTAAAGAAGGATAACCCATAATTCATTGTACTTCCCATCAGCTCCAATCAGAAGCAAGCATACATCCTGATGTACCTCCTGCCTACATCCAACTAGGGGCAAGCATAGATCCTGACATATTTCCTGCCTGTGGCCCTCCTTTTCACACTGATCAAGCACATCTAGTGCAGATGGGTCAAATAAACTTGTTTAGGAGGGTGAAAACATGTGGCTTATCTCCCATAAACAATAGCCTCCAGCATTTCAGGAACTATCTGTCCTTGAGCAAGAGGCTTGCAGATCAGAGGCATGTCTGTTTCATGGATCTCTTAGGCATAGTAATTAAAACTAAAAATGTAACTTTGCCTCTCATTTAACCTAAATTTGTATTCCTGGGCCATGGTCATGTAAACTGGCTCTAGAGTAAACTAACCTTTATTCTCCTTAAGATGAGAGCTACAGTGTTTATTTCAGCACTCTTCATTCCTCTCTTTGGTATGCTTTGAACTTAGTCTACTTCTTTACTTCTGTTTTCGTAACTCTTTCTTCTCAGAAGTTTTAAAAGTTGCCTAAAGTAAAAAGCAGTCCACTTGATTTGTTTTACTATTTGACAGATCAACTAGACATTCTAATAAGAAGTGTGTCTGTATTTTTTTAATTTGTTTGCTTTAATTTTTATATTTTTACAGACAATAAGTTCCATTATTCTCTCCTTTGGGCTCTATAGACACTCATACACTCATGGCATATGTTATGCCCAGATCGAGGGGACCCCCAAAAGACCACCACGGAGACTGAATCCCTTATGAAAGGGATTTCAGAGCCTTATGAAAATAAAGGCTCTGAAAGTAAAGAGCCTTTATTTTCAAGCTCAGAGCTTGGACTCTCTGTCTGATGCCCTGACCCCAGGCAGGGTAGGGTTTTTAAGCATAGCAGAGGATGGGGTAAGGGAATTTCCAGGGTTCAGGACCCTGATTGGCTGACATTTGTCTAGGGGTGTAGGAAATGTTTGGAATGTCAAGTATTTCCCATTAGATGCATGGGTGGGGCCAGCTCATGGCTTTTTCTGGATCTGGCTGTTACCTGCCAGTAAGCCTGTTACAGAAGCTGTTTTCTAGCCCTCTAAGCTGGTCTTGGCTGTTGTGTGGTCAAGCTGTTTTGCTTCCCCCCTACACACAGCACACACACACACACACACACACACACACACACACACACACACACATAAATGTAAAAATCAAATAAAAATGAATAAACTACATCAGTAAATTTGTTGTAATAGGAACTAGAATCCAATCTATTTCAGAGGTCACTGTTGGAATTTAATACTTAAGGCACATTTGTTTCTATAATTTTTACAGGGAAGTTCAACACTTAATGCCTTACTTTGCTCATAAAATGGGCTTTGTAGTATAAAAGTTATCAAAACTGGAAGTCAAAAACAGGGGACCCCAATAGAATGTCCTTTCAAGACTTCTCATTCCACGTATTAAATCATTTAACATTCATCTTAATTTTATAAGTTTATAAAGAACAATAACTATTTCCCTTGAATGAAACAAAACATAAAACAACAAACAATATTTATGTGGTTAGTTCTATGTTATGAGAGGTTTCAAGTTTCATCATATATGTACATATTAAATAGCTATAAACAAAAAAGTTACCATCTTCCTAACATATTCAGAACTTCTCATTCAACTCTGATGTTGTGAACGCTGCTTTTCTCTTTTTTATCCTCCCCCACCTTTTTCTTTTGTGCCAGCAACATTTCTACATCTAAAGCCTAATAGACACTTCTTTTTTCTTTGTACTTTTTGTTAAAAAGCCTTTATAATGGAAAATACCTTTCTTTGCATCTTGCATTTCCCTTATCTGAAGAGAGGGCTGCCTATAGGCAGTCCCTTTGAAATCTAGGAGGTTGCAGTAACCTTGTTTGTGCTTAGATTACCCAGCACTCTGCTACTCCCCTGCCCTGCATTCATAAAATGCTAATGAAAGAAAAAGGATCCAAAGAATGATTTCCCTTTGGCTGGTGTGGTGGGCGGCAAGTGGATTATTGTTCTTTGCTTATGAAAATAATGTCTCTTACTTTCATTTCAATATTATGGAAGGTCCTATGTTTTAGCTGTTCTTCCTCCTAACTTTAAAATGTATAATAGAATAGTTTAAAAATAAAGCTCAATTAAAACTAACAGTGCCCAAATCATTAAATCTTCTGAGGATGATTTTTAGTTTGTGTATCCTCTTTACTTGTTGTATAATATTTTGTTTGTGTTCTGACAAATAAAGCTTGCCTGAAGATGAGAGGGCAGAGCTAGCTACTAGTTAACCATAGAGGCCAGGCATTGGTGGCACACACCTTTAATCCCAGCACTTGCATGGAGGAAGCAGGAAGATCAGGAGTTCAAGGCCACCCTAGGATATACAAGATTGAACCAGTCTGAAAGATAAACAGAGCCAGGAGTTGGTGGTGCATGCATTTAATGCCAACACTAGAGGTTGGGGAGACAAGAATATAAAACAGGTAGAGACAGGATCTCATCTCCCAATTTGGTCTGAGGATTCATAGAGGTAAGAAGTTTCTAGTGGCTGATGCTCTGCTTCTCTGATCTTTCAACTTTCACCCTCAATATCTGACTCTGGGTTTTTATTGTTAAAACTAATTCTGGGTTTTTATTGTTAAAACTAATTAGGATCATGCTTCATTCAGTATTTGAATTCTCTATGCTAAACCTTTGAAAAATACATTAAGAAAAAAATGAATAAAATATAGAAAGAATTGCATCAAAGGGAACCTCTATACTAACAATACCAAAACACAGGTCGCTGACTTAAAGCCCTATCAAGCTAACATATAAGACACCAGTGTTTCAACTGATTCAATAACACTTCCATTTTTGTTAGAAAATTTTGGTGAATAAACGTTCTAGCGGCACTGTTGGAATGTGAAATAAGAAGTAAAGGTAGTGGCCATGATCACTCACTGCACAATAAAAGCAAATTGACAGTTTTTATGTTGGATAATGAATATTACTTTAATAGATAAAGATAAGCAGAGATTTTATGAAAAATGTAGACCTTGTGTATGTAAGAGCTCCTTTTCCAACTCTGTGATACAGAACATGTAATTGAATGTAGTTTGTCAAATATAGATACTTCTTAATGAGTACTTTAGACTTTGGAGTAATATGGATAGAAAAAGGTAAAGATAGATTTTAAGTGACATATATAGGTCAGCGAGAGGGCAAAGTACCTACAAGTCACCTGTTGCCAAGTCTGATGATGTGAGTGTCATTCCTGATATCCATGTTATGTAAGGACAGATCTGACCTCATATAAGATTAAAGTGAAAACTTTGAGATCAGTCATGAATTCCATATTCTACTTACCTCTTCTGTTGTGCATAAGTTTCCAGGAACAAAGAAAGAAGAAGCAGCAATGTGAGTATTGTGAAGATGCTCTTCTAATTAATGATTCTGTATTTCTACTGTAATTCAGATCCTTAAAAAGGAAAAATGAAAAATTGGAAGGCAAAAAGGAACATGTAAGTACAGAGAAATAGCCTAGATTTAATGACAGCAGTAGTATTGTTCAAAATATGTGGAAGAAGTTGTTCTGTTACTGTTTTTTTTAATCTTCATTCCTTGGTCCAAAATTTCAGGTGGGTCATTACCCTAAATTCATTAGCAGTGCTTTGAAGTTTGTGTACTCTGTTACATTAGAGATGGTCACATGCTTTTGTATAGAAATGACAGAATCATTTCCAGATTATTATTTTGAGACTCTCCAACAGGTATTCTTAAACATGTCAGTTTCATTTGGAACTGCACTGCTGTACATATCTCAATGAAATGCAACATGCATATACTTCTAGAGCTTCAGAATTTTTTTCTCGATATTATTTATTTGTAACTACTTAACAATTGATGGAATTTATTAATCCATTATATTAGCAATTGCTTATTGGCAATGCCTTAGTATTGAAGTTAAAACAACCAGTAGAGACAAATGAATACCTGTTTTCATGTTTACTGTCTGAAAAGAAATGAGAAAGAAAAAACAAAAAGCAAAACTCATAAGAACAACTTGGAAATCTGAAAAAAGTAAACAAGTTGTTTGAACTATTTTCTACTGTTGGCAACTTTCCAAGCCTCCCAGAAGGAGGAAGGTATGCAGAGAGAAGTAAAACACTAGGCTAAGAAGTGCTAAAGCATCAGAGAGGAAGGAATAAAGGAACAAGGACCGCAGGACCAGGGCTCAGGAAGTTCTCTTGCTGTACAGTGGTATAGTTGAGGGGAAGAAATAGGTTATGATGATTTGGGAAATAATGTTTAATGTCCATTCCTAAAGTTCTGTGGGTAAAAATTGTTCTACTAAAGAATTAATATTCAAATAAATTTACCGTCACTTGAGAATAAAAGCAGAATAATTACAAAGCCAATGGATAAGAAGAAAAAAACAAATCTTCTGAGTCCATTAAAAAAAAAAACAAAACAAACCTGCAGGTTGTTAGAAAAGTCAGTTTTCTTAGAGATGGCAAAGCATTTTCAACATGAAGACAAAGATTAAATAGGTAAACTAGAAAGAGGGGGGAGAGAAAGGGAGGGCTTAGCAATTGTCCACAAGCAAAGGTCACACAGATTTTTGATCCTATAAAAATTCTGAAAAGAGCTGGTGTGGAAGTTGCCTTACTATAATGCATAATCCATGATCCCTTACAGTTGGCAGTTAAATCTTTTTGTTTACATTTTTGAAGTATGGTAAATACTAGGAACTGTGTGAGATACACTGCTACTAGTTCTGTAGCACATTGAATAATTAATATAAAAATAATCTCTACTATCAAACTGTAGATTGACAGACCTTTTATATTCTTACTCTTTCTTACCCTCATCTTATTCTATCTTCCCTGTATCCCTCTACTCTTTACTCTCATTTCTCCATCCCTCTCTCTTTCTCTTTAATATTTGTGACAAGGTCACATGGCTCAAACTGGCTTGGAATTTGCCCCATAATTAAGACTAGACATGAATCCCTCCCTGATCCTCCTGCCTCTTCCTCCCAAGTTCTCAGACAATCAGCACATTCAACCATACATTGTTTAAGATCACGTAAAGATATTTACAACCTAAATAATTAGATCTACATAATTTGGTAGTACTGCTGTGGGATATCTTTCTGTAAGCTGTAAATACGTGTTACTCTGATTGGTTGATAAATAAAACTGCATTGGCCTATGGCAAGGGAGCATAGAGGCAGGCAGGAAATCCAAGCAGATAGACAGGAAGAGAAAGGAGAGGTGGAGAGATGCAATCCCACCATCCAGGGAGCAGCATGTAATGGCACACAGGTAAAGCCATCATGGAAAGCATGGCAACACATAGATTAACAGAAATGGGCTGAGTTTAAGTGTAAGAGCTAGTCAATAGTAAGCCTGAACTAATTGCCGCACAGTTTTAATTAATATTAGCCTCTGTGTTTATTTGGGTCTGAGCAGCTGTGGAACTGGCATGTGAGAGAGATTTGTCCTGACTGAGAGCTGGGTGGGACCAGGAAAACTTTCAGCTACATAGTACCCCAAAAATGTAGGATAAAGATGGACAAGAGAAATCTCACAGGGTACCAGGACTAAATGATGAACTGCAATATAGAGATTGCTAAGAGAGAATTAGTCTTCCCCAGGGATGAGGCCCTTATTGATTTGTTCAATTCTAAGTTATCATTCCTAAACCTGTGTGTGTGTGTGTGTGTGTGTGTGTGTGTGTGTTTAAAAAAATAATTTAAAAAAAGAGGTGATGAATTTTAGAAGCCAGGAGGTTGAAAAGAGTAGAAGGGCAGGTGGATTAATGTAAATACAGTATACACACATAACTTATATATATATATATATATATATATATATATATATATATATATATATATATAATTTTAAAATGTGGGCTAAGATAGTTTTCATGAGAGTGAAACTTTCACTTTTATGCCCAGATCTCAGGGATGCCCAAAAGACCACCATGGAGACCGAATCTCATATGTAAAAACAAAGAGCCTTTATTTCAAGCTTGGAGCTTGGATTCTCTGTCTAATGCAGCAGTGAGAGCAGAGAACCCTAAGCCCAGACAGGGTGGGATTTTTATCATTGCAGAGGTTGTGGTAAAGGGATTTCCAAGGTTCAGGACCCTGATTGACTGACATTTGTCTAGGGGTATAGGGAATGTTTGGAATGTCAGGTATTTCCCCTTAGATGCAGCCCCCCCCACCCCCCACCCTCGCCCCAGGTAGGGTCAACTCATGGCTTCTCCTGGATTTAGGTTTTACCTGCCAGTAAGCCTGTTACAGAAGCTATTTTCTGGGCTTCTAAGCCTGTCATGGAAGTTGTGTGGTCAAATTGTTTTACCACATCCTCATATGCTGCTTGTTTCATGGGTTAGATAATTGGTGAGGAATAGTTAAGCTGACAAATCCTTTTCTAATTTCTGTAATAAAATTTGTGACTTTGGGGAGCTTTGGGTTCATTCATTTTTATAAAAAAAATCAATTAAAGTTAATATGTAGGAAAGATTTATTTCTAGTCTCTAGGTATTTCAGTTTTATAAATTAAAGGATGTGTGTCTTTTTGTTTATTTTCTAAAAAAAAAACAGAAAGGAAGAAATTTGGTGGGTGAGGTAATGGAAAGGGTCTGGGAGAAATTTGGGGAGGGCAAACAATGATTGAAATTTATTGTATGAGAAAAGATTCAATAAAAAGTTATTAAACAGCAGAAATCCAGAAAAGTTTCATTAGTTTGATAATCATACAGAGAATAACATACATAATATAGAAATAAGATTTTGGGTTTTTTTCTAAGGTTTAATATAGTAGATGTGTAGCTGTTTAAATCACAATGACCCCAAAAAGCTCATATCTGAGAAATCTTAGTCATCAGGTAGTGGCTCTACTTGGAAGGGATTAGAAAGTGTGACCTTGTGAAAGGAAGTGTGTCACTGGGGGTGGGCTGTGAGGTTTCCAGGGCTCAAGCTGGGCCCAATGTCTCTCCCTTCCCCATGGGGGCAGCCCCTGATGTAGAACTCTCAACTACATCTCTTGCACCATGTCAGGCTGTGTGCCACCACGTCCCCTGCCCGGATGACATGGACTAACCTGCTGAAATTGTAAGCAAGCCCCAATTAAATATTCTCTTTTTATTAGGGTTGTCTTGGTTGTGGTGACTCTTTACAGCAAGAGAAGACCAACTAAGACAATATGTTCTCATAAATACATTCATTAAGAAGTAAAAATCAGTTTACATATAAGATTGATATTTTATTATTATAAAAATTAAAATGAATTTTAAAAACACAACAAAAATATAATACTGGGGACCAGCAAAATGACTCAGCTAACCAAGTTAACTCGCTGCTAAGCCTAAGGACTTGAGCTGGGTTCCCAGAACTCTCATGCTAAGAGAGAACCACCTGATTCTGTGACTGAGATGTAAAAATAACCACATAGATTATATTCCTGTTTAAGAAATATATTGCACTCATTTCCAAGCAAGGTTTTCAGGTTTTTATTTATTTATTTATTTTTTATGGTGATGGTTACAATTTTCGGTTAAAATAGGCAACCCCTGCCAAAGATGTTCACCTTTACTGAAACTCTATTCATAAAGGGGTTTGGATTCATGGGAACAAGGTAAAAGTGTGGAGTCAATGAGAAATCTATGGATTATAGAGTATGTACTTCCACTGATATTGGGTGATGAATGAGTCACTAAAGGATTTCATCTTGTCATTAATTCTTAAGTCTCATGTTTACATTTGTTAAAGTGCATTTGTAGCTTTATGATTTAAAAATGAATTTTAGAATTATGGGCTAAATTTGGATACTTTTCACTGATTTGTTTTGTGTTGCTAATGAGGATAATTTAAGCCTAGTTATTAATTAATTTAGCAATAATCTGTTATACTGACTATAGCATACTTTCTTCTCTAATATTTTCTTCATAGAAACCTTTATAATCATTAAATTATTTCCTTTAATACAGCAATATGCATATTCCATTTTGGTTAGGGTATATCTGCATTTTGTAAACATATTTGTCTCATCTAATTCATATAATTTTATCTATCAGTTTTATAAACTTGTCTTTGGAATGTTCTCTTCTTAAATTCTGCTGGTTCCCCTGACCTCCTCCTCTTCCTATTTTCTAAAATCATTTTTTTGCTATTTGTCTGTTGCTGAGGCTGTATTTTGTGTATCCTTGGTTGGCTTCAAATTCACTAAGTAGTCTGGAATTCCAGATCAAACTGTTTCTATCTGCAATGAGTGCTTATTTTGTAGCTATGCTCTACCATGTCTAGATTTTGCTATTGTGGTTTTTGTTGTTTAGTCTTATTTCAATGAGACAAATATTCTCCTTATACTTTTGTTACTACTTGTTCTATGTAGGGAGATATTCTTAACTTCTAGTTTGTACCTGAAATTGTCTGTGTAACTGTGACAGGGAAAGTTTAGCGACCCTCAGAAGTGCTGAGAGGCCAAGCTCACTGTTGTCATAGAATAAGCTCACATCATTTCCTTCCTTAAATTTTCTTTTCTCAGTTATTTTTGTCACAGCGGCTAAAAGCAAAATAACCCATCCTCAGAGACTTATCCCTGTGCTACTACTAAAAGTGCAGAGCTATATAAAGATAAAAATTATAGGAAATATGTGATAAAAAAACACCCTGATTTTAAAAATATCTTATCATTTTGATTGCAGAGATAGGAAAGAAGAATTAATTATATTGGAAATCCGCAATACCTGGCTTTATAGTTTGTTATGGATAAAAATATGTCTTTAAAAATCTACAGGTTGTTGAGGCATATGGAAATAAAGAGGTTTAATGGAATGTGGAGGAAAGAAATGTAAATAATGAGAGTTAGGTAAAATAAAGATGATTGTACATTTGAAGAATAGGGCTAGGTTAAAAGGTGAGGACGATGCATACTTTTTGGAAGTAGTTTCTCAGGTACATTTTTTTTTGGGTGGGGGAGTGGCAGGGTCTCACATGAAGCTCACCAGTAGATACCAAGAATCACACAAGATTATATCTACAATGTATGGATGTGTGTGTCTGAACATCTATATGTGTTTTTCATAGGTTCTTTCTTTCCTTCTTTTAGTTTTGTCCTATTTGGTTTAATTCATTTTTCTTTTATCTTATATTATTTTATTATTATCCTTTGGATACATTATTGTTTTTTAAGGAGAGACAGAAAGAGTATGGATTTGGATGTAAGGGAATGTGGGAGGTACTTAGAGGAGTGTGGAAGAGGAAATTGTAATCAAAATAAACTGTTTGAAAAAATCTATTTTTGACAAAAATAGGAAAAACATTAATCATATCTCAGTTACTTAAAAATTATAAAAAGTTTATGAATTTTGATATTCTTATGTTCTCCTTTTAAAATTTCCCTATATAAGTGTATGTGTGTGTATATATGTGGTGTGTGTGTGTGTGTGTGTGTGTGTGTGTGTGTGTGTGTGTGTGTGTGTGTGTGTTCATGTGTATGAGTTTGTGTCACCCATTTATCTATGTGTCAAAGGTAGAGGTGGACAATATATGTCTTTATTATTCTCTACCTTGTTTTGGAGACAGTGACTCTTAATGAACTGGGAGTTCTCCATTTATACTAGAGTAACTGTCCAGTGAAACCTTGGGACCCACTATCTCTGTCTCCCAGTGTTAGGATTGGCACCTTCTTCTCCTTCTTCTCCTTGTCCTTCTCCTTCTTCTTCTTCCTCCTCCTCTTCCTCTTCCTCCTCCTCCTTCTTCTTCTCCTCCTTCTACATCTTTTCTTCTTTTTCTTCTTCTCCTTTTTCTTTTAAAGTAGTTACTAGGAATCAAAAAGATCATTTTTCTTATCCAATAAGAACTATATTCACTGAGCCATGTCCCTAACTCAATGTTTTTTTCTATAATAATTTTTACTTTTTGAAATTATAATAAAATTCCATCATACCCCTATCCTTTTTTCTCCCTCCAACACCTCTCATTCAAGCCCATTTGCTCTCACATATGTTTATGTGTATGGATATGTGTATTTCTAAATACATAAATACAACCTGCTCAGTCATACACTGTACAATGTTATCTGCATGTATATATATGATCTCATGTCTGAGAAGTTGCTGTTGGACAATCAAATTTGGGACTCTTCCTTGTGAGAGGACTATATCCCACTCTTAACATTCTTCAGATGAATGTAGTAATTTGTCTAGAGTTGAGGTCTGCAAGAGCTTTCCCCTTTCCATGTTACCATGCCCACTGAAGTTATTACCATTCACATTTGCTTAGGCAGACATGATGTTGAATCTTCACAGTCATAGCCTCTGTGATATATCTAGGAGAGAGAAAAACACAAAGGCAACTTCATGTTCTTTTGGCTCTTGTTAGGTTTTGCCTTCTCTTCCTGAAGCCTAGATGCAGGAGTGTTGCTCTAAATGTATCAGTTGCAAGTGGATACCACATTATCTTTGCTCTCTGCATTTTTTTCAACAAAAATGCATCTTTCTGTAATGGTCTCTTTCTCTTGCAATAAGAAGAGAATTTTTTGCCTGTTTTGTTAATGATGGGGAAGGACACTTATTCTGCAGATGTATATATAGTCAGAAAGTATAATGATTTAGTAAAGTGGCAGTCAAAATTTCTCCTCTAAGATCTAATTCTTTTCTAGCAACAGATAATTGGGTTTCTGTGGTGATATATTGTGCACCTTAATGAACTTATCTGGAGTCAGAGAACAGAACAGCTGCCAGATAGACATAGAGGTCGGAAAATGGTGGCACACACACCCTTAATCCTAGCATTCTGAAGGAGAGATTCATCCGGATCTCTGTGAGTTCAAAGCCACACTGAAAACAGCCAGGCATGGCAACACACACATTTAATCCCAGGAAGTGATGGCAGGAAGCAGAAAGGTATATAAGGCATGAGGTCCAGGAACTAGGTCTTGTCAAGCTTTTAGGCTTTTGAGCAGCAGTTCAGCTGAGATCCATTTGGATGAGGACACAGAGGCAATGAGATCAGCTGAGGAATTGGCGAGGTGAGGTTAGCTGTGGCTGGTTTTATTTCTCTGATCTTTCAGCATTCACCCTAATACCTGGCTCGAGGTTTGTTTTTTATTAATAAGACCTTTTAAGATTCATGTTACAGGTTTCCATTACCAGTTATTATAATGTTTTCTGCAACCACCACAAGCAGCACAAAAATGATACTAAAGTAAAAAAGAGTTTGATTCAGCCTGACTCAGTAATCAGTGTTGGTCCAAACTTAGAGTCTGATGCTGATTGGTGTATTTCAGGCATATTTAAGCATAGTATAGTTTAGAGGGACAATGCTCTGGTGAAAACCAACTCAATCCCATGTGTCCAATAAAGCTTAAGACATTACTATATGAAAACTCTTTGTGAAGTTCATATGACATTTTTCATAAAGATGGGATCTATAGATTTCCTACACATGATATCTATCATAAAGATTTTTTTTTTTTATAGATTTCAAGCTCCTAAGAAGTGTCTGGAGGAGGATCTAGTGTAATCTCTGCTACCTGGTAGTCTCAGAGAACTCTGTAATGCCTAGTAATGGAAACCTTGCCAAGTATTTGTGGCTAGGAAGTGTTACCAGGCTATAAACCATAATTTTTTCCAGCCTTATGAGCAGATAAAAAGGTTATACATCCCTCTTTGAAGGAACAAGCTCATATGTTTAACATTCCTGGTTCCCCTACTGCTTATCTGTGAATACAAGGACCTCCATGCCTTCCACAATACATGATCTCCCTTTATTGAGTCAGCCTTAAGTCTAATTGGAGTGCTGTTGTTAATAGATTTAATGTGGAAAAATCAATACCTTTTTTATGTACCACCAACAAATATACAGAGAAAGAGGTAGTGAACACACTCCTATTAACAATTGCCTTAAAGGAAACAAAATAGCCAGAGATAAGTCTAAACAGGGAAGTAAAAGACCTTAAAATGAAAACATTAAATCTCTAAAAAAGGATATAAAGGCAACAGAAAATTAAAAGTCATTCCATGTTCATGGATTGGTTGACCAGGACATCAAAATCCATTTACAGTTTCTGTGAAATCGTGTTAAAAGCCTTGTATCATTTTCACAGAAATAGAAAAAACCCATGGAACCAGAAAATACCTGGGGTAACCTAAACAATCATATAAAAAAGAACAATGCTGGAGGGATCACCATTGTTGACCTAAAAATAAATTACAGATCCACGGTGATAAAGACAATATGGTACTGATACAAAAAAGGCATGTAGAGCAATAGAGCAAAATTGAAGACCCAAACATAAGTCCATGAAACTATAGCTATCTAATATTCAGAAAAGTTGGCAATGACACACATTGGCGAAAAGACAGCATCCTAAACAAATAATGCTGGAAAAAAATGGATGTCTACATGTCAAAGAATAAAATTAGACTCCTATGTATCACCTTGTGTAATACCTAACTGAAAATGGATTAAAAAAGTCTAAACATGAACCCCGAAACACTGAAACTACTACAAGCAAACATGTTCAGTACTTTGCATGCTTTTGGTGTTGGGAAGCACTTTATGAATATGACCACATTTGTCCTGACATAGAGGCCAACCATTTACAAGTGAGACCTCATAAAACTGAAACACTTCTTAATAGGTAAGGCTATAACCAATTGAGTTCCATTTACAAGTGGGACCTCATAAAACTAAAACATTTCTTCACAAGTAAGGATATAACTAACTGAGTTAAATGGAAGCTCAAAGAATAGGAGACAATATTTTTCAAGTATACATTTGACAGATGATTAATATAGAAATAACTCAAAAAAAGAGGCAAAGCAAAAACAAAATAACCTCAAAATCAAATGGCCCATTCAAAGAAAAGTTGGTGGGCTAGAGATCTGAACAGAGTTCTCTAAAGAAATTAGAAATACCACTTAAAATGTTCATTGTCCTTAGTAATTAGGGAAATACAAATTAAAATACTTTTGAGATTCATCTTCCTCCACTCAGAGTAGCAAAGATCAAATAAACAACTACAGGTTGCAGATAAAGGAGAGGATATGGTGGAAAAGGAATGTTAACTCATTGGTAGTGGGATTGCAGACTTGTAGAGGGCACACAGCTAACAGATTCACACTGGATAAATTAGGACTGTTATTCCTGCATGCTTGTCTTCTCAATAGAGGAAATATGTACTCATTTTTCATCCAGAAGACTGGGAGTGGTTACTGTTAATAACCTGATGACCTTTGCTTTCTGTAGGGTCAGGGATTACTAAAATCCCCCAGAATGTTTATAACAGCCTTTTGCTCCATAGACCTTTATCTTTAGCCTTGTTTATCAGTCAATAGAACACATCTTTAGGAGAGATGTCATGTGCTCTTTGCAAAAGAGTTTGATATAGTCATGCCTTAAGCTTTATTGTACACATAGGATGAGGATAATTGTTACCAGGAATTGAATTTTTTTTAAATTGTACTGTATTTAAATAGTTTAAAAATAAACTGATCTGATGTTAGTATCTAGAAGTTTGAACCAACACTGACTAAGTAAATTGTGCTGAATCAAGTTTCCTTCTTACCTCCTGGAGGTCACTTCCTTGTCAGCCCTGATACTAGCAGGGACCCCCACACAAACTGGTTCAGCCATTCTGGAAATCAGTTTGGAGAATACTAAAAATATGAAATATAAATTTACCCTATGATAGAGTTATCATTCCTCAGTCCATGTTCAAAGAACTCAGCATTCTGTTCTATAAACACTGGCTCAGCCATGTTCACTGCTACTCTATTCACAATAGCTAGAAAATAGAAACAGCCTAAGTATCATTCAAATGATGTGTGGATAATGAAAATGAAGTACATATACTGTAGTTAAATGTTTTCCTGCCTGGCCCACAGTCAGGACAAACTCTCTCACACCCGCCAGTCCCACAGCCATTCAGACCCAACCAAATAAACACAGAGACTTATATTGGTTACAAACTGTATGGCCATGGTAGGCTTCTTGCTAACTGTTCTTGCAGCTTAAATTAATCCATTTCTATTAATCTATACCTTGCCACGTGGCTTGTGGCTTACCGGTACTTTACATCTTCCTTGTCCTGATGGTGGTTGGCAGTGTCTCCCTCACCCAGCTTCTTGTTCTCTCAATTCTCTTCTCTGTTAGTCCTGCCTATACTTCCTGCCTGGCCACTGACCAATCAGTGATTTATTCATTGACCAATCAGCAACACATTTGACATACAGACCATCCCACAGTACTTCCCCTTTTCTTTTCTTAAAAAGGAAGGTTTTAACCTTTACACATCTCCAAAGTCAGGTTGGTATATTTGGGAATTTGGGCATAGTTTCTCTTACTACTTCCTGCTGGAGGGGGGCGCTGTATCTTATGGGGACATAAAGAATATTTTAGGGTTATGGAGTAGTCCATGAAGGTGTATCGTCTGAGCCAGTTGCCTTGAAACGGTTCTGGATGTTGGATCATCTGGGCCATGGTGTCATCGGAGACCTTTTAGGTGGTCTTGGCTGGTCAAACCTGATGTGTCTTAATCTGGAACAAATCCATAGCCTCTGGCTTTCTGTGGGAACAAAAGCAGAATCTCCTTTCCAAAGCAACATATCCTTATATCCAAATTTTGAAGTCAAGTTACCTTTAAAATATACATTTTGGCATAACTCAACAGCTTTTACAATCAAATGTTTTTCTGCAGTTAAAAATCCCAAAGACAACATAATCCAGATTCTCTGTGTGATATTCATCTTTACATGGCTTATTTTTTATATTAATTTTACTGTCTCTTTAAAGACTTTATTTTTTAAAACTATGTATTTGTTTCTATACTGTATATATCACCTTTTTTGTCTCTTTCAAGCCTATGTATATTTTACACACATTTTAAACTATTACATCTGAATCTGTCTTATTGTGAATCTATTGCTTTAAGCTGCAGCAGCTGTGGCTACTGGCTCCGCCCACCTCAGCTTCCCAACATGGTGTGGTACTTTACCATCAGTTCTGGGAGCTATCGTGGGTCTATGTTTTTATCCAATCAGCGTGTAGCCCAGAAACCTCTTTTTTTGTTTTGTACTAGCAAAGGCTAAATCCATAATGCAGCCTAATGTGCCACTTGCAGAGGCCTCATTCCCGCCATATGGCGGCAGGTGGAGCGCACACGCTAGGAACCCGCCAGTAGTTCAAACCAGCAGCTGCTGCTCATTTGAGAGAGACAATTAGGAACTCTTTTTAGCTCCGTTTTAGACTCTTTTTTCAGTTTTTAGGTGGAAACTTTTGCCCCACGTTGGGCGCCATTTGTAGCTAAATGTTTTCCTGCCTGGCCCACAGTCAGGACAAACTCTCTCACACCCGCCAGTCCCACAGCCATTCAGACCCAACCAAATAAACACAGAGACTTATATTGGTTACAAACTGTATGGCCGTGGCAGGCTTCTTGCTAACTGTTCTTACAGCTTAAATTAATCCATTTCTATTAATCTATACCTTGCCATTTACATCTTCCTTGTCCTGATGGCAGCTGGCAGTGTGTCCCTCACCCAGCTTCTTGTTCTCTCAATTCTCTTCTCTGTTAGTCCTGCCTATACTTCCTGCCTGGCCACTGATCAATCAGTGATTTATTCATTGACCAATCAGCAACACATTTGACATACAGACCATCCCACAGTAATATACACTATGAAATACTATTTGGCTTAAAATAAAACCAAATTCATAAAATTTTGAGGTAAATGGGTAGGACTAGAAATGGTCATATTGTGTGAAGTAACCCAGACCCAAACATAAATTTGTCACAAATTTTCATCTGTACTTCCTAGTATAAGACCTTCAGATTTAAATATATAACTTTGAGTAATTGTGGAAACCAAGAATGTGAAAGAAGATCACGCAAAAGAACAGCAACAGAGACAAAAATTACACTGCAAGTCATTGGAATGGGAAAATCAGAAAAATGGGAGCCTTTAGTTAGGAAGTTTAAGGTGGGGGAGATAAATACAAAGAAGGAAGCAGGAATGTCTAATAACTACAAGGATGTCTGAAAACATCCTGAGGAATCATATTTTTCCACCTAAAATTATATATAATACAAATAAGTTTTGTATACATATATAAAGAGTTTAAATGAAATTTACCATGCTGGGTTGAAAATGTTCCCCCAAGTGCCATAGAGTGTCGAACAAAAACTTCATCATCAGCTATGAAATGCCTCCTTTGGCACTGTTAGCCAGAGCTGTCCAAGAGACTCCCAAAGCATGAGCTATGTTTTGGTATGTATGGCCATTGGCGGCTTCCCAGAGTTATTAGGTAAGTCACTTTTGCTAAGGACACGAATGACTTCAGACCCAGGACCAAGATGGCCTGAGACTGATCTGACCTGAAAGTCTTTCCCCAAAAGATTAACTTTTATTGTACTAGAAGTTTCCATGCAAACTACCAAAAGAGGACAGCAACCATCTCCCTACCTAGCAATGACAACTTCCAACTATTACTGCAATCATCATGGCATGATTATCCTAAGCATGAAATATTGACATATGTTACTTGCCAGCCCAGGATTACCCTTAAGTCCTTCACTGATTTTTTTTCAATAAAACAAAAATGATGGAAGATTGAATGTGTTTGGAGCATAAAATTATAATAACATCTTAATCAGCACTGAATGTCAGACTAAAGTCTCAATTTTACAAAATTGGAAGTAGGGATTCAAATGAGTTATAGTAGACATATATTTTAATGAAGTATGGCATTATTATTTTCTAGAGCCCAGCATTAAGAAATCCTGAGGTGGGAAGTAATGTAATTCTATTTAAATTAAAGGCATATTATGAAAAAAAAAAGAAATTCTAAATTCAATATATCATTTCGGTATGCCATAGAAACCACATAATTAAAATTATTCATAAGATAAAATGTGTCATCTATTCAGCTTCTAATTTTAAGTACAAGTAGAACAATCAACATTACATTGAAAATATATACACTTTTCATATTCTTGCTTTGGTATTCAATTGAAACTGCAAAGATTATATTGACAAGCTATAAATGGTCCAAGTCAGTTTGGAACCATTGCAAGATGCTTAAAATGATGTGTTTTTGCCATTGTCTGTTTACCATATGGGAGCTTCAGATTTTACATTCTGTACAGTTGATTCACGTCAACACATTAGCATTATTTTCCCAAATATATTTTTAGTCTAGAGTGGCCATCTAAAGCATTTTCTTTAGATTCGCAGCTAACATTTTAGAGAGAAAAAGTAAGTAATAATGCAAACGCTATAGCATTGATAAAATCAGAAACAAAGAAACATAGTTGTTAAAATTCTATTGGCTTACTGCACTAATAAGTTCATCTGGAGAGTTTGAGAATATACATGCATTGCCATTCCTGAACCGATGTCATATGGTGTTTCTTGGGCTAATCAAATAAGATTTTTCAATCTTCATCCTCCTACTGTTTATTCCATCTGTTTGCTTGATTCTTGCCATATATTTTAGCATGTGAATGCCACTTTTTTCAGTCTTGAAGTTTTAAAATTCATTTTTATGTATATTTTTGCAATGGTAAGCTTGAAGGAAGGTCACAGAAAACAAAGACCCGTGGGCTCCAGTGAATGATGTTTTACAGACCAACATTTTATAATACACATATGGGAACTTACATCAGGGTGATATTGCACTATGACTGTCCTGCTGGTGACAGTCTATTCTTCTTTGCAAGCTGTATCCACCTTTTGGGCACCTGATAAACCAGGAATTTTACTGCGTATGATTTTGGTATCTACATAGCTTGAAAGAGGTTCAAATGAGGGAGGAGATATATGACTAGGCTGATTGCAGAATTCTGTGAAAAAATATTGAATTTGTGACTGATTTTCCCCCTTAATCTCATTACTATATATCTTGGGATTCTGGGATAGTTACATAATTATTATTTCTGCTGAGTGCCTAGATTGACTCTGTCCTCTCAGTTATATGTATATGGTAGTATATGCAAGGTCTATCTTCTACAAGGAAGCTTGTTAATGCTGATTTTAATTTTAGAGTGTTCTTCTTAATATTTATACTTTATATATAATGGATAATGCTATTTCTACATTTAGTCATTTCATATGTGACTATGTTCTCCTCTAGCAATTTATCACTTTCCAGGCTCATGACTTACATACTTAATTATATGGGAAATCCATTAAGAGCAAAGTTAATTTAGGTAATCAATTTCTGCATTTTTGACACTTACTCCATAGTCTATGGTTATTTTTCCCCTCAAGCTTAAAAATAACAATATTATATTTTTAAGTAATTTATTCACTATTGCACTTGATGAAAGTAAGTATATTAATAGAGGTTCTATTACCCTATGATGAATTAGCATAATAATCTATATCCTGAACCTATTTCTTTGAAGTTATTTCCTTTAAAGGTTAAATTTGTATATATTTATACATGCAGTTGCTTTCCACTCAACTTTTTTAACGAACTTTAAATGTGAACAAATTTAACACAGTTTTCATAAATATAGTTTAAAACCTCTAGTTGATCTACTCCTGGGATAATTTACACAGTACACATAGCAAATTCCATTCTAAGTCAATAAGCATCTTTCTGATTATCAATGTCCCTATGTATTGTAGGGGAAGTTTCTCTGTCCCACCTAGCCCTGTGGTCTGGTCCAGACGATTCTTTCCCACCCAATATTCAGAGGCTTATATTAATTACAAACTGTTTGGTCTGTGGCTCAGGCTTCTTGCTAACAAGCTCTTACACTTAACTCAACCCAGTCCTATTAATCTATATTTTGCTATGTGGCTTCATGGCATTACATGTTCTATCACATCTTGCTTCTGGCAGCAGCACACAGCATCTGCTCTAATGCCACCCACCTTTCTTCTCTCTCATCTCTCTTGGATTTTCTGCCTGGTTCCATCCTGTTTTGCCATAGGTCAATGCAGCTTTATTTATTAACCAATGGGAGCAACAAATATTCATAGCATACAGAAAGACATCTCACAGCACTTCTACTTTTCTGTCTAATCAAAACGGAAGGGTCTAACTTTAACACAGTAAAATTACATATAACAAGACAGTTATCAAACAAGAATTACAGTTACAGTATTTAGTCTATTTGTATTTGGCAAAATTAAAGAAAATACTCTATCATCTATTCTATTTTTGTGAGTCTAAAGTTTCATATCGAATTTACCTTTCATTATGATTAAGGAAAACTATAATTATCTAGTCATCGACTCCATCAAAGACCCCGGGAGGATATAAAATTACCTGAGTAAACAAGAAGTGCATTGTAAACAACTTATAAAATTCTAGAAATGACAGAGATATCTAGATTCCTGGACAGTCACCTAAAATTTGTCTGCATCCATCAGGGCATCCATCTTCAGTCTATAGGCCTAGGGATGCTGGCAGACTTTTTTTTTTTTTTTTTGGTTTTTCGAGACAGGGTTTCTCTGTGTAGCTTTATGCCTTTCCTGGAACTCACTTGGTAGCCCACGCTGGCCTCAAACTCACAGAGATCCACCGGCCTCTGCCTCCCGAGTGCTGGGATTAAAGGCGTGCGCCACCATGCAGACTTTTTAGTGAAGCAGGAAATTTGAAGGATTGTCTCGTCTATTGGCAAAGGTCATCAGTCACTTTCCTCTGTGTCCTGCAGAATGTCTGGTAGTATCTTCTGTGACACAGAAACCCAAAGGACAATCTAGTCTTATTTTGGCAAAGTTCAGGTCACTTTCCCATGGGTCCTGCATGCCCAGTTTATATAACATACTGTCAAGCAATCCAGTCAAGAGCAGTTTCTTACCAAAATAGCCAGTTTTTCCAAGAAGAAGAAAAACTCCATATGTCTATATGTAGTGTCTTCAATGCTCATCTTTCTCTTTGAAGTAAATTAGTGCTGCCAAAAGCAAACATGTCTCACTGTTGAGGAAAGTATATATTCTTAAAACATTTTAAATGCCATATTCTGTAGGTCTTTGAAGTGTTTGAAGATTACCTATCCATTTTACACATATCTCTGCATATCTAGAAAACCTAATTAAGATGACTATGTTTGACTATTATAGATGACTATTAATTTGTATTTTTTAATTCTATTACATTATTAAATGAGCTAAATAAACATAATATCCTAAACAAGAGTAGAAATATGTATGCAATATAACAAAATTAACTTTAAATTTGTATCAATAAACTAAAATCCATAATGATGTAAAATATGTAAGATTAACAGTTGTTTTTTGGAGCTATACTACTCTTGGGCATATACCCAAGGAATGCTCAATCATACCACAAGGGCACTTGCTCAGCTATGTTCATATCAGCATTGTTTGTAATAGCCAGAACCTGGAAACAACCTAGATGCCCTTCAACTGAATAATGGATAAATAAAATGTGGTACATATACACAATGGAATACTACTTAGCAGAGAAAATAAAGTAGATTTAATAATCTACCATTTTTTCCCATCATTTCTATGTTATATCTCCCTTTCTCTTTTAGAAAGAGATTGACTGTGACCAATGACAATTTGTAAACAACCCCCCTAAATAAAGACAAACATCTATAATTCATTTTTTGGGAATGTGGGTGTAGTATTCTAGGCTACTGCCTACTGATTGGGTGTGCTGGTAATCTTATGGGGACTGAAAGAAAATTTAGGATTATAGTCAGGGCCTGACTGAAGTAGTCTGTGATGCTAGATCATCTCATGCAGCAGCCTTGAGGCCATTCTGGATGCAGAACTCAGAGGAAAATGCAACAGAGGAGCTCTGAAAGGTTGGATCATCTGGACCACCTGTTCCCATTGGAGATTTTTCAGGGGTCTTGCTTGATCAAACCATATTAACCTAGAACAATCCACAAGTTCTCATCTTCTGTGAAAACAAAAGCAGAACCTCTTTCTAAAGCAACATATCCTTAGACACAAATTTTATATTTATTTGTTTAGGTTTTTCAAGACAGGGTTTCTCTGTGTAACTTTTGGAGCCTATCCTAGAACTTGCTGTGTAGACCAGCCTGGCCTCAAACTCACAGAGATCCACCTGCCTCTGCCTCCTGAATGCTGGGATTAAAGGCATGTGCCAACAGTGCCCATCTAGACATAAATTTTAAAGTCAAGATACCTTTAAAACATACATATTGTTTTAACTTAGTGGCCCATACAATCAAATGTCTCTCTATAGTTAAAAATCCCAAAGACAACAATTAATATGCAGTATCCAGACTCTTTGTGGAATTTCCATCTTTACATGGCTTATTATAGTTTTTATCATTCTATTTTTTAAGGACTATTTCTACCCTTCTACTTTACTCCCTCAAGCCTATGTATATTTTTAGACACACTTGTAGCCAGAAGTTTTTCTGTGTCCCACCTGGTCCTGCAGATAATCAGACCCAAGCAAACACACAGAGGTTTATATTACTTATTAACTGTATGGCCATTAGATCAGGCTTACTACTGACTAGCTCGTACACTTAAATTAACCCATAATTCTTTTTTTTTTTTACTGTTTTTTTTGCTTTAATTCAAATGCTTTTAATTTGATAGTTTTAATAATTACATGTTTCCATCAAAAGGTTGGAAAGAAATACAGTTGACAAACTACAATAATACATTAACAGCCACTGTAACCCATAATTCTTATTTATGTTTAGACACATGGCTTAGTACCTTTTCTCAGTTCTGCCTTCACGTCTTGCTTCTTCTGTGTCTGGCCGATAACTCTTGACTGCTGTGGAATATCATTCTGTATGCTGTGAATATATGTTGCTCTGATTGGTTGATAAATAAAATGCTGATTGGCCAGTAGTCAGGCAGGAAGTATAGGTGGGGCAAGCAGACTAAAGGAATGCTGGGAAGAGGAAGAGCAGAGTAGGGAGTGCCAGCCAGACACAGAGAAGGCAAGATGACAAGGCAGAAATGAGAAAAGGTACCAAGCCACATGGCTAAACATAGATAGGAATTATGGGTTAATTTAAATGTAAGAGCTAGTCAGTAATAAGCCCGAGCTAATGGCCAAGTAGTTATAATTAATATAAGCCTCTGTGTGTTTACTTGGGGGACATGAATAGGAGATCTATGTCCCAACCCCCGGCTGGCCAGGACACAGGAAAACTTTTACTACACCTGAATCTGCTCTTCCTCTTCCTAGCATTTCTTTAGTTTGCTTGCCCTGCCTGCACTTCAGTCTGACTACTGGCCAATCAGTGTTTTATGAAACCAGTGTACAAAAGCATTATCCCACAGCACACACTGTAACCCATTTAGAGTTTTTTTTTTCTTTTCCATCCGAATCTGTTCTTACAATGTATCTGTAATCATGCTCTGACCAGGAGAGATTTTAATCTGTTAAGCTGCATGGCTGGGATGAAAGTCGCAGAAGCCCTGGCTGCTGGCTTCACCCTGCTTGACTTTTCAACATAGCGCTGGTGCCAATGGGTCACACTTGCTTCCTCACCTCTGGGAAGCAATGTTAAATAGGATGCCTGTGTTTTTAAGCCCGAGGCTGTGCTCCCAAGCCCACAGACAGTGACTGGGAGAAGTCTCTTTGTATTGCAGCCCATGAGAGACCACAGGAGCCCACCATGTTGCTGCTGAAGTCCTCACTGACCAGGGGAGACATCTCTGTATCCCAGCCAGTCATGAGAGACATGAACTAGGAAGCTGCTCTGGCTCCCTTCTAGAATCTGTTCCTACGTTCTTTCAGATTTTAGGTGGAAACTCCTGCCACCAGGTATGGGCATCAAATGTAGGTGGAAGTTTCTCTGTCCCACTTAGCCCTGCAGTCCAGTAGAGATGAATCTCTCCCACCAAAGCTCTTGCAGCCACTTATAAAATAATCATTCAGAGACCTACATTAATTACAAACTGGTTGGTTTATGGCTCAGGCTTCTTGCTAGCTAGATCTTACAGTTTAACTCAACTCTTTCCTATTAATCTATGTTTTGCCATGTGACTTCATGGCATTGCTTGTTTTCTCATATCTTGCTTCTCCTGGCGGTGGCTCCCAGTGTCTGCTTTGATCCTGCCTTTCTTCTCTCTCTGTCTCTTTTGGTGTTTTCCGCCTAGCTGAACACTGCTCTGCCATAGGCCATTCATTGCAGCTTTATTTTTTAACCAATGGGAACAACATATATTCACAGCATACAGAAATATATCTCATAGCAGTTTATCATTTATTTATTCTTTTTAAATACTTAAAGCAGCACACTTGGAAAAATGGAATACTGTTTATTTAGCATTTGTCTGTGACATATTTTCTGATGAACTTTGCTTAAAGAATACTATTTTAAGGATGACTTCTGACATTTATCATGTGATTAAGGATTATACTTTTTGCAGAGTCTCACTTCAAAAATTGTGTAAATTATAAGAACTTTTTTCCCTCCATTTTAATAATTAAACCATGATTAAGTGGAAATTATAGCTTTTTGCTGTATTTAATACACTTAAAACACATATAAATGGAAAGGAGGTAAAAAGTTTCAAATTCCAACTTTTGAACATTCCCTCTTATTATTCTTGAACTATTCTGTTTCTAGTTTCAGTTTCTTTATCTTTAGAATGAGTGAATAAATAAATACAAAAATGTTTGTGAGCTACAGTACAGCATGTCCCATATGGTCCACATGATAGAATGATAAACATACTAGATATTAATCTTGAATTATTTTTATTATGTTTTATATAATACAATTGGTCTTTCACTGTTTAAAATAGAATACAAATACATAAGTAGGATTTAGGAATATGCTCACTTTTTTTGTGGGTTATCGCAGTGGAACTGAAAGTCAATACTGTGATAAACAACCAAACTAACACATTATAGGAAGAACAATGAATTCATTCTCATTGGCTCCATATCTTTATCATATACTTATATTCTTGTTTTATATATAGGAATTGTATATGCCCTGACTATGTAAAATTCTTAACAGTGTCTTAGAAAAAAGATAGTAAACATGGAGTATTTGTGAAATTAGAACCTATGCCAATTTAAAATCTTTAAACTTATGTCTTTTGCCATATGAAGACTGTATTAATCAGGGTTCTATAATGTAATATGACTGATTGAATTTATATATATATATATATATATATATATATATATATATATTAAAAAGAGGGTTTACTGGATTGGCTTACACAGTATGGTCTAGGGAGTCTAACAGTGGCCATTTTCACACTGTAGATGCTGAGGACCTAGATGCTGCTCAATGTACATGTCTTGATATCTAAACTCTCCCAATCTGAAAATGAGGAAAGAAAAGATTTCGGATGGCCTATGGGGTCCACACTTGCAGTAAAGAGTGACAAAGGACAACAGAAGTGTCAGCAGAGGAGTGGATGCACTTATCAGTGAGAGGAACCAGGTAAGCATGAAAAAAAAAAAACAACTTGTCCCTTGCAACTCTTTATTCTGTGAGCAAAGTCTGAAAGTGCCGTTCTCCTTTGTGTATGGGGATGATCTGCTCCTCTCAGTCATGCCCTCCAAAAAACAACCTAGCAGACCTGCCCAGGATTTCAATCTCTCTTATTTGAATCCTCATTCAATCAAGCTGATAATCAAGACGAACAATCATAAATTAGCATATTAGGATTTATATTTTAAATGGTAGCACAAGAATAAAATTTGGTGGTTTTAGATAATCCTGGAAAGAAATATTTGTTCTATATTTTTTTTAGAGTTGCATAGTTTGATGTGAATTTGAGGGGAGAAAGGCAGATTATCTGAAATAAGCAGAAAAAAAAATTTTCAATGTTTTCCCACAACTGGGAGTAATAATTCCCTGTCATAAGGAAATAATATTCCTAGAGACAGTGTTAAAGCAATGTCAAGTTAATGTGTACAGTGAGGCCTTTGGTTTAAAGTGGACTTGGATATTACTAGCTTTTGTCTGAAGTCTGGTCCAATTAATACATGATTAATAAATAGGAGCCTGGGTAATCTATGTCATAACCACTGAAAAGTGTCACACTGCACTTCAAGCCTTTGCTAGGATTGTTTGAGTCACTAGATATGAAAAATGTTCTTGTTCTCAATTTTTATCATGTAAGCTATGTGAAGCATACAGCGTAACACACAACACATCACACACACACACACACACACACACACACACACACACATACACACACACAACACACACATTTATATGCTTAACTGTATACCCTTTGCAGATTTAGATGGAACAGCCACTAGTAGACAAAAGTGATGATTCTGAAAACTGCACTCAAAAAATTCAATATAGAAAGAAACTGGGAAATAGATTGTTTGCCAAATTTTTGTACGTACCAAGAGTGTCCAAACTAAACCAAGAGTAAAGTTTTCTCCATAACCTAAAAATGGAATTTTTACCAACCATTCAAATGATCTAATTCCACTTTTCTCAGATATTTTGCAGTCGCGAGACTCTCACTGAATGTTGAAGGGGTATGTGCACAAATTTTTTCCAACTAATACCAAAAAGCAACTTTCCCATGATTAATTGCATTTCTACTTCATGAATAATACAAATGAAAGATGCTGTTGTCTTGGTAATATTGTTATTTTCTAGACCATAGCACAATATGTTGCTTCTTTCTCTTATAAGCTTCTTTTAAAGCATAGATGAAAAGCTTCATTAGAAAATCAACAATCTAGAGCTGGGAAAGTAGCTCAGTGGTAGAGGGTTTGCCTTACATGTGAAGCCTTGAGTAGAATGTGCAATGTTACAAAATCATATTTTTTCTTTTGGTTTTTCAAGACAGGATTTCTCCATGTAGTTTTGGTGCCTTTCCTGGATCTGGCTCTGTAGATCAGTCTGGCCTCGAACTCACAGAGATCTGCCTGGCTCTGCCTCCCAAGTGCTGAGATTAAAGGCATGTGCTACCACCGCCCAGCTACCAAATCAGTTTTTATATGAAATTAATCACAAATTGTCCCTGAATAATAACAATACTGGTTTTAAAATCAACATCCATTTTGTTCCTTTCTGGAAAAAAAGTTTGTTGCTATAAATTACTGAACAATATTTTTTAACAGGTTTACAAACTGCAGACACAAAGCAAACATGTTATATCATGGATACTATTAGTGGAAGAACTCAATCAAGCAATTTTTTTTCAGTTCATGGGGAATAGATAATTTGCTTCTGTGCCACAGATTAAAAACTAGATATTTGAGAATAGACAATGATTTGTAATTTGCCACAATACCTGGTTTGTGATTTTGAGCTAGTATAGTGATGCCATAGTAGTTTTACTTCCTCAGAATATCCCAGTACCTGGCAAATAAATGTACACTAGTGAGATCATTAAGCACATCACAAATAAAAGTAAAGTTGAGTCTTACTTATAAGATCTTTGAAATGAGACAGGATCCAGATAGACACCATCTGTTCTCATTTTCTTTTCCAAGTTCTATTTCTTCTAAAGTTCAGTTCCAAAAGATGGTTCCTACATAGGCCTTTAAGTCATACTTTATTGGAGAAAATAATCTATTTTTCAATGTATGAAGTAAGTAATTTTAAGTCACTGAATGACTGACCTGTTGTGAGTTTCACCATCTATATAGTCATACTCCAGTTTCATGCCAAATTTCCTGTGGATATCAATAAATACAAGGGTAACAATCAACTTTTGTATGTGTTAGTTAAATCATAAATAGTAGACTTGACTATGTGAACAAACAAGCCAAGGAAGAAATGCTAAGTACTGAAGGTTATTTTTAATAGTTAATAGAAGTAAAGCCAATCCTCTAACACATAAGAAAAATAGATTATTTATAAAGTGAAGAACATAGGAATTTAAATTAATTTGCTGTTTATGTTGTATAAGTTTAGTGTTCTCTATGTGTTATGTGGATTTCATTTGTTCAAATGTTTTTTGTTGTTATTGTTTATTTCTTTGTTTGTCGGTATTTTAGTTTTTTGAGACAAGGGGTTTCTCTGTATAGCTTTTGGAGCCTGTCCTGTAATTCACTCTTTCGACCAGGCTGTCCTTGAACTCACAGAGATCTCCCTGCCTCTGCCTCCTGAGTGCTGGGATTAAAGGCGTTCATGACCACCACTCAGCTTCAAGTGTCTTAATAGAGATACATTAACTTACAAAATCCAGTGCTTCTGGAATTTTGTACTGAATAACACTTAAAGATATCAGAAGTTATTGTCTTAAAATTAATAAAAAATGTTAATGGCTTTTTATTTGAGAGATGAGAACTCTTCAGAAACTGATTTTATTTTACTTAATGGTATACAACAGACTTAATTGCTGTGCCAATAGACAAGCATTATTCTCAGCCATCATCTTAAAAACTTTTCTTTGTAGCCTATGATGGTGAATGCATAGATTCAGGGATATTCAATGTCCTGAGAATAAATGATCAGTGAGTGTTCAGTCTTAAAATGGGATGGTTTATATCAATAGTTGAAAGATTAGAGACACACTGGGGAAGATGGGGAGGAAATAATTTTAGAGATGGATGACTGGAAGAAGAGCTATGAGATATGGTCTCTGACTGTGGCACAGCATCACTGTCATGAGCTCAGAGCACATCTGTAGGAAATAAATAAGCTTGAATTTATCTGAAAGCACTTGAGAAAGTAGAATGTTGTATACACATGTAATTTCAGGATTTAAGATCTTAAACCAGACAGGGGCTACATACCAATTTCATCTCTCAAAATAGAAATCAATAAAATTGAAAAGATAAAACAATACTGAGTAAAGAAAGGATACTCATTTCTAAGCAAGAACACTGTTTGAATTCTCTCTCTCTCTCTCTCTCTCTCTCTCTCTCTCTCTCTCTCTCTCTCTCTCTCTCTCTCTCTCTCTCTTTTGAGACAAGGTTTCTTTATACAGACAGACTTTCCTCAACCTCACTTTTGTATACCAGGCTGGCCTCAAATTTACAGATATCAGTATCAACCTATCTGGGCTTCATGAGTGCTATGATTAATGACATGCACTGTTGTTTTTAATGAAGTCTCTATAATTCCAGTTTATCAGTAAACACTCAGGAGCCAGATACTGAGGTGAAAACAATGTTAGCTCAGAAAGGCAGAGAAAACACCCAGCTCCTTATTGCTCTGTTGTCGTCTCTGAAAGAGAGCTTTCTCCAAACTATCTCAAAGAAAAAACCAACAAGATGTCTCTCTCCCTTCTACTTCTTGTGCGACTTGCTCTACATTGCCCTGGTGTCTCACATGCCTAGATTCATTCCTTTGACTTTGTTTCTCTGCCTGGAAGTCCCACCTATTCTCTTCTGCCTTGCTATTGGCTGTCCAGTTTTTATTACACCAATCACAGAAAAACTTTTTCACATAGTATACAACTCTCTTACAATACTTAACTGTGTTCTTAATAACAACCCACCAAAATATCATTTTTAAAGAAGACAACTCAAAAAATTGATGTCCAATATGGTGTGGGCCACATAGCAATCTACCATCTGATATTTTAGCATGGAATTAATTAAGAGATATGTTCTAAGAAAACCAGTTATTTTTTTCATGCCAGTAAAGCAAGTATGCTTTTGGTAAATTATTATTTGAAAATGCTATTTTTTTAGTTTTCTTTTCTCATAACCGATCAAATGGAAGGCATTTGTTAGTCTTTATAAATTCAGATCTCTCCTGCACAAATCTAATCCTTATGAATCTCCATGGAAACAAAAGCAATACATCTTCACTATCCTAACACATATTCTAGTTTCCATTCTGTGGTCAGCACATCTTTAAAACATACAAAGTGATTTAATTCATCATGTTTTTACAAGTATCCAATGTCTCTCTGCACCTGCTGTTCCTTTCTCACTGGCATTTAAAAATTTTGAAGTTAATAAAGCACTTGGTAATCTATTTCATGGGTTCTTCATTACCCTTTTCCGCTTATTAAGCACATCTTTTAAAAATGTGGTTAGATCTTTGTATAACTGCTTGCCCTGTAGTATTGTGTGGTATACCGGTAACGTGTTTTACATTGTAATATGCAAAAAAAAACCCTGTTCATTTTACTAGACGCATATGCTGGAGTACTGCCAGTCTTAATTTGTATGGCTATCCCCATAATAGTCATAACTTCTAATAAATATATCATTTCAGAATCAGCCTTTTCAGAACTTAAAGCAGCTTCCCATTGAAATTCTGACTATATACCCACTGTATGGTACACGCAATTTAATTTTTCAAACTCTGCAAAATAAAATATATCCATTTGCTCAATTTCATTTATTTGGGTACTTTTTGAGTTACTTCCTGCAGGTAATGAAATTTAGTTATAAAAAGATCAAGTAAAAAAATAAAAAAAAATAAAAACAAACAAACAAACAAAAAGAACAAGTAGGACATTTCTTTTTAATTTCCTTGAATTGTTGCCAGGAGATAGAAAAATCTTTCTTCAAACCTTTGTTGTTAACATGGTCTTTCTTATGAAATTCTGAGGCTTCTAGCACATTCCATACCAATAGCTAATAAATTTCATCATTACCTTCTGTTAGAGGGCCTGGTAGACCCATATGGGATTTAATATGTGTTGTATACAATGGATGGTTTCTATTTCTAATTACTTGTTTTGGTTGAATAATAGTGAAGTTAATTCTGAATCATCCAGAATAAGTTTAATCATTTCAATATGTAAAACAAATCTTTCTGCATATTGAGAGTCAGTAACTATATTAAGAGATTCAGGAAAAATTAATAATACCATAAAATGGCATATAACTATTTTTTGAACTGAATCATAAGGGCTTTGAGCCACTTTCCTTTTTTTTCCCTCTGATTATATCCTGCCTTTCCTGATTTATTTCCAAAAGTATTATATAAGAGCTCCAGAAATTGTTGTCCCTTTTACTATATGAGAGAAAACCCAATTACTTCTTTTTCTAAACTGAGATCTCTTACTTTTATGGTATTTGTTGCTAATCTCTCCCAAAAGAATTCTGCAAGCTCTTTGCCAATATTCATTTCTGCCCATACTGAGGCCATTTCAGCATTAGTAAAAGGTACCACAATTTCTGCTCATTCTCTTTCTACCAATTGATTAAGTCTCAATTTTCCTTTCAAAATCATTTTCTATATAGGTCCTTAATTTTTCACCCTGTTTATGTGGTTAAAATATCCGTTGTAATATATTATCTACTCTGCATACAAATTTGTGGAGGAGAGTGAGTAGAAGGTAGGATGACTAGGATAGAGTCACACCCTGGATCAAAGCAACTCACATGTGCATCCTCTAATTTCTTTTCTAATAGAGCCACATCTCTCACAGCATCAGCTGATATTTTTTGGACTATTTAAATCCTTATTACCTTGCAAGGTTTGAAATAAATTGCTGAGCTCTTGAGTCATTAATCCTATTGTGGGCAATAATCAGTTAATATCTCCCAGTAATTTTTGAAAATCATTGAGTTTGTAATTGATCTCCCCTGATTTGTACATTTTGTGGTTGAATTTTCTGCAAACCTATCTTATATCCTAGAAAATTCATACAATCTCCTCATTTTATGTTTTCAGGAACAATTTATAATCCTCAACAGGGTAAAATTCTCTTTACTTCATAAAACACTTTTTTTTCTAAGATATCTGCATCTGAATCAGCCAGTAAGATATCATCCTTATAATGATTAAGTACAGATTGAGGATTATTATTAGACAAAACATTTTTCTGGGAATGCCTTGCCTGCAATCTCTTTTCAGATGACCTTGTTTATCAAAATTAAAATATCTGACACTTTGATCTTTCTTAAATTTTTTAAAATTGCTTTTCCTATCAAAGTAGCATCATAAGTGTGAGATCCAATATCAGCTATACTTTTAATCTATTCATTATTAGTGATGATCTAGCCCTTAAACCACAAAATCTACAAATCAGGGGAGATTAATTACTAACTCAGTGATTTTCAGAGAGGCAGAGAAAGCACCTAGCTGCTTCTTCCTCTGGTGTCATTTCAGAATGAGAACTTTCTCCTGTATTATCTCACTCAATAAACTCATCCCACTGGATGTCTCCCCGTTCTATTTCCTATGCATCTCTTTCTCAGTCCTTCTGACTTCCACCCACTCTCTATGCCTTTTTCTATCAACTGGTTGTTTGCTCTGCCTTTTGACCTATGGTGTATTTCATTTTATCCTGTTTAGAATATTCAAGCAGGAAACTCTTGGATTAAAGGTGTGTGCTACATCTGAGCCACACCACAGCTAGAAGGTTCCTCCAGTGTGATCAAGTATCCTGCATAAGTGCACTACCATACCAAGTACTTGAGTTCTTTCTACATTTAGCTTAGATCTTGCAATAAGTTATTTTCAGATTATGGAAAAAAAATCTAGAACCAGAGGAGTTAATCTTGTCATTATTTCAAAGGTAATTTTAGGCAATAAAATAGTTTTAGAAATACACATTTACTTATAAAATCTCTTAAACTTTAAAATTTTGTAAATCTTTTATTTCATTATTGCACAAAGACGGAGGTTGGTCATTAGAAAGTATCAATACCAAGCTTATATTGTTTCTGTTAGTAACAAAACATTAAAGAGTATATTTTTGAAATTATTTTATTTTTGAAATTATGATATAATTATGTACTCTCCCTTTATTCCCTATCACCATTCCCATATACCCCTCATTATCTCGTTAAAATTTATGGATTCTTTTCTTTCATTAATTGTTAATTCATGCATGTATAGCCTGATCAGTCTCCATAATTTTACTTGTACGAATGTTTTCCTAGGATCATTTTGTATTGGATAATCTATTGGTGTGCTCTTACTGGGTATGATGACTATTTCTCCAACTCTCAGTTTTCTTTAGATGATTACTGTTTTTTGTGTAGCATTTAGGCCTCCTGATATTTCCTCTGTATACTTTGGCATGTTTATATCTGTTATCCTTATTTATGTGATATGTAGGCAGTCATGATGGTGAGATAATATGGGTGTAGTAAATTGAAAAATTCAAATGCAAGAAAAGATAATCTGTCTTTATAAGAGAAATAATGATACTTGCATATTGATTTATCTATCAAATATGTAGAAAAAACAAACACAGAACTAGCATTACCTATAATCATCTCAAATTAGAAAAAAACTGAAATATACAGCACCACCTGGTTAATGGATTTATTTTTAGAATGTAGGATATATAATACAACAATAAACTTTATAAAGAAAATGTCAAACCCAAGAAAGTCCCAGATACTGCAATTTGTATGATTTGACATATAAATTTCCCACAACACACAAATCTGTGTAAACTAAAATAATTCCTGTGGTTCATGGTGTATCACAGAAAGATGTTAGATTGGAATATTTAATTTATTATGTATAATTTTTCAGATACAGAAGTTTTGTTCTTATACTATGTGTTATACTATCCTTCAATACTAGACAGTCCCTGTAGACAAATGAATAGTCAGTGACTGTATACTCTAAGTACTTTTCAAATTATATGAAATATGTAACTATAAAACTTTTAAATGTTTCTCAGATATCTGTGTTTCACTTTGTAAGAATTTTCTGTATAGTTCATACATACCTCATCCTCATTTTTTAAATGGATTACTTGTTTACTTGATTGTCAGTTGTTCATTTTTTTTGTTTTGGTTTCTTGTTATTTCTCTATTTTTTTATACTAACCTTATGCCAGATGCATAAATAGTGTAGATATTTTTCCTATTTTTTATAGTGTTTCTTTGCTGAATGAAGTACTTTGATGTACAGAAGTTTCTTAGCTTCATGAGGTTCAACTTGTGATTTGTTGGTCTTATTGTCTATATTTGGTTTATAAATTTTATAATTAAATCCTCTTAATGAAGGCTTTCTTTAATGAGTTTGAAATATCCTTTCCTATCTGTTTTATTTTTGTTTGAATTCTATTTTCTCAGGTAATAAAATGCCTATACCTGCTTTCTACTTGCCTCTTTGGGCTTGGAATATCTTTTCTATCCTTTGAACTTAAAGTTAACCTCTGTCTTTGATGATGAGGTGTGTTTCTTGGATGCAACCAAACGATAAACTCTTTTCCTTTTCTATTATTTTTTAATTTATTTTACATACCAACCACAGTTTGCCTCCCTTTTCTCCTCGCTTTCCCTCCCTTCAATCCCCTCATCCACTCCTCTTCCATCTCCACTTAGAAAGGGTGAGGCCTCCCATAAGAGTCAACAAAACATGACTATCAAGTTGAGGCAGGACCAAGCTCTCCCACCCTGCCTCAAGGCTGAGCAAGGCATCTCACCACAGGGAATAGGTTCCAAAATGCGAGCTCATGCACTAGGGACAGGTCCCCACAAACAGACCAATCTATACAACTGTTATCCCCATGCAGATGGGATAGACCATTTTCTAATCTGTTAGTCTATGTCTTTTTACTGTGTAATTGTGAGCATTAGGTTTTATTTTTTTTTTTGTTTGTTTTTTTTGTTTTTTTTTTTTTTAGGTTTTTCGAGACAGGGTTTCTCTGTGCAGCTTTGCGCCTTTCCTGGATCTCGCGCTCTAGACCAGGCTGGCCTCGAACTCACAAAAATCCGCCTGCCTCTGCCTCCCGAGTGCTGGGATTAAAGGCGTGCGCCACCACCGCCCGGCTGAGCATTAGTTTTTAATCAATGTTTATTTCTGTTATTTTGATGTGGTGTGTTCTACCCTACTTTGATTAAATCTCTGGAATTACTTATTCCTTGTGTCTTCTTGAATTAAATCAATGAATTTTGTTTTTATTTTCTTTTTTTCAGATTGAAATTTTCCTTCCACTATTTCTCCAGTCCTAGATTCGTGGACAGGAATTGCTCAAAGCTGTTTTTATTGTGAAATGTTTTTCTTTCTCTACTGACTGTTATTGATAATTTTTTTGGGTATAGTAGTCTGAATTGAAATATGTTGTCATTCAAGAGAACACCCATTCATGCCCTTCTGGTTATCAGAGTCTCCATTGAAGAGTAAGGTGTTAATAATATGGGCTGGCTTATATATGTGTCTTGTTCTTTTTCCCTTGCAGCATTTAGTATCCTTTCTTTTTCTATACATTTAAGGTTTTAATTGTAATGCATCATGGAAAATTTCTTTTCTGGTCCTCTCAATTTGGTGTTCTGTAGTCTCTTGCATCTTCATGAGCCATCTCTTTCTTTAGATTTAAAAACATTTACTCTGATTTTTTAATAATAATTTCTCTGTCTGTGATCTTAGTGTCTTCCCCTTCCTGTATACTGCTGTATACCTTTTATTTATTTGTAGGTTCTGTCTTTACATATTGTGCCATATTTTCATATTTCCTGGATGTTTTTTGCCTTTTTTTAAAGACTTAACATTTTCTTTGACTGATCTATCCAGTTCTTCTTCTTTATCATACAGATCTGAAATTGTCTCTTTCATGTATTTGAATCTGTTGATGAGGCTTACTTATTTCTTTCTAAACTTTTCGTTTGATTTTCTGAGTGTGTTGTAATTTATTTCACTTGGCTTTCTTTGGAGATTATATTAAAATTTAAAATTCTACTTTCATACCTCAATTGTTTTTCATATTTTATTCAATTTTTTGTATTTTTATAGTCTTCATTAGGACCTTTATTCATATTCCATTTTAGATCTTTGAACATATTGGAAATTGGCAATTTGAAATACTTGTCTGTGCTTTAGCTAAAATGTTTCTTGGGGACCATTACCACAGCTTTACTGGTTAGTGGAGAAGGCATATTGTCTAGGGTGTTCACCTTTGTGAGTTTTTTGTTTGTCTGTTTATTTGTTTTTTTTTGCTGGAAAGAAATAATGAAGTTAGAGTGTTTTTGATACAACTTGGTGATGTGACTATCTGGACTGGCTTTTACTGGATGAGATTTTGTCCTTTTGTTTCTGTTACTCCAATCAGTGTGTGAGCCAACTACGGTATCATTGGGGTCTGTGGTAGAGAGTAGTTCAGGTTCAAGCCAAGTGTATCCACTGTGAATTCCTGGTAAAGAGTGATTGTTTGAGTCGGTGGGGAGTCATATCACAGAGGAATGGAGATGGGCTATAGAGAATGGCTATAGAAGATTGACAGGGAAGAACCAGAGATACATTGGTTCAGTTCTCATTTTATTGATGTTGCCTTTTAAAGCACAGAAATCGTTTTTTGTTTTTTCTTTTTCTTTCTTTTTTTTTTTTTTTTTTTTTTTGTGTGTGTGTGTGTAGGTGTGCGTGTGTTTCCCTGTCCAGGCATGTGCATATGTATGTTTTGCTTGCAGACCTATTCATCCAGCACATGGGTGCTATGTCCACAGATACCAGAAGAGTGCATTGGATATCCTGGACATGGAGTTATAGATGGTTTTGAGATATCTTGTAGTTGTTGTGAATTGTACCCTGGTCCTCTGAAAGAGAACTCTTGTTTTTAACTGACAATCTTTCCAATCCCAAGTAATGTTTTTTTAAAATGATTCAAACCCAAAGTTTATTCAAAGAGGACAATTTGATTATAATTTAAAATCAAAATCCAAGGCTAAGAAAGCTGTCTTCTCAGAAGGTTCAAAAGGAGAAGAATGGAGATAAGAAGAAAAAAAAAAAGAATCCATGCTCTTTGAAAGAAGTCAGCAAGGAGCACAGCCACACCATAGAGAGAGAAGTTTTGAAAACAACTAAAAAGCCTACTCAGATTCCCATCAGGATCAAAAAGGGTGCACAAAGAATCGCCAACCAGAAAACTTGCATGACACTGACCTTGGCCTTCTGCATGTTTAATAGTTGTGTGGCATGGTCTTCTTGTGGGACTCCTGAGAGGGGGAGCAGTGGAGAAGTAGGGGGGCACTGTCTCTGACTCTGTTGCCTGTTCTTGGAACCCTTTCCTCCTGCTGGGTTGCTTTGCTCCACCTTTCTAGGAGCCTAGTTGCGCTGCAACTTGATAGATCATAGCTGGTTGAAAAGAATGAAAGGCATGTACTTTTTTGAAGGGAAGGGAAAGTTAGGGGATAGGGTGGAGGTTGTAGGGAGGGGCTGGGAGGAGAAGGGGGGGAATTGTGATTGGGCAGGGAAAAATTAATTAATAGATTAATTGGTAAAAAAAATGAGTCCAGAAAAATAAAATCATGTTACTTCTTTGACTGACATATTTTAGTATTGTATATCAGGAGGCTAAGGCCTAAACCAGTCATAAAAATTTCTTTCATTTTACATTTACATTAATTATCAATTGTGATGTAATTTGGGGTTATGTTAGAAAGTTTTGGGTTACAATGTGATTATTTATTATTTCTCCTCTAGAATGCTATACAGTTTGATCCAGTGAAACATGCTAAATGATGATTTGCTCCTTGAATTGACTTGTCATGCTTGTTAAAATGGAACACCCTATGTGTCTAGTTGTTTTTTTTTACACTTTTTTTTATTTAATTTATTTTTATTTTGCAATGCAATTCAGTTCTACATATCAGCCATGGATTCCCTTGTTCTCCCCCCCTCCCACCCCCTCCCCCTCCCCCCAACCCATCCCCCATTCCCACCTCCTCCAGGGCAAAGCCTCCCCCAAGGACTGAGATCAACCTGGTAGACTCAGTCCAGGCAGGTCCAGTCCCGTCCTCCCAGGCCGAGCCAAGCGACCCTGCATAGGTCCCAGGTTTCAAACAGCCAACTCATGCAATGAGCACAGGACCGGGTCCCACTGCCTGGATGCCTCCCAAACAGATCAAGCCAATCAACAATCTCACCCATTCAGAGGGCCTGATGCAGTTGGTACTCACTCATAGGAGGATACTAGATGTGGAACAAGGATGACTGGACTGCTACTCACATCACCAGGGAGGCTACCTGGAAAACAGGACCCCAAGAAAGACACAGGGATCACCCAATGACAGAGAAATGGAATGAGATCTACATGAACAGCCTGGACATGAGTGGGGGTAGTGAAGGGCGAGGGTCGAGGGAAAGAGAGCTTGGGGGAGCAGGAGATCCTAGCTGGATCAACAACAGAGAGGGAGAACAAGGAATAGGAGACCATGGTAAATGAAGACCACATGAGAATAGGAAGAAGCAAAGTGCTAGAGAGGCCCACAGAAATCCACAAAGATACCCCCAAAACAGACTGCTGGCAATGGTCGAGAGACAGCCTGAACTGACCTACTCTGTTGATGGGATGGCCAAACACCCTAATTGTCATGCTAGAAACCCCATCCAACTACTGAGGGATCTGGATGCAGAGATCCATGGCTAGGCAGATCTCTGGGAGTCCAATTAGCAAGAATGAGGAGGGTTTATATGAGCGAGAATTGTTGAGACCAAGGTTGGATAAAGCACAGGGACAAATAGCCAAACGAATGGAAACACATGAACTATGTGTCTAGTTGTAATTGGCCACTGTTCTAGTTAACAAAGCTTCATGTCTTTGCTCATGTAGAAAATTGCTGACTCAATGACTGAAATTTTACAATATATTTTGAAACTGAGATATCAGTCCTCCAATTTTTATATTTGTATTTTTGTGTGTTTTACTCTTCTGTATCCGATACATTTTTATATAAACTTTAACAGATTCATTTCTGTAAGAAATAAACATGTGAATAGAATAAACATTGAATGAGCACATCTATCTAGGTAAAATTTGTGATTATAAAAACATTAATTCATCTAACTCAATATATATATAAAACTCATTTCATTTCCTCAGATAAATTTCATTTATTTTCATTATTATTTTGTAATTTTCAGATAAAAGAGTTTTATGTAACTTTATATGAATGGATTTTTAGTGTCTTGTGATTGATGGTGAAAAAAAATTAACACTAAATTCATTTTGAAATTTCATTGGTATGAATAAATGTAATGAATGTTGTACATTGCCTTCTATCATCTCATACTGCTAAAGTATTAATTGATTTTAATACTTTTGACATATTCCTTATGATTGTCAATAAATTATGTCACAGTATATAGAAATAGAGTTTATTTCCTCCTTTTCATTACTTATAGATCTTACTCTTGTTCTTGAATTAATATTCTACTAAAACTTTCCATGGTACTATATGTCCATGTTTGGTGTCCATTTAATCTTTCAATATTAAGTATGATGCCAATTGTGGCTTACATACACATGCTGTTTATCAAGCTGAGTCTGTTCCTGTCAATTCACAGGTTCATAAATATGTCTTTTACATCATTAATGTTCTTTGGATTTTGTAACACTTTTCTTCGTCTATTGATATGGTCATTTTTTTGATATTTGAATACTAACTGTAACTTGCACTATAAAAATAATTCCACTTTTTTATTATGTGTATTGCTTTAAATTGTTGTAGGAGTGAGATTTTCAGCATTCTTTTAAATATTAATATCTCCCTCTCTTACTCTGATTTTACTTTAAGAGAAAAATAGTTTACTTCAAATTCTTCTTTAAATTGTTCATTAATTTCAATGTTAAAAATCTTTGGATGTCAATAAATTGAAGGTTATTAAAGTAATATATATATATTACATTTTATAACCACATGAAATTAAATAAAACAAAACAGAAGTAAATTAGTATAATTCATGACTATGCAGATATTAAAAACATTTTGTTAAATAACTAATACTTCAATGAAGAAGTCACAAAGGAAATTACAAGGCATTTTAGCATGAAAAAAAAATTAAAGTAAAAAGTCTGCAAGTCATGGGATTTAAGAGCCACAACATCCACTGAGCAAACTGCAGCTGGACATCTCTACATTCAAAAAGAGAAAAGTTTTGAAATCAGGCATAAATTAGAGAGTTCTACCCTGCCCTGTCCTGGAGTTTTCTTGGGCAAGTATAAAACTTTGTTTGGGATCCCTGGATACTCCAGAACTTCTTAAAGTTTCATTTTTTTTCCTTGCTGAAATCACAGCCTCAGGCAGCAAAATCTGTTGCTGTTCAGGTCATGGTATAGAACAGACCTCTTTCCACCTATCTGATCCTTGTTATCTACTCTAGGTCATGTTATCTACTCTAGGTCAAATCGAATAACTAACTCACTTATTGGGTAGATAGTTTGTTCATGATGAAAATTAAAACAAGAGAGTAAATTTCTTTTCATAAAGTTAAAACTTTATTTTTTAAATGCAAATTTAATTAATAAAGAAATCACTCACCAAAAATAACCAGACCCCAAATCTATACAGTTTAATGAACTAACGTCTATACAATCCTAACAGGTATTCCAGACAAAAGCTGTGGGCTTTCACTTTAAATTTTATTCTTTCAGTATCAAATACATTTTAACCACTTATCAACCACTCAAACCAAATGTTCCATGACAAAAGCAGAACTAGAAAAACAATTAGCTTTATATTCTATTTCATAACTTGTGCCCATTACCTGAGTCAGTCCTTCCTCATCCTGATTGTTAGTCTTTCTTGTTCGTTTTTCTTTAACCACATCTACATTTGTTTACACACACACACACAAACATATACACAGAACATATATTATTGGCTAGAGTCTATATATGAGAGAAAAAGTGATTTTTTTCTTTCTGTAGCTGAGACATCACTTAATATTATACAATTTAAGTTTATCCATTTACCTTCACATTTTTAATTTTTTTCAGAATTGAGTAGTATTCCATTACATATGGATTATTTATCTAGCTATCTACCTATTTATGTACCAAAAACAAATTTTCATTATTTTTTAATCTGTTGATATGCAACTCAGGTTCCATAAGAAATAATGAAGCTATACACCTGCAGATGCAAATATATCTTTGTGTTTGGTGTTCTTGGGGTACATGTCAAAGAGTGACTAGCTGAGTCATATGATACTTCTATTTTTATTTGCTGAGAAACCTGCAAAGTGATTTGTACAATTAGTAGCAGTACTAATTTGTTTTCAGACCATAAGTGAATACAGCTCATTTTCCCTCACATCTTTCTTTGCATTTCTTGTCAGATATGTGGATAGCAGCCATTCTGGCTTGGGTAAAGAGTTGTGTCCCAAAGCAGTTTTATTTTGCATTTCCCTGATTACCAGAGATATTTAACATTTTTAAGAATAGCTAATAGCGATATGCATTTTTAATACTGTCTATTCAAGTCATTGGTCCATTTGTTGATTGGCAGTCTTACTTCCCTGATATTTAATTTCTTCAATTCTTTTTAAATTCTGGCTTTTAAATCCTCATCTGAAGTATAGCTGGTAGAGATTTTCTCCTATTCTTTAGGATGACTGCAAAATCTGTTAATGGTTTCCTTTGCCATAGAAAAGCTTTTATTGTCATGCAATTGCATCTGATTTTATTTGTGGATACTTCCTGTGCTGTTGGTGGTCTAATCTTGCTTACCTCAATATTTGCAGAATCTCCCCTGTGTTCTCTTCTAAAAGTTTAAGTGCTTTTGCATTTGAATTAAGCCATTTGGCCCATTTTGAATTGAACTGTACAAAGTGAGAGACATAAAACTAACTACATTCTTCTGTAGGTAGAAATCTAGTTTACCAGAACCAGATTGTATTTAGGCTATCCTTTTCTTTTTTCCCCAAAATATAATCTTGCCTTCTTTGTCAAAAATCAAGTGGGCAAAGCTTTGCTGTTCTGTTTGTGCATCCTCTTTTCTAATCCATTGATCTACCTGCCCACTTTTGTTCTGGTTGAAAGGTCTCTGGCCAGCTTGAGCATTGCAAGCATGACTCTGGGAGGCCTTGCCATTCTTTCCCTTTCCCCCTGCCTTGCTAAAAACCACTGGATTACTGTTCACTTCCTCCTCCTGAGGCTGTCTACCAAAGTCCAGCAGCCAAAAGCCCCCTTTTCTTCACCTAATTAACACGCCCATATAAAATCAAACACCTCATCCTAACAGGAGATTTTCCCCTTTACCTTTATAAACCACTATTCGCCTTGGTGCCACATCTGTCTCCCAGACTCCATCCAGAGGCAGTCATTTTTTGCTCTGGGGCAAATACCCTTGCCTCCTTCCCCTTCTCCTTGTTCTCTGTCTCCTTTTCCACCATATCCTAGCCCATTCTAACACAGACCTCCCCTTTTCTTTTCTTAAAAATTACACCTGCCAGGTCTTTTCCTGTTGTTTTTCTGCCCCAGTCACTTTAAAGTATCTCTCTGTTAAAACAGGTGTTTGGGTGTGGTTTGTGCCTAATCTGCGGTCCAGGAAAGAGCCCCTGCTGTGTGGGGTGTCTCCTTCACTAATGATAGACTGTCTTCATCCAAGAAACCTTATGGTAAATTTTGAGGTTGTACACTGTAATACTTCCCACGTTGTTCTTTCTCCTTTGGCTATGTTTGGTCATTAGTTTTCTATAAAAATTCAATTTTTTTTCTAAAATAGTGATATACGGCATGAGGATTTTGACAAATATTACATTGTTACTGCATATAAAATTTGGTAGTATATACATTAGTACATTATTAATTTTGTCTATCACGGAACACGGATATTTTCCCATTTAGTGTGTTCTGTGATTTCCTTTGTCAATATGAGGAAATATTTTTTGGAGACATCTTTCACTGTGGTTAGATTATTCTTGAATACTTCATTTTGAGGGAAGATATTATGAGTGGAATATATTTTCCTTATTTCTTTTCCAAGAAGTAAACTATTTCTAAAATAAAATAAAAATTATTTGCTTTCCCTTGTTAAACATGTTTTGGCACACAATATCATAGACATAATAAGAAGAGGCAATTAAAATGTTCACCTTATGGTCACCAGGAAAAGGAGACTACGGTGGGAAGGAGTAGGGAAAGGGAGGAAGAGGAGTCAGCTGGAGGTAGGAGAGAGACAGGCTAGAGGGACGATGTGAGAATGAGGTGGGGAGATTAGGAGACATGGAATGGGACAATCAGGTCAAATCTACCCGAGTAGGTATTGCAACAGAAAGTAGCTGCTCTATTTTGGGGATACAGATTTGTTAAAGTATTTCATAATTAGACAAATAGCAAATTAGAAAAATCTAACTGAGGGCCTAGAAAATGACTCACCTTTTACGAGCACTTAGTGCTCTTACAGAGGACCCAACTTCGTTCCCAGACACCTACATTAGGATGGTCACTACACATAATGCTCTAGGGGGATCCAGTGCCTATGGCCTCTGTGGACAATTGCACTCAAGGGTACATCCCCGCCCAGTGATACACACACGTGCACACAGCTAAAAATAAAACAAATATTTTTAAAAAATCCAATCTAAATCTTGTGTATATCATCTCTTGATAACAATCTACTGACCATTTCATGAAAAAACAGATGGCTCAGTATAAACCACATTCTACCAACTGGTTTGTGCATCAGCTCTGGCTTATCAGATATGCAGGTCATTTCCTCCCGCTGGAACATTGAACATGGAGGCATCTGATGACTCGACTCCCTCCACTATAGTGAATTCAGACATCTGGCTTTCTGTACTCTTTCCTTAATTAGCTTCTTTCTAATCTTTGTTCACAAGCCCGTCAAACACTGTGGGAGTTGAGGGTGATTGACACCATGATTGACTTGTTTCCTTAGTCCAGCTCTCAATAGAGAACATTCACCTAGGATAAAATATTCTTACATATCAAACCTGCTTTGTGTAACAGCCCCCCCTTCCCCGTTCATTATCTTCTTTAAACAAACAGCAGCATGCTTTGTAATGGCCCTCCAATCTTAGTTATTCCAAATTGCTCTTCCTTTGACACTATCAGTTGCCATCGATTTATTATCGACTTACCATGTGTCTCGTTCAGGAAAAAAATAATAATAAAATAATGAATTCAAATTTATAGCATTTTTATTATTGAATCACATTGAACATAATATTTTCTCTTGGTTAGTCTTCAATGTATCATAAAGATCAATCTATCAATTGGACTCTAACCCAAAATTTTGAATAATATTAGGAAACAGGTTTTGAAATTACAACCAGAAGAGTAAGGATATGGCTCCTGTGACATAAACATCAATTATATGTCAGAATGAAAGCTAGATCATTTAAAGTGTAGGAGATATATCATGTACTATTCACAGGTCATACATCTGAGCTAGTAATGCTCAATAGTTAGTCTCAGAGATTTTCAATTATTATGTACGGTTTTGTTTTTGTTTTTGAAGCACAGGGTCTCAGAATATGGCACAGAACAGCCTTGGACTTGTGATCTTCCTTTATCAGACCCATAAGAGCTAGGTTTTGGAGTAGCAATACCACACCAGACACAAAACCTGATTTTCTAGAGGATAAATTATTTTCTAAATATCTTGGTTATAAGACACAGTAAATTCCTTTGCACTTCTGTGAGCAAGGATATATAGAATGTCCCTCCAACAACCCCATTTATCACAGACATTTTGATAATCTGAACTATAAATTCTGAGTGGTAATGCTGCTTACTCTGCAGCCCCAAACAGCTAGAAAACCCTGTCTTGCTTTAAAAACTACTCAAAGTTGCCAACATTTTCGGTCACTTAGAGGATAAATGTGAACACTATAAATGCTTTGCTTTCAAAAATCCCAGCAAAGTCATTTTCTATATTTCATCTTTTTAGTAGTATAGTGTGGATTGGATAAAAGTGTGTTCACTCTGGAGGGAACAGATAACCTTTCTTAAGCAAATAAGCAATAAGAAAACTCATCAACTTGTCATGGGTTTAAGTTTTCACTGGAAGAGGTCTAGCATTATTATATCGTTTTACACCAAATAGGAACTGATTACATAACTATATATATATATATAAAATAATAAGAGTAATAATTTGTGTAATCTGTGTATGAATTACTTTGAGTTTTCAATAGCACCAGGTGAACTTTTAGTCCAGGTAATAAAGTATTACGAATTGCTCATGAAGATAGGAGGTTGTGATGTGCCCTGTTCCTTGGACTAAAGGTTAGAATATTTTGTGTCCAAATAATTGGAAACATTCCTAAGACAGTTTGTTTTTCTCAAGCAATGTACTAACCTTGCAAAACTGCATTTGTAGATGACTGATCTTAAACTAATACACTGCCATTTTGAAATACAACTCATCCCTTAAGCTGAAGAATGTCTACCTGATTTAAAATCAATATTCTTAAATGTGACAGTTCTTCAATATGACATTAGTTGGTGTAATCCTTTAAGTTAGGGGTTTGAGAGTAATTTTTACTTTTATTTTAATATGGATGAGGACTCTAAATCTTTCCATATGAATACTTTTAAACTAGCATTTCCTATACTGTTGTGGGAATATGGCATTTGTGTCAGTGTTCTTTCAGTTTAGCTCAATTTATTTATTATAATAAAAAAATGCTAAGAGAAAATATGTATGTTATGAATGATAAACATTAAATATTCAATAAATAAAATCTAAAATATTATTATTATGTGATTCAATGAACTTACTTGAACCAAGAGATGATGGGCACATTTAAAATATACATGTTTTAATTAGAATAAGTCTCTAGTAATGATTCAAATAGCTCAATGTAGTTGCAGGTACATGGTATGCATGGCTCTTCTGGCTGGAAGATCAGCAAGTGGCCAGAGAATTTTCATTTGTCCACATTTTCTACATTTTTTTTTTTTTTTTAGGAAATCTCACCTACAGATAATTTTCTTTCTATCTACATCATATTTTGTCTGAGACCATAAGTTTTCTTGCTACCATCTTAAAATCTTCTCTTCTAATACGAAAATACACATGTGTATTTCAAATCAAGAGGGTTTGATTTGCATAGTCAGTTACAAATCACTGTGGTTTCAGAAATATGTACAAACCTTGGTTACTCATTGCTACCATGCTGCAAGCCGCAATAATATGAAGTAGGATTTCAGCTAATTATGACAAAGCTAATACTGGGAAGAAGCCAAGGGCCTTCCAGAGGTCAAACTGAGGCTTAAGGAGTCTTGGTGTTATTTGGCTTTTGATTATTAGCTGTTTCCTTCAATGAATTTCTCGTGTGCTATTTAGCTTTTCCATCATTTATTTGGCACCATTTCTCCTCTATTAAAGGAATATTGAGATAACCTTCTGTGCAGTAACGCAGCCAGGATCCCTAATTTCAGGCCTTTCTGTTATTATCGTCATTAGCAGCATCCAGCCAGGACCATCCCTGGACAGAACCATGCCTGGACAGGACCATCCCGGGTGGATGGAAGTATCTTATCAGAGATATTTCTGTACTCTCTAAGAACAGACTTAAGAATTCAGACCATCTGTTTGAGAAGGCCTGGTGGATGTGCTAGTTAAGCTTAACTTTCTCCCTTTCCAAAGTCTTATTTCTAGCTTCAGACTATTAACTACCTTTAACTATTAACTCAGAACTAAAGGGTTTCTACTTACAGGTACATCAAGCTGACTCAGGCTGCCCAGGCACAGAGTACACTCACCCACCCCGCTGCCAGAAAACAGTAGTGAAGATAGCTTGGACAGATAAGGAAGGGGCCAAAGGAAAATAAGGCAGTTTTATTTTCACTTGTCATTGATAGACTTCTAAGACTTTAACTAACCACTTCTAAGGATATAGTTGAGCACATAAAATCTCCCTTGCTCAGATGCTAACTGTATTTAGCTCTCAGTTGATTCTATTCCCCATTAGTTACTTTCCTCTGTGTTATGGATGATGGCTGACAATTACTGCTCCGTTGTGTAGACCTTATTGCCCCTCCTTTTGACCCTGAGGGAATTCAAGCCTAGTGACCTTGCTTTAACCAGAGGCTTGCTATTACATGGGTATTTAACTGTAAACCTCAGAGAGTTGGGAGAACAATGGAGAAGATAAAAGCGAGTGGAAGAACTAGATGGGTAAGAACTGGAGAGGAATGAAATGAGATGGGGTAGAAGAGAGTACCAGAGGAATGAGATGGAAAATGAGGAAGAACTAGATGGGGAAGGACAAGATGAGAAAGAAGGAGATGGGAGAGGAGCTAAGATGGGAAAGAACTAGATGGATGTGAGCCTAGACAGGGCAGAATTAATATGAGAGAATTAAAATAGAACTCAGAGAGGACAGCACACAAATGTAGAGAGAAATCAGGCAAGAAAGGAGCTAGCCATGGGAGCAGAATAGAAGCTGTGTTGAGAGAGAATTGACTCAAAAGAATGAAGTGTATGGACTAAAGAGTTTCGTGTACATAGATTCATTTAATACCGTCAAAGATTAAATTATCAGCTGGTTGTAGTGTTGTGCTCAAGTTGCAAGAACCCCAAGCAAGACCACCGCAGAGCCAATATCCGATGCAAAACACAAAGGGGTTTATTTATAACAAGCAAGCTCAGGCTTGGTCCGTGTCTAACATCTGAACATCTGACTCAGCGGGTGGAGGAGGACGGCCTGAGCACTCACTTGAAGGGGTTTATATAGGAAAGGTTTACATGCAGCTTGGGATTGGATGAGGGGGCTAGGGGTGACGTAGTTCTTTGAAGTTACTGGCTGAACTAAAAGCATGAGGTTACTGATGGCTAACAGGATGCAGGGTATCTACAGAGACATAAGTTTTTACTCCCTATGTCCTGCTTTTGCTGAACCCAGGATACATACATTCAGATTTATTATTCCAGTCCTATTCTCCCATAAGTTCAATTTCTGATCAGTTGAGTCCATTACTCCCCCATACCTTGTTTTACCAAGTCCTGGATATATACATTTATTGTTTCAGCCTTATCTTCCTATGAGTTCAGCTTCTGGTCAGTTCTAAAACTACTGGTTAGGAAATATACATTTAGAGTCTTGGTGTTATTTGGCTCTCTCAAGATGGCTACTGATTTTTCCCTTTCAGTAGATTCTTCCTGGACCCTGGGAGAGAACTATCAAGGGACAGGATCCCCCATAGTCCCTGTTACTACCAAAACTAAATTTAAAGTGTACTAGTTTTAGGCCAGAAAAAGGCTCTTTCTGTGCAAACCCTGTGACCTAAGTTCAGTTCCCAGAATCCACAAGAACAAAGGAAAGAATTCACTCACAAGAGTTGTCCTGACTTCACACATGTGTCACAGCACAGGGGTACATACCTTCTCACGCACACACTCAAACTAACATGCTCATGTGCACATAATCACATGAGAATAGTCATCTGATTGAATTTAACTTGATCCTTGTAAAACAGGAAGGTTTGACAAATAAACATATGTTTACTTCATTTCAATTGGTTATGCTGGTTTTCTTTAATATCTACAAAGTTCAAAGGCCATCTTTATATTTCAGAAGACAATGAAACTCATTACAGTTTTCAGGAATTTGGACAAACATATTCTGTTTCACATAATACATTTTTCCACTTGTATTCATCAGTCCCTTTGGAACATTAATATAAATAAGTTGATGAGTCTCTAGAGTAATTACAATTAGAGCTTAACAGGGGTTTAATTAACAACAAAGAAAACATATATTAATAACTGGGTGTTTTGATAAACAGCTTACCCAAATTAATTATCTAAATTATTATGTTAATATTACATATATATTGACCATAGTTTCAAAATGAGTGGAAAACATTAGTCTGAAGGTTAAACTAAGACAGGAATCAATACACTTAAAGGGAAATTACTTTAGAGTAAAATTACATTCATAGTATTAAAATATTGAGTATATATATTTCAGTAAATTATGTGTATCTTTTTGTATAATCTGATATATCACTTTGTTTAACTGCTGTATCATCAAAGACACAGTTCTGATATAAACATCAAATGAAATTTGAGATATCAAACACACAGTCAGTGACTGATTGAAGGGAAGAGTTATTAATTTCTTGAAGAAGGTAGGTGATTAAGAATACCACAATTTCTTGTGTTATTAAATAAAAATGATAATTAATGTGAAAGAACAGCTGACAAAGACTTTCTTGGCCTGCCTTATTTAATTAGCAAATACTTAATGTGTTTCTACTTTACTTGTGTGTTTGGTGCTGGAAATACACACTGAATAAAATAGATAACTATTCTGTTGTGGAGTTTACTACAAAGCTATTTCTTTGACTTTCCGGATAAAACTCTGTTTATTCCTTAGTGCTATTTTCTGTTGTACCTTCCCTTACTAGTCACTTTAAATATTGACCTCATTGCATTTTCTAATTTTACTTGCTAAAATGTGTGATATAAATGTATGTCCTCCTAGTATTTGATGACTATGAATTTTGCATTGTGGAAACTCTCCTGTGTTTACTGAAATTGTATCAGTCATTACTGTTTTAGCTTTTAAATACAGTTGTAACATAGCCTTTCCTTTTCATTCTAGCTGCTTGTCTCTTAAATGGTTATGCTCTTCTTTTCTGTATTTGTATTGTTTCGAGCCTTTTGTGGGTGCACATGATGCAAAATTTGCAAACAGAGAGAAAATTCAAGAGAAGAGAGTTAAGCCACAACAAAAAGTCTATTTTGTTGTTTAGAGAGAGCTTTTATATACATACTTAAAATAAAAATATATACTACCTCTTTTGCTGATGAGATAGAGTCTTCAAATGCAGCTTTCCCATTATAAAGAGGATGGGGACAACAAACTGATTCTGTGAACAAATACTCTATGTGCTTTTTAACCTAAAGGAAGAATATCTTTTGAGGAAAAAGCAGGCATAGAAGCAGACAGAATTGATCACATGCATTATTATTGGCTGAGGATAGCTGGGGTGTTATAAAAGATAGCTTAAATTCTAAAGGCAGAAACAGACATTTTAATATGTAATTTGTTAAAGTTCAGAAGACATTTTTAATTGGCTATTTCCCTGCACAATTTGAAATATCACAAAAATAACTCTTAATATGTTTAATTATCACCTATGCTTCTTGTTGAACCTTTGAATGTCTGCACTTTTATCTTTTTATTAAATATACAGAATTAGGAAGGAGTATGTGTCATTTTTCAAACTTAGTAAAGTGATGTCTTCCTAAATTCCCTACATCAACACAGAAATAACAATAACAATAACTCATGCCCATCTAGGCTGATGATCACTGCTTATGTTAAAGTTGTCATTCACTTCTACACCAGTGTTCATTATTGGTCCCAATATTATGGCCTTTATTATGTCTCTTTCTCTTTCTTATTTGAACAATTTGATCATATAATCAATTACCAGTGTAATTGGGATTGTTTCCATCTAAAAACATTTATTCATTCCTGCCACCATTTCATAATCCCAGTTTTCCTATAATAAAATGAATGCTTATGCTGTAGGGAAATAGCCTCTCTGTGTGTGTAAGGCTGTCTTGTATCTGTGACATTTGTTTGCACTCTGCTCTCCTTTGAATATTCATTGTTTTTTGTATAGGCCTTAATCATTTTCTAGCTCTCCAGTACTCTCCATGGCTTATACAATTGTTCTGAGTATTGGCTCTTTCAGACAGACATTGTTAATTTCTTCCTGTCTTTCCATTTTGCTAAGGTAGTAGTAATGTGACCACCAAGACTTTAGATATTTTGTAAATTGCCAAATTATTTTTTTTACTTTTCACATTTTTCTCTTTCTATTGTATATTTTCATAAAGGTTATAAAAGTTTAAATTGACTTTATTTCCATATTTATTTTCAATATCACATAGAACAATGAGACCAAGCATATTGACATGCTATTTCTTTGTTCATTCCATGGAATACAGAATGATGTTATTTAAATAATTGAATAATTAATTTGATAAATTGAAAAAATATAAGAAACTCAAGAAAATAAAATAACACTAGGATGGCTATTATATATAAACACATCATGTTTCTGGATATAACTCCTATGTTACCATGAATCTCCAGTAAATTGTCTTGATTTAACAACTTATGTTTATAATAAATCGACTTAGTAAATATACCAGAATATATGGATTCATATTTTTGTACATGCATTTTCATCATTTATATAAGCATTGAGTTTACTTGAGATTATATAAAATAATTTATATGATATGTCAATATCTCCTCTTTACAGATAGACTTTAAGCAATTATATATTTTATGTGTGGGTGATGTATACACACATATGTATTTTGGTTCGGTATATTGTATCACATTAAAAATATCCAAAAACAAGAAAATATTGTAATATCTTTGCTTGGGGGTTAACCAATAACTCTTGATTGGATTTCAGGCCCATTCCAATCGAGAAAAATTATTCCTGGTATTGGCAATCTAGTCAAAAACTCATTGATGAAACCTTTATGTCCTTTGGGATATACTTTTGTGTGTCACTACTGATATACCTTTTCAGTGGGCATGTTGGCAAACTAGCCTCTAAATATTTATGTTTGCATCAATACATCAGTGTGGTTCCAGCCTTGTTAAGAAAAGTATCTTTTTGCAGTGGATTTTGGTGAAGGAAGCAATTCATAATGGAACAAAGTCATCAAAATATGTGACTGTTGAATGGGTAGCCCTAAATAGGGCATTTGTATCAATCATGCAGGAATCAGGGAACATTTTGGTCAAAGGGGCAGAAGGAATGTAAAAAGTGGAGTGTAGAGAGGCTCTATAAAACATTGTCTTCTGGAGATTTCATGGCTGATGTACAGAAAAAGCACATCAGCAGTGGTTATGTGAAAAAGACCTGGTCATGACTGGCATTATCAAAATTCCATCGTGCAAGAAAATGTTAAACTGGCTCACACTTTCCTGAAGATCTATAGTCAGTAGTCAGTTAATGGTTCCTGGAAATAAATGGTGAGTCATATTGCTCAGTGATGTGGTCATTGGGAAGATGTTCTTGTACATGTAAAAACCCTTCTACTCATGTTCATGTAAGCATTCCTGATTAAAAATATTGGTTTGCCAACAAAGAGTATAGGTTATGGAGCTATTTTAATTGTACTGAAATGTGATTTTATTTGTATTTTAATAAAGTTGCCTGGGAGTCAGAGCTAATAGCAAGCCATAGCAGAAACTGGGTGGTGGTGGTGCACGCCTTTAATCCCAGCTCTTGAGAGGCAGAGCTAGGTGGATCTCTGTGTGTTCAGGGATACAGCTAGCATGGAGACACACGCCTTTAATCTCAATACCAACCATAGAAGACCTAGAGGTCTGTACAGACAGGCGATGATGAGGAGGTCATGTGGTTGAGTTTATAACCAATGAGAAGGCAGAATAGAAACTCTATAAAAAAGACAAACAGACAGGAAGTAGGTCTCTTGCTGAGGAAGATAGCAGCAGCAGTGAAGGGTAAGGTTTTCAGCTCTTAGCTATCGCTCTGACCTCTTGGGTTTTCATCTTTGCATTGGCTCTGTGTTTCTTTTTTTTTTTTTTGGTTTTTTGAGACAGGGTTTCTCTGTGTAGCTTTGCGCCTTTCCTGGAACTCGCTTTGGAGACCAGGCTGGCCTCGAACTCACAGAGATCCGCCTGGCTCTGCCTCCCGAGTGCTGGGATTAAAGGCGTGCGCCACCACCGCCCGGCGGCTCTGTGTTTCTTATTTAATAAGATGGTTACATCTACAGAAGGTAGTGAGGGGCTTGTTGGTAGAAAAAAATTGTTAAAAGGGACAGGAAGGGGGATGAGTGATTAATAGGAAACATTATGAATCACGGTTTAGTATGTATGTGTTTAAAATTGTGAAAAGATGATTTAGAAACAGACAGAAAACACTGTATAATCAGCTAGTTCTGTCACAGACACAGTCTTCTAAAGATTAGACATGAATTTAGTGCAATTCATAATTTTCTTTGTGAAAATGCATCACAAATAAGCCAAATAAATTTAAATTGTGATAAAGTAAATTACTATTGGAATAAAAGGTAAATTATAAAAATAATTACTTGTGTTAATATTTGTTCATACAGAACCTAAAATATCTTAATTGATAATTACACTCTAATTAAATGATGCAACAAAAGTTGGAAGTACAACTCTATTAGGAAGTTTCTTCCATTCTGGAAATTTTATCATTTTCCAATTATCTGCCCTAGATTTTCTGCATTGTGAATGACACATTAGATAGTAAAAATCTCTCAGAGTAGTAAACCCCAACACATTTTAAAATGTTTCATCTAAATAATAGGAGACCATAAATAATCCTTTAAAAATACATTTGTACTTTTTTATCTTGATAAATGAGCATTATATATAACAATCTGACAGTTAAAATTTATGAGAATATTGGAAGTGATTTCTTACATGTATCTACTGTTCGTATCATAATTGCACAATACATAATGAATATATTTATTCTATGAACATTTAGAACAATTCAATGAAAAATAAACATCTAGAACTATATGCTTTAGTGATTTGGTAAGAGGAACTCACCTATCATGGGGTAGCTGATAATTTTAGGAAATGTAGGTGTGTAAAGAGTCAGTGGTAGGATATAGAATGATATGAGTTCAGGGATTACTGTACATAGCACTTAGTGGAGGGAATTAATGTGGATAAATATTGCATTATAAATTAGATATTTAAAATTTGTCTACATATATTGCCTTTTCTGTATATTCAAAGTACCACTAACAAATGACATGAACATTTTCATTTTTATTGTTGAAACTGAATTCTAATAATAAAGAAGTTAACCGTTGAAGCATTCTAATTGATGGGATTTCGTCAAATCATGTAAAACACACCTGCACTAGGTAAGTATCTACAGAACAAAGAAAACTGAACAATTACTACTTGGCCATTCCTGCTCTGCTCTACCAGAGCTGGGCTCAGGCTCCACCAGACACTCTGTGTGAGTGCTTAGAAACAAAGTCCTCATCAAAGTTTTCTTGGGTTCTTAACTATAGAGTTGGGATAGAATGGAGTGAATGCTTGTAAATAACTAAGTCACAAGCTTTCTGGTTTCCTGAGGAACAAATGTTGGCTCTATTGAAGGTGGAACATGTGTATAAGTAGAGACAGATAGAAAATATGACAGGCGGGAACACCAAGATGCAGATGAGAATGTTCACTATGAATGAGTAAAGTAAATTTCATTATTATATTTATATTTGTTGGGTATCCATACTCTGAAGAATTCCACGCCAAAATAGCAGGAATTTCTATGAAATACACTCTTCAAATTCATTTAATGTGAATAAATCTATAGAGAATAGAATACACACATGCATGTTTCCTCATTACATCTTCTGGGATAATTTTTTTTTAAATCTTAATGTTTTTGTATTTTCTAAGCCAATGCAAAAATTCAATTATAATTCCCATATGATTCTGTTGTTCAATAATTTTACTACTACTACTACTACTACTACTACTACTGCTGCTGCTGCTGCTACTATTAGACAATAAAAGATTAATTATCATTGAACTTGTAGGACATGTATACATCAAACAGCATCATCATCCTAAGTATAAAATATCCAAAAATAAATACTTTTTTTAAACTTGTATTTTTCTCTAAACTGTCAAGTAACCTTATCAAATAATATAATTCTCCCCTTTTCCTTATCAGTTTCCAATTATATATCCAGTGTTTTTTAAAAATTTTCATATGAGAAAATGTCTGCATAATCAATGAAATAAGTTTGCAATTTTAATAATATTGAGCTGTATGAAAGCAGCAAAATGTATTATCAGAGAATCATTCTCTTATAGTCTAAACATCAAGTAGACCTCATTTTTGTGTTCTGAATTATATACATTATCCACATGCTAGTTATTGATGTCACTAAGAATCAGCATTAAAATTATTAGAGGAAAATTCATTTTAATATGGGTTTTTAATTTGATCATTTTACTGTATTAGATGATGTTACTGTGTTAAAATTAGGCAAGGAACTATTTTCAGAATATAGATATTACTATTTAATGCTGTGGATATCACTCTGTATGCTGTGAATGTGTTGCTCTGATTAGTTGATAAATGAAATGCTGATGGTCCAGTAGCCAGGCATGAAGCATAGGCGGGAAAGCAGACAAGGAGAATTGTGGGAAGAAAAAGGCTGAGTCAGGAGATGCCAGTCCTGCAGTCCAGGGAGAGCTAGTAATGGCACACAGGTAAAGCTATGGAACACATGGCAACATATAGATTAACAGAAATGGGCTACATTTAAATGTAAGAGCTAGTCAGTGGTAGGCCTGAGCTAATGGCTGAGCAGTTTTAATTAATATAAGCCTCTGTGTGTTTACTGTGATCTGAGTGGCTATGGACAGGTCAGGACAAAGAAAAACTTCAGTTACAATTTAATACCCCCATTCTTTGCTAAACATTTTAATTATATTACTCTCAAATCACCGAGAACTTTTAAATTATCTTTGATAATTAAATTATAGAAAAAATTGTTCATATGTATAATTGACTGCTTTGGTTATTATTTGGTTATTCAAGCTACACCTCACTAGTTCTCAGTACACTCAAACATTCATAAGTGATTTTGTATAATTTTTAGCAGTTTTGTTCCTTTCCATGTATCATTGAAATTTTTATCTTAACCATCCAGACCATAAACAAATGATAACTGACAGAGCATTTTTATTTTAAATGATGGGTAAAAATTCATAATATATCCATTTAGTCTAAATGGTACTGAATAAATGATATGCATATACACATCTTTTCACTGTATGGAATTGGCCAAGGTACTGCCAAATCTGTTCAGGGAAATGGAAAGTCTGACCAGAACCTGTGTGGGAACCCTGGGGCAGCAGTCAGAGATAGTTTGCAGGTGGGATTCATTCAGGGAAACCTCAACTTCTGCTCCTAAGGTGTTTCAATTCTTTGATGAGGTCTTGCCCAAGCTATTAAAAATTATCCCCTTAACATCAGCCAATGCCAATGACAGCCTGAAAATACAATGCTGACAATATGCTTCCTCAGCCACATATATAGCAGTGCTTAATTAATTACTACATAGTATTGCCTGGCCAAGCTGACACATGAAATGGAGCACAAAATCCCTCCTCCCCACAAAAACGAAATACTTTTGCTCCATACATATGAAATAAATGACAGACTACACATTCAGCATCTAATAGAAAGAAATGTCATTATGATTGTCACTTTTTTCTGCATTAAAATGAATATCACACTAATTAGCTTAATTTGTATAAGCATAATTTCATATTTGTCAATAGAAATAAGCATTTTGAAACCTCACCATGGTTAAACTGATGTGTAAATATAAAAAGAAATTATATGAATCATGATACTTTAAGTTCCTATTGAAATAACTAGGAAGAATGGTCATGATCTCTTATTTGATATGTAGGAGATATTGAGACCCAGTGGCACATGAGGGCTGATGAAAACAGTGGAATATTCAGAACAGTGAACCTCTACAATTGAAAGCCATAACATGGTAAGTCTTATTTTCATAGTAGTCACACTATTGAAAACATAAAAATGAAATTTTAAGTGTTTTAAAATACAGTTTTACAATATGGTTGCCTTTGGAAGCATTCCTGTGACTCACTGAGCTCAACAAATTACTGGGATTCAGCTAGCACTGGGAAGTATTTGTTCTCTTGTGCAAGTATATAATATATAAATCAAAATTAAACTTTTTTTCAAAAGTAAGTGTAATCTATAATTAACTTTTAGTTTTTAACAAGTTTTTAGAATTATTTGCATATTTTAGTTTACTAAATGGCTTAGTTTAACTATTAAGGTATAGATTAAAATAATAGATTATTTTGATGCTAGTGGACATATATAAAATCCAATAATTCCCAGAAACACTTTCCTGTCTTAGATAGGGTTTACTATTGCTTGGAAGAGACATCATGACCATGGCAACTCTTATAAAGGAAACATTTAGTTGTGGTGGCTTGGTTACAGTTCAGAGGTTCAGTCCATCATGGCAAGAGTTTGGTGGCATGCAGGTAGGCATGGTGTTGGAGAAATAGCTGTGTGTCCTACATCTTTCAGTCAACAGAAAGTTGACTGACTGACACACTGAGGGAAGCTTGAAAAAAAGACCTCAAAATCCACCTCTACAGTGACTACTTCCAACAGAAAGTGTGGCCCGGATTAAAGGTGTGCCCTCCAGCCTCAAGGTCTGGAGATTAAAGGAATGTGTCATCCAACCTCCTTCAACAAGACTACACATGTTCCAACAAAGCAAAACCTCCTAATAATGCCACTCCCTATGAGCTTACCGTGACCAATTACATTCAAACTTTCAAACTACCATATAATGCAAAAAAGACAAAAATACAAGAGAAAGGTAGAAAACTAATTGCAAAAAAACCCCACAAAACAAAAAACAAAACAAAACTCCCCTTTTTTATTTAAGATAACTTTTTAAGCAATTATTAGGATTATTAAAATTACAAGGCAGGGAATAAATACTATTATAACAAATATTATTATATTTCATTTTTATTCTTGTTTTTCATAAATGAAGTTCAAAGTATATTCAGTTAAAGTACTAAAGTACATCGATTGCAAAACTACAATTTTTATAGCATCCATTTAGGTTGAATAGAAAAAAAAGATGTGACATGAATCTTGCATCATCATTAAAGAATAAAAGAGGATTATTTATTCTGTATTGCTCAAGAGAACAAATACAAACCATCCAACCACAAACCCTCCACTTACAATCTGCCTTACCTGCAAGATATGCTGGGGCAATGGTAGCACAGAATTTGTGGGAATGACCAACCAATGTCTGGTGTAACTTGAGACCCAAACAACTAAAGGGAGCCCGTACCCGACAATGCCTGGGTTTCTAGTGCCGTAGTAGGGATTCTATTGCTGTAAAGACACCATGACCATGGCAACTCTTATAAAGGAAAACATTTCATTGTGGTAGCTCACTTATAGTTCAGAGGTTTAGTCCATTATTAGCATGGTCGGAAACAAAAATGCATGCAGGCAGACAAGGTACTAAAGAGGTAGCTGAGACTTTTTACATTTCTACTCACAGGCAACAGGACGTGGTCTGTCTCACTGGGCATGGTTTGAGAATATGTGAGATCTCAAAGCCCGACTCCACAGTGACACACTTCTTCCAACAAGACCACACCTACTCCAAAAGGCCATACTTACTAATAGTGCCACTCCCTTTGGGGTGTGTTTTCTTTCAAACCACCACATCCAAGAGCCATAGACTGAATAGCCCAGAGACCTAGGGTAAAACCAAACACAACTAGCAAAAAAAAAAAAGCATAACAAAATAAAATACAGTGAAATTATTCCTAATGATATTCTGCTATACTCATATGTTGGTGCCTTGTCTGGTCACCATCAGAGAAGGTTCCTCTGGCAGCAGATGGGAGAAGGTACAGAAACTCAGAGCCAAACATTAGGGGAGAGACAACTATTAGATTTCCCCTCAGAGCTGGGGAAAACTCATGAAGGGGCAGAAAGATTTTTGGAGCCGGAGGTGAAGGAGTAGACTAAAGCAGCAAGCACGGGGGGGGGGGGGGGGGGGGGGGGGGGCTGCATGGGGCTTCACCATGTCCTCTCCAGATATGTTACAGCAGTTAGCTTGGTGTTTTAGTGGGACCCCTAACAACGGGCGCAGGTGTTTCTCTGACACTTCTGTTTGCCTTTGAGACTCTTTTTCTCCGACTGGGTTGCCTCATCCGGTCTCTCTCTGAGGGCTTTTGACTTGTCCTGTTGTTTTTTGTTTTATCCTGTTGGGTTGTTGCTCTTGGAGGCCTGCTCTTTTCGGACGGGAAGCAGAGAGCAGGGAGGAGTCCAGCAGTGGGAAACTGTGGTTGGGATATAGTGTGTGAAAAGAAGAATCAATTTTCAATAAAAAGAAATAAAAAAATCTTTCCTTATCAAGTGAAAAAAAAAGAAAGAAAAGGAAATCCTTAAACCCAGTTTTCTGTGACTCATCTCTGAATTATTTTCTCATTTTAGCATATGTATTATAAACTTACAAAGTTATAATTTGTTGTATAAATTAAATTTGCAAATAATTCTTTAAACTATCTAATCTTGCATACCTCTCAAATCAGTAATAAAAAATTAATTGAACTTAAATAAATTAAGGCAAATGACTAAATATTGGGCTACTGTCACTAAGACAAATATAAATTTTCTACACAACAATATTAAGGCATATACAACTTAAGCATGTTTAATTTTTTTATTTATTAATGAAACGCCTGTATTATAATCTCAAGGATTTTTACATTGAAGATCTTTTTGGTAATCTTTGAATTATTTTGCCTATTATTAAGATGGATTGAACTTGATATCAACGGTCCTATATATTTAAGAGCTGAGTGAGGTAATAGTCACAGCACAGAGAAGTCACATGTTCTATTTGTTACTTAATCTTTTTAACTTGTTTCTCTTCTGTATATAAACAGATCTTTTCAATCTAGAGTGATTTAAAATGTGTGATATCTATTAGTAATTTTATTCACCAGTGAATAGAGTATTTATAAATTCAGACATTATTTATGCCTCAATACACCAATGCCATTTATAGTGTTTTAGTTACTTACTGATTTTTCTTGGTTAGGATATAAGTTTAACTCTATGGAGATAAAAACCTAAACTTCATGTAGCTGAAGTAGTGAAACACTAAAGGGTAAGTGATGATCACCAAGCTCTTCTGAGAAACAGGATATATATTTTCTTTTCCCATTTCTGGCACTATGAGTCTAGATATATAATTCTTTTAATTAATAACATCACTGCTTCAAATTAAATTCAAAGTGCAAACAACTTAATGGCTTGAAAATAGTTATTTTAATAGCTTGCCCTGACATATTTTGAGTTTATTTATAGGACAACACAGTCTTACTTCAGTATTCAACCTACAGTGGTAAACTAATGTTGTTTTGTACAACTACTCTCTAAACTTGTGTTTGTTGATTTAATTAATGAATAAAATAATTTTGTTTTGCCATTTATGGGGAGAAAACTAAAAGAAAAAATACAATTTCTTAATTTAATAGGGAATAAAAACATAGAATGAAAAAAAAAAAACCAGAATGAATCTTGGTATTTATGGAAAGTGACTAGGATGGAATTTTAAGAAGTAAAATATCTATACTTTCATACCTAGCTACATTCCTTTTCCCAATGACAACTACAAAATGTAACTATAAATTATCATCCATTCACTTCTCCATTGAATAAGTAAAATGGTGTGAGTCTGTTCATTCATTTGGGAAATCAAATTGACTTCATAATACCACAGTGATATAGTGGGAAATGCTAGATACTTGGTGTTTTGAAAATATATTTAAATTTATGTATGCATTTCTAGAAATATTCATCTCATCTCTACATATATAATAAAAGCAATTTATTCCAATATAAATCATTTTTCTGTCATTCCGAAATCCTCTGGAGATGCTCAGAATTTCTTGATTTTTTTATTACGGGAAACCGAGGCATCAGGAAATCAAGGCATAAGCTCAGTTTTGCTTGTGACATTTACTCAGTTAGGGTTTTTTTTTCTGAATAAGAAAATAAATACTTTTTGAAATCTTATCCTGTCCTGTTGAAATCCATTTTTCCATAAGTTTTGGTATGATTTGCATTTGTGCTTTTAAGCGTCTAAGACACAGTTTACACTGTTGCAGTACATATGCTGCAAATAGATGTAAATCAAGTCCATTCCAGCTTTTCCAGTCAATAAATAACAGATAATCTTGCCAGTTTTGTAGAAAAACAACATAGATATCATGCTGATTTCACTATCCCTCTCACAGTCAATATACGTAAAGCAAGTCATGTTGATCTTACATTTAATATATACCAAGAACTTAACCATTTCTCATGAGCTCATGGCTTATAAACACTACTGTCTACAACTCCATACATAAGCTATGGAAAACTGAGATGAGCAAATGTTGAAGTCAGGAAGTAAGGAATCTGGGGGCAGGAGAAGCCTTCAGAGTAGAGCTGGCCAGGAAAACAAAGTCTAATTTCTAAGACTATGTAGAAAATAGAGAACTGACTCAGTCCAAAAATTATGTATTTTACTTTATACCCAGAGTAAAATTATAGCTGAAATACATAAAATTATTTTGTCACAATTATGTAAACAGTAAACACCTGATTGAATTGTATTTGTTATGTGCTCTTTCTATATTATAAGTTTTTGTTCTATTACTAGAAAACTGTTTACAGAATATTTAAATATGCAGTAATATTGGTACCAAAATATTTAGGTGCTGTGGGATGTTCTGTATGTCAAATGTGTTGCTAATTAGTCAATAAATAAAACACTGATTGGCCATTGGCTAGGCAGGAAGTGTAGGCGGGACAAGGAGGAGAATAAAGCTGGGAAGTGGAAGGTTGAGTCAGAGAGACACTGCCAGCCGCCATGATGAGAAACAGCATGTGAAGATGCCGGTAAGCCACGAGCCATGTGGCAAGGTATAGATTAATGGAAATGGATTAAGTTAAGCTGTAAGAACAGTTAGCAAGAAGCCTGCCATGGCCATACAGTTTGTAACCAATATAAGTCTCTGTGTTTACTTGGTCGGGTCTGAGTGGCTGTGGGACTGGTAGGTGACAGAGATTTGTCCTGACTGTGGGCCAGGCAGGAAAACTCAAGCTACAAATGGCGTCCAACGTGGTGGCAAGAGTTTCCACCTAAAAACTGAGAAAAAAAGATTCTAAAACGGAGCTAAAAACAGCTTCCTAATTGTCTCTCTCAAATGAGCGGCAGCTGCCGGTTTGAGCTACTTGTGGGTTTCTGTTGTGCGTGCTCGACCTGCAGTTTGGCGGGAATGAGGCCTCTGCAAGTGGCACATTAAGCTGCATGGTGGATTTAGCCTTTGCAGGTACAAAACAAAAAAAAAGAGGTTTCTGGGCTACACGCTGCTTGGATAAAAGCATAGAGACCCACGATAGCTCCCAGAACTGGTGGAAAATGCCATGTTGGGAAGCTAAGGTGGGTGGAGCCAGCAGCCACAGCTGCTGCAGTTTAAGGCAATAGATTCACAATAAGACAGATTCAGATGTAATAGTTTACAATATGTGTAAAATATACGTAGGCTTAAAAGAGACAAAAAAGGTGATATATAGAGTTATAGAAACAAATACATAGTTTTAAAAAATAAAGTCTTTAAAGAGACAGGAAAGGTAGTATAAAATATAAGCCATGTAAAAATGGATATTACACAGAGAATCTGCATTGTGTTGTCTTTGGGACTTGTAACTGCAGAAAAACATTTGATTGTAAAAGCTGTTGAGTTATGCCAAAATGTATATTTTAAAGGTATCTTGACTTCAAAATTTGAATATAAGGATATGTTACTTTGGAAAGGAGACTCTGCTTTTGTTCCCACAGAAAGCCAGAGGCTATGGATTTGTTCCAGATTAAGATACATCAGGTTTGACCAGCCAAGACCCCCTGAAAGGTCTCCGATGACACCATGGCCCAGATGATCCAACATCCAGAATGGTTTCAAGGCAACTGGCTCAGATGATACAGCCTCACGGACTACTCCATGATCCTAAAATTTTCTTTGTTTCCCCATAAGATACAGCGCCCCCCTCCAGCAGGAAGTAGTAAGAGAAGCTACGCCCAAATTCCCAAATTATATGTAATTTTACTTTGTTAAGGTTAAAACCTTCCTTTTTAAAAAAAAAGGGGGAAGTGCTGTGGGATGTTCTGTATGTCAAATGTGTTGCTAATTAGTCAATAAATAAAACACTGATTGGCCATTGGCTAGGCAGGAAGTGTAGGCGGGACAAGGAGGAGAATAAAGCTGGGAAGTGGAAGGTTGAGTCAGAGAGACACTGCCAGCCGCCATGATGAGAAACAGCATGTGAAGATGCCGGTAAGCCAAGAGCCATGTGGCAAGGTATAGATTAATGGAAATGGATTAAGTTAAGCTGTAAGAACAGTTAGCAAGAAGCCTGCCATGGCCATACAGTTTGTAACCAATATAAGTCTCTGTGTTTACTTGGTCGGGTCTGAGTGGCTGTGGGACTGGTAGGTGACAGAGATTTGTCCTGACTGTGGGCCAGGCAGGAAAACTCTAGCTACATTTAGGTATAATTCTTCTAGCTCTTAAAAAAAGCCCCAAACCTGCAAGTACCCAGTATAATTTCTTCTTTCACATGTATATGAGAATATATGTTGTAGATAGTAAACATGAATATATACATATAGTTGTCTTAGTTTGGTTTCTATTGCTGTAAAGAGACATCATGACATGCAACTCATATAAAGGAAAACATTTAATCAAGATGGGTAGCAGTTTCAGAGATTTAGTCCATTATCATCTCATAGGGGAAATAGCAGAATGCCATCAATTTTTTCCATAAAATATGTTCTGATTATGGTTTACCCTCCCCAAACAACTCTTAGATCCTCCCCCATTCCTATTCAGTCAACTCTACAATTCTTTCTCTCTCTCTTTTCGGGAAAACAAATAGGCAATCAAAACAAACAAATATACCAGAATAAGAATAGACATTAAAACAAAATCAAATAAAAACAACAACAACCTCCCTACACACAGACACAGATACATATACAAAAACTACAAAGACACAAAGTGGAACCTAACTGCAGAAGTGAGGACCAGGAGGCTAAAAAACTTTACAATCAAAACAATTTGAGACAAAATTCTATAATGATAACTTTACCCCTATTTTTGTCTTCATACCTTCAGCTGAAAAGACTCCTCTTAGGTATGGTTTGTACACCCAGTGAGACTCCAACTGACAGAACTAATTTTTCCTTTAAAAGAAGATATCAATTGGAGATAGCGTCTTGATCAAGGATGAGGGCTCACGTTCACTTTCACCTTTCAGCACTGGGCCCCAGTGTGGCTTGAACCAGTGTAATCCCTATGAATATAGCCACAATCTCTATGAGTTCATATCCTTCAGAGACCTACAGAATATGGCACTTAGGATACTTAAAAAAACAAAACAAAACAAAAAAACAAACAACTAAGGCTTTTCACGACAGTGAGACACATCTGCTCCTGGCAGCACCAGATTACTTCCAAAAAAGATGTTGGGTATTGAACAACCTCAATATAGAGTTTGCTTTCATTGTGGCAAAGTTAGCCTCTGGGTAAAGAACTGCCCTTGTCTCTACTGCTAACAGTATGCTTTCCAAATTGAACAAGCAGGCCACAAAAGAAGTTGATTGATGAAGTTTGTCAAGACAAGGTAGGACAGTCCTTAAAAAATTCCTCCTTCATAGGTTGAAGATGGATGTCTCAACATGGCAGAGGAACCTTGAGCGACTGTTCACACAGCCAGATGTCATTGTAATTTCTATAGTTTTGGAAATTGTTTGCTCTGAGCTTCCTGTTTACTCAAGCAATATTATATCCTTCTTTTGTCTTTTATGGGTTTGACAACTAGATAGTTATTGTTACAGCTTTCCTTGTCTCCAAATTCAGAAAAGTAACTCACAAAAGATACGTAAAGTTCATAAGGTTGAAAGACATAAAAGCTTAAGTTGTTTATGTAAGAAAATGTTTTTAGTCTAAAAAGATATTTTTAGATTGGTAATACAAGTTATGATAGAAAGGGGTTTAGGTATAAACTTTGGACTTACCAAGATAGAATAAGTAATGGAATGATTTCTCCCAATATACTAAATACAATTGGACTGGATATTATTAATGTGATTCTTATCTGATAATTGTTTTTAATGCATATAGTTTTATTATATAGAAGTAAAACACTTGCTTTTTATTTAGGCAGTACCTGGTAATTGTTCTCATTGTATATAGTTTTACTATGTTAGAGTTATAACCTTTAATTTTTATTTAGACAAACAGGGGGAAATATTGTGGGATATTTGTACACTGTGTGAAGATGTATTGCTGTGATTGGTGTAATAAAAACCTGAATGACTACTAGCTAGGCAGGAGAGATAAGTGAGACATCCAGGCAGAGAGAGAATGCTGGAAAGAAGGTGGTTTGCCAGTCAGATTAGGAGAAAGCAGAATGGGCATTATAGAGAGATGAGGTAATGAGCCATGGGAAAGAACATAGATTAATATAAATTGGTTAATGTAAGTTATAAGAGTTAGTGGGACAAGTCTAAGCTAAGGACAAGCTTTCATATTTAATAATAAGTCCCCATGTCATCATTTGTGGGCTGGCAGTCATGACTAGCAGCTACCACATGTGTGTCAGTTCTTTCTTGTCTGAAAGACAGTTTTTCCTTGGTGTCCTGCATCTCCTCTGGTGAATTAAAATTTTCTGCTTCCTCTTCAACACAGATCCTTGATTCTTCATGGGAGGGGTTGGATGAAGGCACCCCATCTAAGACTGAGTTTTCCAGATTCTCTCAATCTTTCATGCTGTCCAGTTGTGGGTTTCTGTATTTGTTCGAATCTACTGCAAGAAGAAGCTTCTCTGATGAAGGTTGAGTGAGGTACCAAGGACTTGCAATTTGGTTATTGTTGAATATTGACTTGGATATCTTAAAAGAAGTAGATGGTATTCTAATACTCCACGGTGTATACCAATTTATATATGAAATTTTGTATTTTTTCTGATGAACAACTAAGTGGTAAATCTGTTATAATATTGTACAGTTTTGTTGTGACTTCAGAATCCTTCATGATGAATGAATTAATGCAGCTATATGCTAATTAATCTTTATGAAAATAAATTAAAAAGTGGGAGTCAAATTTCACTATGACTTGTAGTTACGTGACTGTGCTATACTACAATAACTATGATATATCAAATTATGCAGAATGTGCCCAGGAATACTTATTAAACTAATATTATATTAGTTCACTAAATTTCTGTATTTTCAACCTTAAAAACTATAAAATTTATGGTTATGCTATTTAAAACATTTTATGAATGAATTTAGCTGTACTATTTCCTGCATCTGAACATGTGGCTTCATATTACATTTAATAATCTGAACTAGATAGCTGTTATAGCAATGTACTCCTATTATCATTATATTAAACATATAATAACCATGCAATATGCAGTCTGCCCTTTAGATTACTGATCATTTATAAATGATGCTGTTTATAGGATTGTAATATCTCTGTCAAGGTTTGTGTATAATCAAAATTTGTATTTATTTTTTAATATATACATCACACACTACCCAAATTATTCATATAAAGAACTATTCGATATTGAATTAGTTTATATCATTCTAGGATTATGTAAATAACACCACAGTTTAATATTACATGTTTGTCTTCCTTAAAAGAAAAGTTCATTTGTGTGTGTTAAATAATATCCCTTTATATCAATCTACCATATTTTCTTTCTGTTTCTTAGGTGGTAGGTAATTGGATTGGTGAATGTCCTTCTGTGAACATACCAGCACTAATACTTGTGGAAATGTCTGTTTTCGATTCTTTTGGACACATTCTCCTGAGTAACATCAGGAGCTCATATGTATCTCATTTGGAATAATCAAATATGTTTTCCATAGTAGCTTTTCCCATCCATTTTTTTTGACTAATCTCTCCACATTCTAGCCAAAATTTCAGGGATTTTAATAAAAATTACTTTCAGCATTTGGAAAGGCAATTATGAAAAGACATTTATATGTGCATATATATTAATATAATGACTTACTAAAAATCTTTCATTATCAAATTTAAATTTAATACTAGATCAAGTATGTGCAGTAGAATTTGAAAGTATATAAGATCTTATTTGCTATTACTCAGTAAACAAGCTAATACATGCCTGATTTACAATAAATGTTAAAAAAATATGCAGCATCCAAATTGTATCTTTGACCCAATTTTAAATATCAAGTTAAAAAATAAATATAAATTTTGATTATACACAAACTTTGACAGAGATATTATAATCCTATAAACAGCATCATTTATAAATGATCAGTAATCTAAAGGGCAGACTGTGTATTGCTTGATTATTTTATGTTTAATATAATGATAATAGGAGTACATTGTTATAGCAGCTATCTAGTTCGGATTATTAAATGTGATATGAAGCCGCATGTTTAGATGCAGGAAATAGTACAGCTAAATTCAAAGGCTTACTAGCAGTGGAAAGCAAGCAAGCTGTTCATATACCCCTGGAGCTATGGATTAGTTACTGGATGCTCCAGGACTTTATGCCTCGTACACATTTGAAATGTATCATGAATGATTGATAAAGAAAGTCTTGGGTGTTACAACTAAATTCAAGAATTACAGCTCTTCTAACTTCAAAGATATTAACCTGAGTGTCTAAAATTTCTCAAATTGTCAAGTTCTAAGAACAATATGTATAAACCCAGGTTTGATATGGTGTCCTGTGGGCTCTCCTTTTTCCTCCTGGTCCCTTGGACATCAGTCCATGAGAACAAAGGGGTAGAAGAGACAACAGAGAGGCTTGGGTTGTCTGTGAACATGGCAGAAATAGCTTTCTGGAAATGACTTCAGTGAGACAGCTCAACCTCATTCCACAGTATAAGGGATACACAGGATTGGGGTGGTAGCTGGGTCAAACCATAATTGGTATTAGGTGGAACACTCCTATCATATAGTTGGATTAGTGGCAGCATGGCCCTATGAAAATAGCTATAGCATGTTACTTAATTATCATGTGGGCAGCAGGGGAAGAGTGTTTGCAGGGAACTATGTCAAGGGTCATCCTTGAGATAAGTCAGGCACTCAGGCCTAGAGATGTCCTCCAGATAAGGATAGGTAGAGAGCATATTGTGCTGAGCCTGGATTGAGCTGCTAAGCCATGAGAGACTGAGACCTCTGACCAGCGGGGCCTCCCAACATCTCTCCCTGTATTCTTCATATTGGAGGGGTGTCGTCATAAGCCTTGAGGAGCCTGTCATCTGTGTCAGAAGCCCTCACTACTTGGTAGAGAACTATGGCCTAATCGGTGGCTATTTTAGCAGTGGAGGTGATCTGCCACCAGAGGAACCAAATAAGGTGAGGGGCAAGCATCAAAATAAAACAAAGCATAATTAGAGGACTGACAATGGGTGGAAGCCAAGAAAACAAGGGATTATTGAACCAGCCCAAAATGCTCTAGAGGCTGAATTGTTGAGAGCAGCTCTTTGCTGAGTTTTTAGAGGGTATTATTCTCAAACATATTTGACTCATTTACATAGAAACAATATTCTTCCACCACTACTAAGCAACAACCTCTCCACCCCTATATTCAGTAGTTATTGGATCCAGAGCTCTTTTGTTTTGGAGCACAGCTCCAGCAGGAAAGTTCATCTTTGTTGGAGGGAATCAAGGATGTCAGTCTCAGATGTCATTGCCTGATCAAGCTTGTGTCTGAAGTCTTCAGCCAGATGATGGGTCTGAAAGATGGCAGTTGTTGCAGCCCCTGAAGATCCAAGGGAGATGGCAATCCTATTCCTATCAGTAAAGAAAGGAATATCTCTTATCTTACTCTGGTTTGTAGCAACATTCCGGCCTTTTCTTCCTCATATAGATAAACCTGTGGAATAATCTCAACAGAGGAGCAAAATATAGGCAGGTAGGTGTATGTTTATGCAGGGGATTATCTTTCCCTTACACCAAAGGAAAAAAAGGAGATGGTGTGCAGGTTAAGCTGGTAACAGTTTGATTGACAGCATATTGGTGTCTGTAGGTATAAGCTGGTGAGAAAGACAAAGGGGGTAAAGTAAGTATTTGTTCAAAGAGGGGAATATCATGAAAGTCCAGGTAGATGTCATCTCTCTTGGACAACACTGTTACAAAAGTATTTGTGGGTACTGCTGCAAGTAGGGGGTGGGTACTTGAAGTGCAAAAGAAGCAACAAGAGGCATTTGGATGTTCATTGAATGGAAGGAAATCAGCAACATACTGAATGTATAGACCCCAGGACACTGGTGAGCCTATTTGTTCCTCTGTTTGTTTATCTGTAGAACAAGGTTATGATGACTTAAGACAGGCTTAGCTGCAGGTAAAAGCTGTTGATAGATGTGAATGCCAGCAGAGGGACAGCTAGTGAAAGGGAAGCCACCTTTAGGGTATTTGCCCATCTCTCCGGTGTGCCAGTGGTTGTGTCAAGGGTCCACATTGCATAGTATATGGTTGGTGAAGAAGGTTTTTAAATCATCACTATCAATTAGAAAAATGGATCTTTCTTTTTTGTGATCAAAATGATCTTGAGCATACCCCCACTTTGGTCGGCAAGTGTAGTAGCAGCATACTCCATGAGAATCTACATCCTTGAGACGTGATGGGTCTGTCTGTTGAAAAGGGAAACAGACAAAATCATCTGGGTGATGGGTGCTGGTATTTGGGTATACAGGAAATCATATGGGATTTTGGTATGTCGCTAGTGGGCAATCTCCTATCCTGCTTATTTGATTCCTCCCCTGGTATGTTTCCCTGACATAAAACCACCAGATCATAGTATTAGGGAGGGTAGAGCTAAGTGAAACATTGGTATTTAGCGGGGTGAAGACAGCTATGAGAAGGACAGAAAAGGAAGATGGTGGGGACACAGCTTTGCAGAGCATATCCATGAATACATTGATGTCATTCCAGGTGATCTGGTCACATACCCTTAGTTGTCTGTACAGTTTTCTCTTTTTCTCTCTGATCAATAGACATGCCATCTTTATGACTGGGGGTGTCCTATCAGATGCTGTAGGCTGGTACCCAGACAGGGCAAGGTTATTCCTGTGAGAAAACACAAGCAAATCCCCCTCCTAATGTTAGTAAGGGATAGGGCCCCTTCCAAAACCTGTCAAGTGGATCATTCCACCAGACCAGGATGGGAGGTGTATGTGATGGGTTGCTCCAGTGATGGACAATGGGGGGTTGGCCCTGGGTAGCATAGACATTTAACACACTGAGTTTAAATAGTGCCAGATTTAACTGAGTGTTTGGTGGTAGGGAGCCTTGTGTATGTTTGATTAATTGTTTTTTGAATGTTTGGTGTGTTCTTTCAATGATGGCTTTACCCTGAGGATTGTGTGGGGGGGGTGCCAGTATGATGGCCTATCTTCCAAGTCTTGCAGTTTTTAAAATTGGTGACTTGTAAAAGTTAGTCCATTATCAGTTTTAATCTGGAGAGCAGTCCCATGATAGTGAAAGTGGAAATCCTGTGATTAATTAGTTTCTTAGGATTCTCATCAGTTTGTGCTGTGGCCCAAATGAAATGAGAATAGATATCAATAATGACAAATAGAAAGTTTCATTTACCAAATGACTGAATATGGGTGACATCAATCTGCCATAGGCATTGGCCTTGAGGCCTCTGGGATTAGTGCCCAATTGTTGTACAGCAGGAGTGTGCATTAGGGAGGCACAAGAAGAACAAATTTTGAGGATGCGTTTAAGGTGTTTCATGGGGTAGGGGGGTCAGGGATTTAAGTTGTAGTCCTTTTAAAGTGATATGGGTCAGCTGATGGAATTCTTTAGTGGTGAGGTGTGACATAGTGAAGGCCCCAGTTGTAGCAATATTATCAAAAAAAGCATTACCTTTAGAAAAGGACCCAGGGAGGTACGTATGTACACATATATGACTGATACAAATGGGAGATGTTCTTGTTCGGAGTACATTGGAAATTTTTATTGGTAGTGGGGAGATGATTTTTCCATCAAACTTGGCATAAGAGGGACCTAGCCAGGTGAGCAGGTTGACTGTGTAAATACTGTCTGAATAGAAACTCAAAGGTTCTTTTAGGTATAGCAGAACCAGGAATATGGCATACAGTTCCTTCAATTAGGGGGATTTACCTTGAAGGAAAAAAAGACAGGATTCGGGGCCATTGTTTCCATGATAAATTGCCTAGGAAGCCTCCTGTCACCACCACCTCCATCTGTGAAGGCCACAAGAACCCACTGGATAGGAAATCATGAGAACAAGTGAAAGGGGAGCCATCTAAAAAGTGGTATGGCTGTTGGAAATTTATTCTTTGGGTAGTGATTATCTATTTGTCCTGGGAAGACCACCCTGATGTTAGCAAAAGAGTTGTGGTTTATTAGAAGTCACGATATGTCTAGGAGGGGTAAGGGCAATATAATTACAGTGATGAGTGATGGCAGGATTTGTAGAAGGAGCAGAAGTGGGGTTGTTGTCACCTTTAAGTAAACTGAATAGGGACTGTAATTGGCTGGACAGTATGGAGAGCAAAGGTCTCAGCCACTTAATATTTCCCAAAAGGCATTGAAGGGTGGTTAGAGCTAATGGATTGGGGAAATCAATAGTAGCTTTTGCTGGTCAAACTGAGGATAGAGAACTATCAGTTCCTGGGAATGTTGTGATGGGTGGTACAAGCTGGACATAACCTTCTGCTATGGCAAAACCTCTTTCTTTTAGCATCTTTATGGCTTGTTGTTTAAGAGCCTCTAAGGTCAAAGTTTGGTATTTTCATTTGTCTTGCTACATTAATAGGTCATCCGTGTAATGGTAGATGTGGAGAACTGATTTAATAAGGGGGGTTAATGTATGGGCTACAGTGTCCTGACAAATGATGAGACTGTTAGACATGTTCTGGCAGAATACTCTCCACTCATCTACCAGCTGGGCCTGAGTTGATGATTTTAGGTACTGAGAAGGCAAAACATTTGCAGTCTTGTTTGTGGAGTGGTATTGAAAATAAGTAATTGTTAATGTCCAAAACTAATATTGTGGTACTTATTGGTATTGTTGAGGCAAATGGGAAACTGAGCTGAGGCAAGTCCCAAATTTTCATGGTCTTGTTAATTGCTCTCGATCCTGGAGGAGTCGCCAGGTCCCAGTCTTGTTTTGAATTACAAAACCTGGGGTGTTCCAGGGGCTTCTAGAGGAATGAATGTATCCCATGTCTAATTGATGTTTAACCAGTTGTTGTAAAATAGTTAATTTCTTCCTATTTAAAGGCCACTGTTCCACCCAGATAGGTTCTTTTATGATCTATTCTAGGCAGGGCATGAGGTATTCAAGAGCAGTCCTTAGGACTGGAGGTACTTTGGATCTTAATATTTTTGGTAATCTTCCATTTGGGGACATTCTCCTTCTTCCCACTAGCAAGGATCACATTTAAGTCTTCTAAGACATATCCTTCTAGTAAGTTAGTGGTCATGTTGGCCACTAGGGATCTAATGGTCCCATGCATTCCATCTGTGTCCCTCCATCTGTAAAAGTCTTGGGTAATAAATACTCAGGATCTTGAGATCATCTACCCCCAATAGTTGGGGTCTAGGTAGGACGGTCAAAGGTGAGAAAACCTTGGCTTGTCTTAGGATAGTTTTGTCCTTGCCTATTTCTATCAAACATTTTAAAATTTTATTGTTGATTTTAATTGGAAGTTTGAGGTGAGATTTTTCAAGTATATTAGTTACCCAGTGGACCTCTGGGCCTTTCCCTCATAGTAGCAAGACTAAGGGCTGCCCAGTAAGGAGTATAAAGGTGATAGGGAATTGCTGTCTTTATTAGTTTTAGATTTGCAGTTCCTCTTCCAATGAAAGCATTTCCTATAATGAGGGCAAACAGTTTTCGGGGGTTAGAGGCAGTTAGATTGATTTTTGGACATTCCCCTTTCCAATGTCCCATCTCGGCACACTTAAAATATTTTGAATTAGAAGACTATATTGTGATTGCATGGTTTGGGCAACAGAGGAGGCCTGCTATGAATCAGTCACAATGTCATGAGTAACCATGATCCATTTATAACAATGTTAAATTTTTAGGCCCTGAGAAGCCTGTCTGTGCTCTGGAGTCATTCCTTTCCAGACAAGATTATTAGGAGCATTGCTTTGGCTGTGGGGTCTGTTATCTTTCTCTTCAGACTAAGCCTTTTCCAGGGCTGCTAAATCAGCTACAGGGTAATCCTTTGGGTCTTCCTACTCAGAGTCCCCTCCCCTCCCCGCCCATTTTTTTTGTTCTTCTGGTGGGGCATCCTCATTTGGGCCTTCTCCTTTGTGTCCCTGCTCTTCTCTTTCTCACATGGCGTCCTCAGACTTTGAGGTTTGCTCGAGACATTGCCTAACCTTGGCTATCGGAGAAAAGAGAGAAGCAAAAGACAGCCTTCCTGGCTATGCAGGTAAGTACGTTATTGTCAGAGATGTCTGCAATAGGATCCAGGGTGGGAAAAAAAAAAAAAAAAAAAGCCGATATCCTTTGGGCAAGGAGGTGCTCACCAACTACTGCACGTTCCAGAAGTCCCTGCTCTAAGTGCCTGCTGTGGGGTCTCTTTTCTGCCCCCCCCCCCCCGAGGTCGGGCAAAAGTAACAACAGAGAGCCTTGGGTGGCCGATGGACACAGTGGAAGTAGCTTGCTGGGAGATGGTTTTAGTGAGACAACTAAACTATATTCCAGACTATAGGGGATATATAGGATTGGGGTGGTAGCTGGCACAAACCCAAATTTGCAGTAGGTGACCCTCCCCAATTATATAGCTGTATTAGTGGCAGCACGGCCCTATGACAATAGCTAGAGCATGTTACTTAATTATCATATGGGCAGCACAGGAAGAGCATTTGCCGGGAACTATGTCAAGAGTTAGCCTTGAAATAAGTCAGACATCCGGACCTAGAGACATGCTGCAGATACGGCTAGATACAGAGGAGGAAGCCCCCACTGGGGGCTTGGGGCTCCATATTGTTCAGAGATCAGGGAGAGCTGCTAAGCTATGGTCCAGTGTGACCTCTGACCAGCAGGGCCTCCCAACAGGCCCCGTGTGTTACTCAGCAAAACTGGACACTATAAAATATTGGTTACATTAATTCCATTTTAAAGTCATCATTTTTAGGTATAATATGAACATACAACTCTACCAATTTAAAAGAATTCTACAGCTTTAACAAGACTTTTTTTAAATTTGTCTGAAAAATGTATAGTCTTTATTTGATAATGAATGAATTTTTTAGTACTTGTATATGAATATATAAGATGTAGTCATTAACTGTTAACTAGCATATTTTTAAATAAATTTACATTATTAACACTTAAATTTTTGTATAATTTTACCTTTAAATTTTTTATTATTATTATTTATGTGTATATGCATGTGTCTGTGTGAATCTATATCAATTTTTCTTTAATTTTTTTGTTTTTATTTTGCAATACAATTCAGTTCTACATATCAGCCACGGATTCCCTGGTTCTTCTCCCTCCCGCCCCCCTCACCTTCCCCCCAGCCCAACCCCCATTCCCACCTCCTCCAGGGCAAAGCCTCCCCCACGGACTGAGATCAACCTGGTAGACTCAGTCTGGGTAGGTCCAGTCCCCTCCTCCCAGGCCGAGCCAAGCGACCCTGCATAGGCCCCAGGTTTCAAACAGCCAACTCAGGCAATGAGCACAGGACCCGGTCCCACTGCCTGGATGCCTCCCAAACAGATCAAGCCAATCAACTGTCTCACCCATTCAGTGGGCCTGATCCAGTTGGTGACCCTTCAGCCATTGGTTCATAGTTCATGTGTTTCCATTTGTTTGGCTATTTGTGCCTGTGCTTTATCCAACCTTGGTCTCAACAATTCTCGCTCATATAAACCTTCCTCATTCTCCCTAATTGGACTCCCAGAGATCCACTAGGGGCCTAGCCGTGGATCTCTGCATCCAGATCCCTCAGTAGTTGGATGAGGTTTCTAGCACAACAATTAGGGTGTTTGGCCATCCCATCACCAGAGTAGGTCAGTTCGGGCTGTCTCTCGACCACTGCCAGCAGTCTGTTGTGTGGATATCTTTGTGGATTTCTTTGGGCCTCTCTAGCACTTTGCTTCTTCCTATTCTCATGTGGTCTTCATTTACCATGGTCTCCTATTCCTTGCTCTCCCTTTCTGTTCTTGATCCAGCTGGGATCTCCTGCTCCCCCAAGATCTCTTTCCCTCGACCCTCGCCCTTCCCTACCCCCACTCATGTCCAGGCTGTTCATGTAGATCTCATTCCATTTCTCTGTCATTAGGTGATCCCCGTGTCTTTCTTGGGGTCCTGTTTGACCTTGAGGAAAGCAGAACAGGGTTCCAAATTCTCTGCAGCTGGACTTATCGGCAGATGTGAGCAACCTGAAGTGCATGCTGAGAAATAAACTCAAGTCTTCTACAGAAGCAGTCCAGGCTCTTATCTCATGAATGATCTTCCCACCCTAATTTAATCTTTAAAGAAAATAAGGTTATTTTATTCAGAAGATTCTAGTGATGATTATATGATCCACTAGGACAGGTGTCTTTGGGAGAGAAATAAACACCCAACAAATGTACTAACAGATCGAAGGACATTTGACAACCGAGAAACAGTTACAAAGTGGAAGTCCAGTGATTAGATCTTGGGAATAATCTGTTTTCAGGTATCTTGAGCTAGGATTTTTGGTATTTAGTAATGTGAAAAAACATTTAAAGTTGTTTAAGCTACCTAGTCTGAGGTGTTTTCTTAAGGCAACCCTAACATACTATATAAATGTATAACATGTATTTGTAAAAATGTGCTAATTATAAGAATTTTTAATGAATTATCCTATAAAAGAGACATACAGAATGACTCTACATATTGAAATATACAACTATATACACTTTTAAAAAGTCCATGAGGAAATTTTTATTTGGTTAGTCACCAAAGGACACCGCTGACTTGCATTGTGGTTAATCTCTTCCTCTCTGTGTGTCTCACACTTTTTTCCTTTCTTCCCTCCATATTCCTCTTGTTTTATACTCATTTATTAAATATTTGCCAACATATATGTGTAAATCTGTGTAAACGATATACAAACATACAATGTGTATAGTGTGTACATGCAATATACATATCCAATCACATACACCGCGATTGTCTTTTGTGTTCGATTTACTGATCTCAGAAAGAAACTTACTGCACTTTACTGTATATTTGCTTTGTACCCTCAGCTGATTCATATAAACAATACAGCTGTTCATAACGCTTCTGTTAGAAAATTTGTGTTGGATTCCATGATGGAGCTATCAAAATGGTATATTTCACTATTCTTGTATATTTCTATTTTTGTTAATTAAATTTTTTCATTTACTTTACATCTCAACCACAGCTTTCACTGCCCCCACATCCCATTCCCTCCCCCATATCCCTCATACTCTACTCCCCAATACATCTTTCCTCCACCTAGGTTCAGAAAGGGATAGGCTTCTATGGGTGCCAACAAAGCATGGCCTATCAAGACAAGACAGGACTAAGCTCCTCTCCTCGTACTGGACAATGTATGACAAAGTGTTAAACCATCTTATTAATAAAAACCTGGAGCCAAATACTGAGGTAAAAAGCTGAGAGATCAGAAAAGCAGAAAGAAGCCCACCATGTTCTTACCATTTGGAGATCCTCTTCCAAAGAGAGCTACTTCCTGTATACCCACACCTATATGCTTTTCTGTTCTGCATTTCACTTCCTCTTTCTGTCCAGCTACATCATTTCCTCTTTTTTTTTTTTTTGGTTTTTCGAGACAGGGTTTCTCTGTGTAGCTTTGCGCCTTTTCCTGGAACTCACTTGGTAGCCCAGGCTGGCCTCAAACTCACAGAGATCCGCCTGGCTCTGCCTCCCGAGTGCTGGGATTAAAGGCGTGCGCCACCACCGCCCGGCCTCATTTCCTCTTTTTGCCCGGCTCTGACTGTACAGGCCTCCAGACCTTTATGGTTAACTGGTGTTGGAATTCAAGGTGTGTGCCACCAAGCCTGGCTCTGTTCCCAGTGTGGTCTTGAACTCACAGAGATCTAGATAGATCCCTGCCTCCCAAGTGACAAGATTAAAGGCATGTGTTACCATTGCCTGAATTTATGTTTAATATAGTGGCTGGCTTTTTCCTTTTATCCTCAGATAAACTGTACTAGGGTACACAATATTTCAGAGGACACAATACATCACTACAGGACAAGGCAGTCCAGCATTAGGAACAGGTTCCAAAAAACAAGCCAAAGCATTAGGAACAGGCCCACTTCCCACTGCCAGGAGACCCAGAAGTAGATCTAGTCACAAAATCATCACATATGTGTAGAGGGCCTAGGCTGGTCCCTGCAGGATCCCTAGCCATTGGTTCATAGTCTGTGAGGTCCCGTGAGCAGGCCAATTGCCTCTGTAGGATCTCTTGTAATGACCTGGACCCATGTGGCTCATGTAATCCTTCCTATCTCTTATCAACAGGTTTCATTGAACTTGGCCAAGTGGTTGGCTGTGGATATCTGCATCTGTTTCCATCAATTACTGGATGAAGTCTCAATGATGACTACAGCCAGCATTGTATACACACACCTTTAATCTCAATACCAACCATAGAAGACCTGGAGGTCTATACAGACAGGCAGTGATGAGGCGGTCATGTGGTTGGGTTTACCAATGAGAAGGCAGAACGGAAAGTCTTTATAAAGACTTTAACACAGGAAGTAGCTCTCTTTCGGAGAGGTAGGACCACCGAAGGAGGAAGGGTAAGGTTTTAGCTCTTAGCTCTGACCTCTTGGCTTTCTTCTTTGCATTGGTTCTGTGTTTCTTATTTAATAAGACAGTTGGTTACATCTACAGATGACAATTACAGTAGTTGCTAGTCTGATTACAGGAGATGGCCAATTTAGGCTACCTATTTGCTATTGTTAGGAGTCTCAACTGGGTTGGTCCTTGTAACATCATGAGATTTCCCTTGCATCAGGTTTCTGCATGACCCTGAAAAGCCCCCTACCATGAGAGATCTTTCATTATTATCTTCCTCCATCCACCCCTCAACCAGATCCCTTTTGTTTCCATCCCTACCTGCCACCAGTCTACCCATTGGATCTCTCCTATTCCCCCTTCCCAGGGAAATCCATGCATCCCCCTTTTGGTATTCCTTGTTATCTAGTCTCTCTGGGGCTGTGGATTCTAGTGAAATTATCTTTACTTTTCAGCTAAGATCCACTTATGAGAGAATACATATCATGTTTGTCTTTCTGGGTCTGAGTTACCTCACTCAGGATGATTTTTTTCTAGTTCCATCCATTTGCCTGCAAATTTGATGATGTCATTGTTTTAACAGCTGACTTATACTCTAATCTGTAAATGTACCACATTTTATTTAGCCATTCTTTGGTTGAAGGGTATCTAGGTTATTTCCAGATTCTGGCTATTACAGATAATGTTGCTATGAATTGAGCAAGTGTCCTTGTGGTATGACTGAATATTCTTTGGGTGTATACCCAAGAGTGCTGGAGCTGGATCTTGAGGTAGAAAGATTTCCAATTTTCTGAGAGACTGCAATATTGATTTTCAAAATGCTGTATAATTTAGCATTCCTACCAGCAGTGGAGGAGTTTTCCCCTTACTCCACATCCTCTGCAACATAAGCTGTTATCAGTGGTTTTTTTTTTTTTTTTTTATCTTAGCCATTCTGACAGATGTAAAATGGAATCTCAGAGTCACTTTGATTTGCATATCCCTGATGACTAAGGATGCTGAGTAATTCTTTAAGTGTATTTCTGCCATTTGAGATTCTTCTGTTGAGAACTCTTTGTTTAGATCTGTACCCCATTTTTAAGTGAGTTATTTGGTTTTATGATGTTTAGTTTCTTGAGTTCTTTATATGTTGTGGAGATCAGCCCTCTGTTAGATGTGTGGTTGGTAAAGATCTTTTCTCGTTATGCAGGCTATTGTTTTGTGTTATTGACCATGTCCTTTGCTTTCAGAAGCTTTTCAGTTTCTTGAGGTCCCATTTATCAATTGTCAATCTCGGTGTTTGTGTTACTGGTGTTGTATGCAGGAAGTTGTCTCCTGTGCCAGTGTTTTCAAATCTACTTTCCACTTTCTCTTCTGTAGGTTCAATGTAACTAGATAAATGTTGAGGTCTTTGATCCATTTGGATTTGAGTTTTGTGAAGGGAGATAGATATGGATGTTTGCACTGACATCCAGTTAGAAAAACATCCATTTGTTGAAGATGCTTTCTTTTTTTCCGTTGTATAATTTTGGCTTCTTTGTAAAAAATCAGTCTTCTATAGCTATAGATTAATGTTAGGGTCTTCAATTCAATTCTATTGATCATCCTGTCTGTTTTTATGCCAATATCATAATGATTTTATTACTATACCTCTGTTGTAGAGCTTGAAATAGGGATCATGATACATCTGAAAGTTCCTTTATTGTACATGATTGTTTTAACTATCCTGGGTTTTTTGTTTTTCCATATGCAATTGAGTACTCCTTTTTAAGATCTATAAAATGTTGTGTTGGAATTTTGGTGGGGTTTCCAGTGAATACGTAGATTGCTTTTGTTGAGATGGCCATTTTTACTAAGTTAATCTTACAGTCCTTTTGATGTGTAATTGGGTTCACTTTGTGAGTATTTTATTGAGTATTTTAGCATCAATGTTCATGAGGGAAATTGGTTTGTAATTCTCTTTGTTGAGTCTTTTTGTTTTTTGGGTATCAGGGTGATTGTGCCCTCATAAAAAGTTTGACAATGTTGGTTCTGTTTCTACTATGTGGAATAATTTGAAGAGTAATGGTATTAACTCTTCTTTGGAAATTCAGTAGAATTCTCCACCAAAACCATATAGCTAGCCATGGGCTTTTTTTTTTGATTGGGAGGCTTTTAATGACTGCTTTTGTTTCTTTAGAGGTTATAGGTGTATTTAAATTGTTTTTCTGGTCTTGGTCTAATTTTGTATGTGGTACTGATCCAAAAATTTGCCTGTTTCTTTTAGATTTTCCAATTTTGTGGATAACAGGTTTTTGAAGTATGACATAATGATTCTTAAGATTTTCTGTGTGTCTGTGGTTTTGTCCCTATTGTAGTTTCTGATTTGGTTAATTCGGATATCCTCTCTCTGCCTTTTAGTTAGTTTGGATAAGGGCCTATTTATCTTGTTGATTTTCTTAATGAACCAACTCTTTGCTTCATTGATTCTCTCTGTTGTTCTTTTTGTTTCTATTTTAAATATTTCATCCTTCAATTTGATTATTTCCTGCAGTCTACTCCTATTTGGTGTGTTTGCTTCTTTTTATTCTAGAGCTTTCAGTTGTGTTACTAAGTCACTACTGTAAGATTTCTCCAAATTCTTGATGCAGTCACTTAGTGCTCTGAGCTTTCTTAGCACTGCTTTCATAGTGTTCCATAAGTTTGGGTATGTTATGCACTCATTTTCATTGAATTCTAGGAAGTCTTTAGTTTCTTTCTTTCTTTATAACTTGACCTATTGTTAATTCAGTTCAGATTTGTTCTGTTTTCATGAGTTTGTAGGCCTTTTGTAGTTTGTTTTGTTGTTGAACTCCAAGCTAAACCCATAGTGATCCAATAAGATACAGGGGGCTATTCCAACTTTTTGTATCTATTGAGATTTGCTTTGTGACTGAGTATGGTCAATTATAGAGAAAATTCCATGTGGTGCTCAGAAGAAGGTATCTTATTTTGTCTTTGGGTGAAATGTTCTGTAGATGTCTATTAAGTCCATTTGAGTAAAAACATCTGTTATTTCCTAATTTCTCTGTTTGGTTTTTGTCTAAAAGTCCTGTCTATCGGTGAGAGTGGGGTTTGGAATTCTCCCCTTAATAATGTGTGGGGTTTGATGTGTGATTTGAGTTTTGGTAATATTTCTTTTTAAAATGTGGGTGCCCTCGCATTTTGGGCATAGATGTTGAGAACTGAGACTTAATCTTGGTGGATTTTTCATTTGATGAATATGAAATGTCCTTCTCCATCTTTCTTTGATTAATTTTAATTTAAATTCTATTTTGTAAGATATTGATATAGCTATACCAGCTTGATCCTTAGATCCATTTGGCTGAAAATCTTTTTCCAACCATTTTCTCTGAGGTAATATCTATCTTTGAAGTTGAGGTCTGTTTCTTTTATGCAGCAGAAGGATAGATCCTGTTTTCATATCCATTCTGTTACCTGTGTCTTCTTATTGGTACATTGAATTCATTGATATGAAGAGATATTAATGACTGGTGATTATTAATTTTTGTTATTTTTTGTTGCTTTACTGTTGGTGGTAGTGTGTGTGTGTGTGTGTGTGTGTGTGTGTGTGTGTGTGTGTGTCTTTTTTTGGGGTTTTTCTGTTATGAGATTGTCTATTACCAGAGTTTTCTTGGGTTCAGCTAACTTGCTTGGATTGGAGTTTCCTTCTAGTACATTTTGTAGTGCTGGGTTTGTGGATACGTATTGTTTATATTTTGTTTTGTCTTAAGATATCTAATTTTATTGGTGTACGATATTTGACTTTTTTTTTCTTTGCATCCATGGTCTCAAGGCATCTGTCCAGGCACTTCTGGCTTACAGAGTTTCCATTGAGAATTCAAGTTTAATTCTACTAGGTCTGCCTTTATATGTTACTTGGTATTTTTCCTTTACAGATTTTAATTTCTTTCTTTATTCTGTATAATTAATGTTTTGATTATTATGTGTTAAGAAGACTTGTTCACTGGTTCAGTCTATTTGATGTTCTGTAAGCTTCTTCTATCTTAATAGACATGTCTTTCTTTAGGTTGGGATAATTTTCTTCTATGCTTTTGTTGCATATATTTCCTGTGCCTTTAAGTTGAGATTCTTCCTTTTTTCTATTCCTACTATTCTTAGGTTTGATCTTTTCATGGTGTCACAGATTTCCTAGAAGATTTGTATTAGGAATATTTTAGACTTAGCACTTTCTTTGAGCAATGTGTCTATTTCCTCTCTCCTATCTTCAATATCTGAGATTCTCTCTTCCATATCTTGTATTATGTTGTTGATGCTTACATCTGTCATTCCTCTTAACTTACCAAGGTTTTTTGTTTCTGGATTTCCCTCAGCTTGTGATTTCTTTATTGCTTCTGTTTCCATTTTCAGGTATTAAACCATTTTCTTTACCTGTCGAGTTTGTTTTTTCTTGGCGTAATTCAGATTCTTTAAGGGATTTAGTGACTTCTTCCATTTTTTAAAGTTTTTTCCTCAATCTCTTTAAGGGGATGGTTCATTTCCTTTTTAAGGGACTCTAACATCATAGGATATATGTGTGCCTAGATCCTGGAAATCCTTCTGTTCTGACTGGTGTGGACTGTACCTGTGCCTATGGAGTTTGCTCTTCCAATTGATGTGCACTGTTCCTGTGCCTATGTAGTTTGCTGGAGTTGCAGCAGGAGGCCTGGCCATAGAAAGGATGATCACATGAGTGAGGTTGGGTGGGAGAGTGGGTTTTTTTGGGAACTGAATCCAGTGGATGGAGCAGTGGTAGTGCAGCCTGCAGTCAGCTCTCTCACCTGTTGGAGAACTGCTCTGGACACCACAAGAGTTGCAGACAGGGCCCAGCTGTCTTGATGGGGCTGAGATGGAAGGGGAAGGGTCATTGGATATGCTGTGGGGTTTAGGGTCTGCTGGAAGGCCAGCCACTCACTTGTTCTTCTACTGATGTGGGTTGTGTCTATGCTTGTACCTGTGTAGCTTGCTGGTAGTACTACCACTGTAGTACCTGGTAGTACCTCTGTAGTCTGTTGCAGTGGAAGACTGGCCACAGGGAGGATCTTTTATACTTTGTACCTGGTTTATTGTCTATAAATAGGAAATACTAATAAATATAATTTCTGCCTTGTTTCAGTGTTTTCCAAAGAAACTCTGCATCACCACATCTTCCTTGTATCAACCCACAAGAAATAGTTTTCATCAACCCCATCCCCAGACATGCCACTGGTATCCTTAATCTCACTTTTCTTTTTTCATGTGTTCGATAGTAGCACTTTTTAATTGTAAAGAACAGTGTGTTTTACAAATCCACTTTATGCAAGTGTATGAGTTATTGTGATACTATTTAACAGTTTTTTTTTTTCCTGTTTGCATTTGGCCCCTCTTGTTCCTTTCACTGATTTCCTGCTTAACTTCAATGAATTTCTAATCTTCTGGTTTCTCTCTAATCCCACGTGTAAGATAAAGCAAAAGATCATTTTCTTTGTGAATCTGTTTTTTTCCCCCTAAACTGGCTGCTATGCTGATTCATTTTTTTTGTCCTGAAAATTGATGTAAATAGTTTCTTCGAAAGCCTAACAACATTCCTTTATATATGCAGCGCATCTTTTTCTTAAGATGTTTAACTGTTACTTAACTGTTGGTTTAACTGTTACAGGGCACCAAGGTGTATTTCCTAGCATGATCAGTGCTAGTACTGCCATAGTGAACATAGACATTTGGGTATATTTCTGAATGCTGACTTTTAAATTTTTGGGGGTGTCTTATTCCTGGATAATACAGTACTTGTATGCTTAAATTTAAATGAAGTTCCGTGCTAGTTTTCACAGTAGCTGCGTTTATTATATTGTCCACCAGTAGTATATATGGAGTGACAATTTTAAACATCTCATTAGCACTTGTTATTCTTGCTGATGGTCATTTTGACTGTGGTGAAAGAGAAGCACACTATAATGTCATCTTCTTTCTTTTTAAAATATGTATGACAACCAAAGTTATTGAACATTTTTCTTGGGATTTTTGGATACAAAATAGACAATGTTAGTAGATATACTTGCTTGTTAGTAAATATTGTAGTTACTAAATGTATCTTGCTTGTCTATTTTTCAATCAATGTATCTGCTCAATTTGTTTTCCCATATATTGATTGCAATATTTTGTTTGGCTCTTTGTTTTTCTTATTTGTACATGTTGTGAATTAATACCCTATAAAATATTGTTTAACTAAAACCTGCTCCTGTCTGTAGACTGACTCTTTAACTATCTTATTTCCTTTGCAATGCAAAAGATTTTCAGCTCTATGAAGTTCCATCTGTCAATCTGTATTATTAATTCTGAAGCGATTGGATTTTTACACAGAGAATCACTACCTGTCTGTGCATTTTGAAGCCGTTCCTCTGTTTTCTTCCATTAGCTAAAGATACCCAGCTATTATATTAAGTTCTGTGAACCACACTGAATTGATTTTTTTGTACAGCATGAGAGATGAAACCTAATTTTATTCTTTTACATGTGAACCACTTTTCCCTTGCCACTTGTTAAAGAGATTGCCTTTTCTCCAATGTGTGTTTTTGACACATATCTTTTTTTTTTAGGCTTTAGCTTTGTGGGTTTATTTCTGAGTCTTTTTTTTTTTTTAATATTTCATTGGATTGTCTTTCAGGTTTTGTCCTATTACTACACTGCTGTGGTTAGTGTGATTCTTCAGTAATTTAAAGTCTTATATTGTGATGTTTATAACATGCAGTTCTTGCTGTGTGTGTCCCTTTGGTTGTGCCTGGAGATGCCCACACCCAGTGTTGGCATGGGCCGTACTCCTGAGAACTTCTCTTTATCTCACAGTTGTGATCGAAATCCTTTGTAATCAACTTCAATTCAGTTAAAAACAAAAGAAAATATTTCACAAAATATTTAGCATAGAAGTGCTTCCATATGTGTCTTAACATAGATTTCTATGAAGAATGTCAATGAAGTTTCAGGACTATTACAATGAATTATACATTGCCTCTTATAATGGGTATTTTTCACACTGTTAATTCTGCTATCAACATAGGGCAGATTTCCATCACTTAATATCTTCTTCAATTTCTTCAGTGTTTATGATTTTTATTGAGGCCTTTCATACCTTTTATATATATATATATATATATATATATATATATATATATATATATATATATATTTTTTTTTTTTTTTTTTTGGTTGTGTTAGGGGTGGGAAGCTGCTGTGCTTATGACTGTTTTCAAGATTTCTTTCATATTAAATCTGTTTTTGATGTACAGAAAAGATATGATAGTTTACAAATTGATTTTGTAACTGGCTGAAGACATTTGTCATTTTATGTGGAGGCATAAAGAGGCACATGTGTAAAGATCAGAGGAGAGCCTGTTCTCTCCTACCATGTTGGATCTGGAAACTGAACTCAGGCCCTCAAGCTTGACATCAAGTGTCTTGACCTGATCATCCACCCAGGATCTCATGATCCTGCTGATGCAGATCAGTTCCCAAAACCATGGAGTGATACCACCCACATTTAGTATGAGTCATTCCACTTTAATTAGTTTCATCTTTATCCACTTTAATCATTTTATTAAAAATGACATGCTTGAGGCCTGTCTCTAGATAATTCTAGATCCTGGTCAAATAAGAAAAGCAGTGACTTAAGAGTGAGGGAGACTTTCTTGCCTCAGACAAGCATAACTTGAGCTTCTGGGCTAATGAACAAGTCAATGGCCATAAAAGCAGCCTTAAATCAATGGCTTCCAGCATTTTGTCTCTTAAACTTAAAGAATGAAGTTCACAAATAACTAGAGAGTGGGTTTATTAATGAGTGTTATCATAAGATTGTAAATTGTGGTTGAAGAGAAATAAAGAAAGCAGAGCTTCTATAAGAAGTAGACCATAGATCCAGGAAGTAGCATCGATATATCAGTCAAGAAGCAATATTTTCATTAGGGGAAGTTGGTGAGGAGCTACATGGTAGAGAATTGGGGGAAGAGTTTCAATACTAAGAAAAACATGCTTACTCTTTAAGCTATTATGCATAGAAGAGCTAGAAATGAGGAAAAGGAAAGATATGCTCTTGGATTAAGAATTATCTCTTTTTGACTCAGCCAACAATGCACCCCAAACCCATAAACATTGCAAACTATTGTCAATGTTTTTGGTAACCCTCCAGAATTTGATGATAAGGTCCTATTCCTTAAGATGCTATCACACTTGAGTAATATAATATGAACAAATCAAACTAATACTCATCTATAAGCTTAATGTCTACTGGCTAGATTTCATAGATCTGGAAAGTGCTATGCATGCTATCAGAGGAGAAAATAGTAATTAATATCATTCAGCTGTGAACTCTGAGAGCTGATCTGGTAACACATCACCACCATTAGCTCTACAGCTATTAGAAATTGATAGGGCTGGGGGAGGGGGAAGATAGTTTTCTTTAAGAGTTTTTCCCCTAGTAAATCAAAGATACTACAATACAAATTCATGATTTCAAGACTTCATGGGCAACACAAATTGGTCTTGAAGTGTTTAAAAACTAAAAGTGATGACACCGAGTTGTGTGGGTAAGGAATAAGGTGGTAGATCTGGGAGGACCTGTGGGAAGAAAAATATGATTAAAATAACACATACAAAATTCTCAAAAAGTTAATAAATATGTTCAGGGAACGTTTGTACACTGTCAGTACACCTCCCCATTATTAATTTTTGTTAATTTGGCTTCTAAATATTTTCCATTCTGACTGGGGTGAGATGGAATCTCAATGTAATTTGAACTTTCAATTCTTGTATCGTCTTCTAAAATTTCAGTCATCATAGTGAAGAAAAATAGTAAGAGAGGATAGCGTCAGCTCATTTGTGACTGTAAAGGACTCCTTCACTTATCCCCACTTAGTGTACCATTGGATATAGGTCCGTCACAGACACTCTCTATTACTTTAAGGACATTTCACTAGGAAGGTTGTAGAATTTTGCTAAACAGTTGTTTTCCATTTACTGAAATTAATATGGGACTATGTCATTAATTATGCTTATTGATTTATTTTTAACTTTATGTGTCCTGTGATATCTTTTCCTCCGTTTTCTATTCTGTCTTTGACATTTACCGTTCTTGCTTCTTTATCTTAACATATGTGGATATCTGTTGAAGTTCTGGCCGAAGTTTCTTTGTTTTCTGTCCTGTCATATTGCTACTTTACTTTCTCAATTGTTCTCCTTACATATATATATATATATATATATATATATATATATATATATATATATATATATATATTACAAGGGTGTGGGATAGGGTAAAAATGATAAGGGAAAAAAGATAAATTGATTTGATCTAAACACATCATATGCATGTATGAAATTTTCAAAGAATGAAAACTGAAAAAAGAGAACAGACAACTTTGTCTTATGCTGATATCACCAGAGAAGCTTCCTCCTGCGGCAGATGGGAAAAAAAATATAGAGACTCACAGCAAGACATTATGCAGAGACAGACCTTAGAACACACAGCTGTAATTGGGATGTCTCCATCAAATCCCTCATTTCAGAGTTCAGGATTCCCACAGAAGAGGAGGTGGAAAAATTGTGAGATCCAGAGCAGATGGAGGACACCACAAAAATGGCCCTCAGCATCAACAAATCAAAATTCATATGAACTCATTGAGACTGAAACAGTAACTCAGGTACTATGTGGGTCTGAACCATGTCCTCTGCAAATACATTATAGCTTTCAGGTTAGTATTTTTATAGGACTCCTGAATGTGTGAATGAGTGGGTCTTTGATTCTTATTTCTTCTCTTGGTGGTCTTTTCCTTCTCTTGGTTTGCCTTCTCTAAATTCGATATGATGATTTTTGTTTTATCTTACTGTATTTTATTTTGTTATGCTTTGTTATTATCTCTTAGAAGCTTTCTAGTTTCTAATAAGGGACAGAAAAGGAGTTTATTTATATGGGAACTGTGAGGAATAGAGGGAGATGAAACTCTAATCAGTATATATTGTGTGAGAAAAAAGTCTAGTTTAAATAAAGAAGAAAGGAAACAAAAAATAGACCTGAAATTAAAGAAAATATAGAAAGGAATTAATAAAAAATTCAAAATTTGGTATCAACACAGATATTACCATAATGACTCATATAATGTATCCATGTGTGAAAAAATGTTCTTTTAGAGTTTAATACATTTACTTTCACTATGGACACAACCTATAAGGAATCCTGAGATAGCTTCTTAAAAATATATTTTTTCTAATTATAGGAATGCAATAAATAACTGTTTCATACATGTGACATTTACACAGCATTGTGAACTCACAGCATGAGATCATCACACTTCTGAGAGTAAGTCTGCAAGGGAAATTCTCAACACCAAGTATCTTTTCACCAAGTTGCAAAATGCAAAAAAAAAAAAAAAAAATGCCTGAAGCCTGCCTCAGAGTCCAGGAGAATATTGGCAATATGTTATTTTCATTTTTTTCTAGATCCTGTGGATTTTATTGTTTAGCAAATACAAGAACTGGAGGCCAGACTTTTAGGTATGTTGATGAGTTAATGCAATCTTTCTTGCACATAGGTTTTCACTGAGACTCTAAATACAGCTCCAAGATGTTCAGCATCATGTCTTTCATTATGAAGTGTCCCAGGAGTGTGAGGGATTTAATACATTTCTGAGTACCTTGTTCAAGATTTATGCTTCTTTTCTCATCTGATCTGAACTGATTTGAGCCTTACAACATTTGATTTTGAATGTAGCACATTTCAAGAATTGTTATATTATGACATATAATCAAAAAGAATAAAGCTCCTTTTCTTCCTTTTGTAAAGAATTTTATGTTGCTTAACTTTAACATGTAACATGATTAACTGTCCAAAATCTTTGTTAAGATTATATTATGAATAATATTATTCATTATAAAATGCTTGAATCAAAAGGAATATACTAAAATGGATGTTATTGCTCACATGTTTTGTCTCTTGAATTTGGAAAGGAAGATTTGTCTCAATAAGCTCACACTCAATAAGCATGTTCAGGATATGGTATTCTGGCCTTTTGGTCTTAAAATAAAGTTGCTTATATTTTCATATGAGGCTTGCTATCTTTATAGTTATTCAGGGACATGAACTATGATTTCTTGAGGAAAGATTGATATTTACCCTTACTAGAATGCACTAAAGGCAGTCAGTACTTCCCTCCAGGTGCAAAATGGAAGTTCATACACAAATCAATGTATGTCTCTAGAGAGTCTGCCCTGAGCAGCCACTTATGAGACATTTTCTTCACTTGAATAAAGATGACTAATCATATTAAATTGAAATTTTTAGATTTATTTTATTTTAAGCATCTAACTGTCTTTCCTGAATTTGTACATGTGCACCGTGTGCATGCCTGGAGTTTGATGAGCCCAGATGACTTGCAGACTACTTTGAGAGGTCATATGGGTGATGGGAATGGAACCTGTGTCCTCAGCAAAATTAGCAGTTGCTATAAACCTCTGAGTCATCTTACATGCCCCCATACTGTATTTTTAAAGGACTTTTCTAGGAATTAATTTCAGCTAAGAAACAGAACAGTCATTTCTTCTCAGGTATCACAGCTCAAAATAATGCCATAGCAATTCTGTATATGGAATGTTTTAGATGCAAATAAAATGTCTATTTTGAAGATTACTCTGAAAATATCTCACTGGTCACTTCCCTAAACGTTATATTCAGACAGATACATGTTAACCCTGAAACAATTCATCTATTGCCTCCTTAGTATGCTCTGTGAGAGTTATTTGTTTATATGCCTGTTTTATCAACTGAGTGTTAGTGACACTATTGGATTCACTGTGAGTTTTAGATTGAGTAAAACACTGGCTGAATAGATAACAGCGCCAGATACCAGGGTGGCTTATGCACTCATTCAGCTCTGGATTTCTTAGGTTATAACAGCAGAAGTATAGGGAAAAATTGAGAAGCAAATTTCTGATGCACAGAAGTTGAATTATACTTCCTTCATGTAAATGCTTGTGCTATTATCTGGTGTAAAAAAGAAATAATCAGTATATAACTACAATCCAACATAGTGTCAGTGATTAATGCATTATCATTCAAAGAATATATACAACATGTCAGAAAATTTGAAACCCTGATGACAAACCACTTTTGCAATTATCATTCAAAGTAACCTGCACAAATACTCATTGAAACTGATTAATCAATGGAAAAATTAGAGCTATTAACTTTATATAATTATAATTAAGTTTATTAATAATATAATTTTTTTAGATATCATATAAACGTCTGTATTGTGGGGGGAAGAAAGAATGGATGGAAAGAGAAAAAGGACAGAAAAAGACAAACTTTTAAGAATAATATATTCTCTAACAACACAGCGACAATGATTTATGATTGTTTTGATATTGCTCTTTACATAAAAAATAGACTACTTTTCACACAAATTGATAAAGCTAGAAATCTTCTCCTTGGAAATAAAAACATGGGGAATTATTCTTGTATATAATGTTTGATATTAAACTAGATAGCAAACTTTTTTTGTCAGTAATCTTCCTATTGACGAATTCAAATTTATGAGCAAAACTATAAGTCAAGATGAAAATTTTGTGAGTATAATTTTACTGTTCCTTTCTTCATTTTCCCTTGTCAAAGCTTTTATTTAAAAAAATAGAAATACATATGCCAATTGACAACAAAATGCTTACAGCTCAAAACAGTGATCAACATTGATAAATGCTGAAGATATAGGGAAAGAAATAGGATCTCAATTTGTGATATACAACTGTTTAGTAGGTTCAATGGAGGTGGTTCAGTGGGTAGAGTATCTGTTGTGCAGACACCTGAACCCAAGTTTAGATCCCAAGCTGTGGGATTCTGTATGCTGTGAATATCTGTTGTTCTCATTGTTTGATAAATGAAGCTGCTTTGGCTTATGGCAAGGCCGGACAGAGCCAGGTGGGAAATTCAAGCAGAGATACAGGAAAAGGGTGGAGTCTGAGAGATGCCATGCAGCAGCCCAAGGAGCAACATGCCAGCTGACTGGATATGCCATGGCTACATGATAATACTTACATTATTAGAAAAGGGTTAATTTATGATGTAATAGCTAGCTAGCAATAAGCCTGAGCCATAGATCAAAGAGTTTGTAATTAATAGTAAGCCTCTGACTGGGCAGGAGAGATTCGTCTGTCTACACAGCACTCTCATAAAAGCTGAGCTTTGGAAGGACACACCTGCAACATCGTGACTGGAAGGAGAGAAAGGTGGACATTAAAGACCTGGCAGCTGGTAATTCTAGCATAAATGGAGAGAACTTGGCTCAGTGAGAGATTTTGTCTCAAAAAATTAAGGAGGAAAGCCATAGGAAAACTTAACTGATATCAACATACGGTGATATTTTCTTTGTGCACTCCAATAAAGCTTATCTGAGGATCAGAGGACAAAGCCAGCCACTATAGTAAACATAGATATCAGGCAATGGTAGCACATGAATTTAATCCTAGCATTTGGAAGCCAGCAATTCATCAGGATCTCTCTGAGTTAAAGGCCACACTGGGAAAAGAGCCAGGCATGGTGTCCCACCCCTTTAAATTCCAACATTAGTTAACCATAAAAGTCTGGAGGTCTGTACAGACAGACAGGAAGTGACAGAGCTGGTCAGAAATAGGAAGCAATGGAGATGGGCAGAGAGAGGAAGTAAGAGAGTAGGGACAGAAAGGCATATAGGTGTGAGTATACAGGAAGTAGGTCTCTCTTGGGCTGAGGATTTCCTAGGGTAAGAACTTGTGGCTGTGGCTTGTTCTGTTCCTCTGATCTCTCAGCTTTCACCCCAATATCTGGCTATGGGTTTTTATTTAATAAGGCCATTTAGCAATATGTGTTACATCAACCTCTATCTTATATATGCATGTGTCTGAACACACACACATACACACACACACACACACACACACACACACACACACACACACACATTGAGAGAGAATGCCTCATAAACTCTCCTCATCCTTACATTAAAAATGTATTTTACTCGGGGCCTAGCCATGGATCTCTGCATCCAGATCCCTCAGTAGTTGGATGGGGTTTCTAGCACGACAACTAGGGTGTTTGACCATCCCATCACCAGAGTAGGTCAGTTCCGACTGTCTCTCGATCATTGCCAGCAGTCTGTTGTGGGGGTATCTTTGTGGATTTCTGTGGGCCTCTCTAGCACTTTGCTTCTTCCTATTCTCATGTGGTCTTCATTTACCATAGTCTCCTATTCCTTGTTCTCCCTCTCTGTTGTTGATCCAGCTGGGATCTCCCGCTCCCCCAAGCTCTCTTTCCCTCAACCCTCGCCTTTCATTACCCCCACTCATGTCCAGGCTGTTCATGTAGATCTCTTCCATTTCTCTGTCTTTGAGTGATCCCCGTGTCTTTCTTGGGGACCTGCCCGGGTAGACCTCTGGGAGTCCAATTATCGAGAATGAGGAGGGTTTATATGAGCGAGAATTGTTGAGACCAAGGTTGGATAAAGCACAGGGACAAATAGCCAAAAGAATGGAAACACATGAACTATGAACCAATGGCTGAGGGATCCCCCAACTGGATCAGGCCCTCTGAATGGGTGAGACAATTGATTGGCGTGATCTGTTTGAGAGGCATCCAGGCAGTGGGACCGGGTCCTGTGCTCATTGCATGAGTTGGCTGTTTGAAACCTGGGGCCTATGCAGGGTCGCTTGGCTCGGCCTGGGAGGAGGGGACTGGACCTACCCGGACTGAGTCTACCAGGTTGATCTCAGTCCGTGGGGGAGGCTTTGCCCTGGAGGAGGTGGGAATGGGGGGGTGGGCTGGGGGGAAGGTGAGGGGGTGTGGAGGGGGGAGAATAAGGGAATCTGTGGCTGATATGTAGAACTGAATTGTATTGCAAAATAAAAAAAAATGTATTTACTCATTCCAGACAGAAGTAAAGCTGGGCAAATAAATTGCTTGAAGTACTTAGGCAGCCAGTAGGTAAAAGATTCCCACATAGTATTTAGTAAGAATTCTCTACAGTTGTTATTTCACAAATTAAACTTTGAATATATCTTTTAAAACATGTATTCTCCACATGATGAAAAATAATGACTACTGTATTACTTTGCTCTAACAAAATACCATATATTAGCGCAATGGGGAGCAAGACAATAAACAGTACTCTGCCATGACCTCTGCGTCAGCTCTAGATCTGTGGTCCTGCCCAGGCAGAGTTCCTTCCTTACCTGTTTAAACTATGAGGATGATGAACTGTGAAATGGTAGTGTAAGTGAGATAACCCTTTCCCTCCACAAGTGGCATTTGGTCATGGAGTTTTATCACAACTATACTAACCCTAACTAAGACAACTGGAAACCATCAGGGTAAGCAATCAAAGTTAAAATTGGGAGTATTATGAAACAGAAGAAAGAGTAATAGGAGGCTAGAAGCAGATATTTGTATGTTGTGAGATTATGTAAATAGGATTAAGTTCTTCTGCCGAATTTCATCTGAAAAAAGAAATGAATGAAAAACTTAAAAATAGCAAAACTTATTGAATTATATAATATTAACTTATTTAAATTAATTATACTAAATCTGACTAATGATAGGGGACTTGATGTCAGGTAAAAATCAGATATACTTCCTCAGGTCCTCACATTTAAAAAATACTATTATGTGTATTTAGTGTATGGATACATATATGCTTGTGTGAGTGTGTGATTGGGTGAGCTTGCATATGTGTGAAACAGAGGTCAATATTGAATATTTTTCCAATTGCATCTTAATTTCTGATATAGGTAGTTTCCTGAATGTGGAAATCACTGTTTCAGCTAAAGTGTTTATCCAGGGAATCCACAGGATTCACTTCTGTGTCTCACATAGCTCTGTCTAAGGATGTGTGATGCCACTGCCCAGATTTTGCACAGTGCTGGTTGTCTGAACTAGGGTTCTCTTGCGTATCAGCATGGACTTTACCATCTGAGGCATTCTCTCACTCTACAACACATATATTTTTGTCACAACAATTGTGGGGTTTTTTTTGAAAAAAAGTCACTTAAGTATAATCTTTCATGTTTCTTTCTTGTTCAGAATTTTACCTTTAAAAGATTTTTTTCATGCAATATATTTTGATCACGCTTGTCCCCTCCTCCAACTTCTTCCAGACACTCCCCATCCTCCTTCCCATCCAACTTCCTGCTATCTCTCTCTGTCACTGTGTCTGTCTCTGTCTTTTTCTCACCCCATCTCAAAAGAAAAGGAACAAAAGTTATAGACAAAAACAAAATATACAAAAAATAAAATAAACAAATGTGTAAGGCAAAAAAAGCCAATATTAGGCAACCCCCCCCATACACATATAAAACTAAAACAAACAAAAACACTGAATTCAATTTGTTTTGGCCAACTACTTCTCTTGGATTTGGGTTGTGTACTGGCCTGTGTCATCCAGAGGCATTCTCTTGGAGAAAACTGATAATCACTTTCCCGGCAAGTATCAGTTACACATATTGTCTCTGTTTAGGGTGAAATTTTGCTTCCATTTCCTCTTTTCAGTGCTATGATTTTGTGTGCTTGAACTTGTGTATGTCTTGTTCACGCTTTTGTAGTCTCTGTCAGCTAATATGTGCATCATCCTTGTTGTGTCTGGATGATACTGGATGACAATGGCACAATTAGACACATCATCAAGCAAAATGCTAGTGACAGGAATGAGTTACATGTTGTTGAGTTATTGTCAAAAGGGATTCTACAGATACTTGCAAATATCACAGGCTATTGGAAGGTTACTTGTTGCTCTCTAAAACCTGATTGTAACACTGACTTGTGGAGAAATTGAGGTAGTGCTTCACATCTACTGATTAGTATCATGGTGCTGGAAGGTACTACGCATACTACTGGAAGAAAAAGGTAATCAATAATATCACCCAGTTACAGACCCTGAAACCTACAACAGAAACCTGATTACAAGATATATCAGTACAATAGTGGCAGAAATATAATGGGAGCAACCATTTACTTTTTGGTTGAAATTGAGGACCATGTCATATGATGGAAATCAACCTAGTATTGATAAAATGGTCAAAAACCTAAGACAATATTGATCATGACATACAGGAAAATATACTATTACTATTCTTCTAATAAAATAATTTCTAACACCACATTCATAAATGCATCATTCTACTCTCGTGAGATAAAATAATAAGTCCTGAGGTGATGGATGACACCAAAGAAAAATTTGAAGTTTAAAGCTTTCTTGCTCAATTTTCTCTTAAAATGTCTTAAATATTCCTGAGGGTCTTTTTTGTAACAGAAAATAAAAGAATACAAAGGTGATCAGTTTTTTTCCTTTTCACATGAGCATATTGTCAGAATTTAGAGGATCAATGCCAGTGTATCTTAATGTACTAATTTTAAATTAATAATAAAAAGTCTTTTATCTAGCAATTGATTTAATAAAAATCAATGTTGTTGAGTTATTGTCAAAAGGGATTCTACAGATACTTGCAAATATCACAGGCTATTGGCAGGGTTACTTGTTGCTTTCTAAAACCTGATTGTAACACTGACTTGTGGAGAAATTGAGGTAGTGCTTCACATCTACTGATTAGTATCATGGTGCTGGAAGGTACTATGCATACTACTGGAAGAAAAAGGTACCTTATCTTTATTGTGCATGAATGTAACTAACTGAAAATTCATATTTTTATGATATTTGGTGAGTATCTATTTCAGTAGAATAAGAATAACCTATGCTGAATACTTATTAAAAATAGGCTTTTGATAAGCTTTCAATCCTTTCCACATATATATCTAAACATATGTATTCATATATATGTTTAGATTTTTAAAATGACAACATTACACATGATTGTAGTAACAATTTCAGTTCTACACTTAATTTTATACACACAATTCAGTTTTATTAACAGTGCTGAAGTTGGGGATCTTCTCTAACTCTCTTTATGAATGAAGCAAATTTAGAGATATAAAATGCATTCTAAGACATAATGTTCAAAATAACTAGGAATGAATGAATGAAATTCATATATAACTAATATAAATGCTATGCAGAGTATCACACTGGCCTACATCCTTGACAATAATCATCTGATCATCTGATTATTCACTGACCCTACAATTCAGACTAGGAGAAGGAAAAAAGAAAACATTAGAAATCAGAATACTAGGTGTCTGGAATAATCAAATAGAAGTCATTTATTTAAATTATATATATATATATATATATATATATATATATACTTAAGCTGCATATTGCTATATCTTTATATTATGTTTTTTTTTTATTTTGCAATACAATTCAGTTCTACATATCAGCCACGGATTCCCTTGTTCTCCCCCCCTCCCGTCCCCCTCACCTTCCCCCCCCCCCCATTCCCATCTCCTCCAGGGCAAAGCCTTCCCCACATACTGAGGTCAACCTGGTAGACTCAGTCCAGGTAGGTCTAGTCCCCTCCTCCCAGGCCGAGCCAAACAATCCTGCATAGGCCCCAGGTTTCAAACAGCCAACTCATGCAATGAGCACAGGACCCGGTCCCATTGCCTGGATGCCTCCCAAACAGATCAAGCCAATCAACTGTCTCACCCATTCGGAGGGCCTGATCCAGTTGGTGACCCCTCAGCCATTGGTTCATAGATCATGTGTTTCCATTAATTTGGCTATTTGTCCCTGTGCTTTATCCAACCTTGGTCTCAACAATTCTCGCTCATATAAACCCTCCTCATTCTCGATAATTGGACTCCCAGAGATCCACCCAGGGCCTAGTCATGGATCTCTGCATCCAGATCCCTCAGTAGTTGGATGAGGTTTCTAGCACAACAATTAGGGTGTTTGGCCATCCTATCACCAGGCTAGGTCAGTTCGGGCTGTCTCTCGACCATTGCCAGCAGTCTGTTGTGTGGGTATCTTTGTGGATATATTATGTTTTATAATTCATTTATAAAATATATTTTGCAATTTATTCATATAATTATATAACATAACATTTATTATTTTCCAAATATATGAGTCAAAATTCAAAGTGTTTTATATTTAATTAGTTTCTTTGTTAGCGACAGGATATTACTCTGTCCCTCAGGCTGGACTGGAACTATGTATCCAAAGTTGTCTTTCAAACTCATGACAATCAACCTGCCTCCAAAACCTTACCTCTGTGATTAGAGTTGCAAACCTTCAAACTTGGCTTCAAAGTAGTTTGAAAACATTATCTCTTCTGAGTTCCACTACGGACATTTGATGTTGAATGCTATTAGTCATATTTTAAAACAGTTGCACCTCATATCTGTAGATGAACAGTCTTGTTAAATAAGAAACACAGAGCCAATGCAGAGATGAAAGCTCAAGAGGTCAGAGCTAAAAACCTTACCCTTCACTGCTGCTGTTGTCCTCTTCAGCAAGAGACCTACTTCCTATGTGTTTGTCTTTTTTATAGACTTTCTATTCTGCCTTCTCATTGGTTGTAAACCCAACCACATGACCTCCTCATCACTGCCTGTCTATACAGACCTCCAGGTCTTCTATGGTTGGTATTGAGATTAAAGGCATGTGTCTCCATGCTGGCTGTATCCTTGAACACACAGACATCCCCCTAGCTCTGCCTCCCAAGAGCTGGGATTAAGGGCATGCACCACTACAGCCCAGTTTCTACTATGGCTTTCTATTAGCTCTGACCCCCAGGCAACTTTATTAACATACAAATAAAATCACATTTCAGTACGATTAAAATATCACCATACATATCTATCTCATAGTAGTTACCAAGATTGGTTTTTCTGGAGTTTCACACCAAAACACTGCAAAAACTAGGGTGGAACTGAAATGGAACATTAGTATAATCATCTTTATATATTCTTAATATTTTTTGAAAAACAAAATGAAGAAATTTCTATTATAGTTGAATATTTAAGAATCTCATTATAGTAATTAGAATTGAATTAGAAATATAGCTATTATTGATTTTTTCATTACAAAAGTTACATTACAAAAGGTTGAGAATGGTGAAACCAAACATAAAATTACACCTATAGCATGAACAATTAATCTGTTGAAATTTACTTTCTTTCTTACTGCAAATATATTGGATAAAAACAATTGTTTGTACTCTATATGGAAACAGTAAAATCTGGTACAAGAGATTGTTTTACAAGGTCAGATGTCTAGAATAAAAGAATAGGGATTGAAGTGTAAATTGGTTGAATCTAGTATGCCTGGCTTGCAGATCCTCATCTAGCTTCTCAATAGCTTCCTCATTTTAAGTGTGTTGTTTTTCTTTGTCATATACTTTAAGAAGAACCCTCAAAAGTCTACTTTTGATTATAATAAATTTGGAATGAATTTTCTTATGTATTCTTCTCATCTAGGTGAGTTTTACTTGACATTGCATAGAAAACTGAAAAACTATTAATCCTGAAAGTGCTCTGCTTTAGATATACTTCATTTAAAATATTTATATTTGTCATTTTAAATCATGTACATCCATGTCTGTGTTGAGGCATGTGCACTTAAGAGCAAGTGACTGAGGATGCTTGAGTTATCAGGTACCTCCAGTTTATAATGTGTATTGGGAATCAAACTCGGTTTTGCTGAAAAAAGACAAAACATAAACAAACAACAACAAAAAACAAAAACAGTATGAATCCTTGACTACTGGAGAACCTCTCAAGCCTCCTTATCCGTGTTTCACTGAATATATATCCATATATATTTTCAAAAAATCATTATATATTGATGCATATGTTGAGTCAAGAAAAATTCCAAAAATAGAACAGATAGGTTTAATGGGGTCTAGCTCAATATTCAAATTTTGGCAACAAACAGTACTTGCCTTTTTATCTTTACTTATATTTACACTTGAAATTCCATTCACTATACTACAGTTTTCAGAACCTTCCCCTATACATTTCCTATCATAGGAACTATTTGGGTAGCAATCTCTTTCCAAAGGCAAGACTTGCCTGGTCATGTCATACTCATGCTATACTGTGTGTGTGTGTGTTAATAGATTGATATTGGGCAGATAATAATCTTCTCTGAGGCTGAAAAACATCATCTCAAAGTCAAATTTTCATTCTCCTGATCCTTAATACTTACTGCACCTAAAACTAAAGCACCTATTTTTTAATCAGATTTAAGAAACATGCATAATTAATTCATTAAAATGACAGAAAGTGATCAATGTCCTTTTTTGGGGGATGTAGACATCATTAAAACAGGTTGAAATGGTATAGGAGAAATTTTGTCTGCAATTTGATTTTAGAGATAACAGATAAAGAAGGTTACAAAATTTAATTTGATCAAATGCTCAGGACCACTAACCAAAAAGACAGAGGAAATAATGAAGCATTTTACTACACCAGATACAGAAAACTTAGTAATAAATATGAAAAAATTAACATGTTATAATAGGAAAAGGTAAGAATTTTATTTAAAAATATATGATACTAGTCTGATTTATATTTTGTCAGTTTTTTAGTTGCACATAGAAATTTACTTTTAAATTTCTCACATTTCTCTTGTGAAGATGCAAGAATCTGACTTGAAGATATTTGACACTTAAACTTCCCATTATTAACAATGGGTCTCCTAAAACTAACTTCAGAGAATAAAGGTGAATTTGAAGTGATACTAAACTGGCTAAATGTGAAGGTTATTAGAATGATAGGCATGTTGATGTTTTATTTGGAAACTCTCAGTTGGTATGAGACTGATGAGGGTGACTTCCACAGATTAATTTAATTATCTGAAGAAATGTTTGTCTGAGTACTCTAGGAAGATAAAAAATCATATACAAATTATAAGGTGAATTAATATAAAAATGAGGCTTTGAGAATATATATATATATATATATATATATATATATATATATATATATATATATATATATATATATATATATATATTTGAATGAAAGGAAAAATCTGTAAATATATATTGCAAAGAAATTTGTCCATGCCAAGAGTGATTTTAGATAATACAGACAAGCTGCATGAATTAACATGGACAGAAACCAGGCCACACTATAGTTGTATCTTTATTTAACAAATTTGCACTCTATTGTTAAGATCCATTTTGCTAATTCTAACTACCCTTTGATCTTAATAAATTGAATTATATGCCTAAATGAAGTCTCATTTCAGACTCTTATTTATGTAAATAGAACTTGGTTATCCATCCATATTCCACATTAAAATTGTTTTTTATTGTTTCTCTGCTCACTTGCTTCAGCATCTGAATAATAAATTAAGTGATAGAGAGTTTCAGATGGTAACAATCGAGAAATAAACTTAAGATAGAAACAAAAATCAGTGGTTACAGGGTAAGAGAAGAATCACATATCATAAAGAAATGTGTCATTCAATGATTGATAGCAATTATTAAAAATCATTGACAGAATGTATTGTAACAGATTGCTTATTCCTTTTAAAAGTATCATAACAGAGGACATGATAACATCCTCAATTGTAGGAAGTTGCTAAGTATTTCACTAATCACTACTTCCTGATTAGGAAGTTGAGATAATTTAAAATAATGGCATTGCTACTGTGTCCATTTCACATTTGGAACGTTTCTTAAATACGAAAGTGGACGGCAAAAAAGCACTGAAAATATGAAGACATCCCAGCACTCTTTAGAAAATAAATATACAAGCAAAGCATGTAAACCCACTGTCACTCCATATTCTAGCAATCTAGGGTAAAATGAAGATGAAACAGCTTTCCTGCCTGAGATGGAGATATCAACTGCATTAAATCAGATCTTTTGGTATTTAAGTGAAAGACAGGTTTTTTTTTTCTCTCTGAATCTGAATTACCTGCCTCAAATAACTTCTTAAATTGGACTAAGCAGTATTGAGTCTGTGGGTTGTTTTTCTATTCCCTTTGCTTGACACACAGTTCAGTCCTCTATTTTTTTTTCCTTTGACTGCGAGAGAATATTTAATAACAGAGACTATATCAGTAATGTAGAAATGAAATGTTTCAAATTGCATCGGTGTCCCCAGTGTCTGCTTCAGGCTTGTCCCAAGAAAAGCACATATTTTGAAGTAGTTATAAAGGGCTCTCGTTTTGAATAGATAATTTATTTCACAAGATACACATTTCTCTCCTTTGAAAACAAGTGGAAAATAAGGGCTTTGTTCTCTTCCCAGTATAATTGTCTAGAGAACACTGCTATGTATACCTATCACTTCAGTTTTTACCCTGTTAAAATATATAATTTAACAGTAAGTGCACATGCACATGAATATATAACTTGGAATTTTCTTAATTTGGCCATTGAAATAGTTTTCTAAATTCAAGCTTACTAATCTACCATCATAGAGTGGAGAACTAAAGTGAATTTGACCTCTTCTTTGGTATTCATTTTGAATATGATTTGGGCATTCATTCTAGAAATTTGTCATAGTATGCTTAGTGTGGTTTTCACTTGTAATTTGTTTTCACAGTTTTTCAATGTTGTTGATACTGAAAGCTGCCTTGACAATGGTCTGCTAGTGGTCATTTCCCACAGGACAGCTAGGAACAGACTGTCCACTAAGTCTACCCAGCTCCAGAGTACTGGCTGATCAATTATGCCACACGCTGTGATGGTATAATATCTTGGAAGCTGCTTGCTTTAAATTGCCAATTAAAGTCACACCTTGGAAATCTCAATAGCACTCAGGACAGTGGCTCATAGTTCCCATCCTCAGCTTCTATGGACTTTATTTATACGGCTCCAGTTTTGCTGTGTAAAACCCAGTGTCTATTAGTAATAAACTATTTATTTTGCTTTCTGATTTTACTAGTAAATAAAAGTGTGCTTTCAAAATTAAAGATCTTAAAATAAAATAGAAACAGATATAATCTCTTCTATTCTACAAAGATATATAAGTTTAAACATTATAAGGCTAAAATATGAAGAGAATTATACTTCAAAGTTCACACAGTTCTTTCAAATACAGGAAAATAGAATTTATTAGTAAATAAATTTTTCATTTAAAGGTTATTTAGCAACCTATCCTCAAAGTGTTATTGAATTAATTGGATTTTTTTCTTTCATCTGTATATAGTTACTTGTATGTATGTTTTCAGGGATGACCATTTCATATTAGATAAGCAACTGGTGTGCTCTTCCCTGTGGAAGACTATTTCTTAAAGTGATGTTGAAATCAATAACATTATAGCTTAAAAGAGGCTCAAGTGATATATTTAATTAAAGTTGCCTTCCATTTTGATCATACTATCAATTTATTCATTTCTTAATATTGTTTATGAGGTTATTCTTTATAGATCTCAATATGCAGAATTTTATTTCCCAAAAGAATCTGACAGACTATTAAAATTTGAAAGCATACTTTAATTTTATTCTTAGTACTAAAATATATGTATAGCTAATGAAAATAAGTAATGAATAATTAAAACAAACTCTTAAAATCATTCTACTTAAATATTTACCATTAAGTTGAAATAATAATTATATACTGCATAGTAGACACCATCTAATTGAATTTAACAAAATAGTATTTATTTACTGGAACAGTAAATTTAGTAAATACAGCTATGTATTTTATATATACTTTATGCCAAATAGGAATAGCATTTCTGATTCATGCCCAAAGAGTTATTAAGAATCAATTCAGATTCATAGATCATGGTCAATGTGTCTTCACAAACTATCTAAAGACATAAAAATTATTGCAAATTTTAATAAATGTTTCTATATAATCAAAATAACCCTAATAATTCTATTTTAGATAATTTTTGCTGCAGAATTGCAATATTTTATAAAGCAATATAATGTGAAACACTTCATTTTCAGTAAGACTATTTCATTTACAAAGCATTGTTTTTAATGAATATCAAATAATAATTATCCTTACAATGTACATAAGAAAATTAATATCCAGGTTCTGACTATTACAAATAATGCTGCTATGAATGTATTTGACCATGTGTCCCTGTGGTATGATTGAGCATTCCTTGGGTATATGCCCAAGAGTGTTATAGCTGGGTCTTGAGTAAGATTGATTCCCAATTTTCTGAGAAACTGCCACACTGATTTCCAGAGTGGCTGTACAAGTTTGCACTCCCACCAACAGTGGAGGAGTGTACCTCTTGCTCCACATCCTCTCCAACATAAGCTGTCTGCAGTGCTTTTGACTTTAGCCATTCTGACTGGTGTAATATGGTATCTCAAGAGTCATTTTGAGTCTCCCTGATAACTAAGGATGTTGAGCAATACCTTAAATGTCTTTTGGCCATTTGAAATTCTTCCTTTGAGAATTCGCTGTTTAGCTCTATAACCCATTTTTTAATTGGATTGTTTGTTATTTTGATGTCTAGTTTCTTGAGTTCTTTGTATATTTTGGAGGTCAGCCCACTGTTAGATGTGGGGTAGGTGAAAACCTTTTCCCATTCTGTAGGCTGTTGTTTTGTCTTATTTACTGTGTCCTTTGCCTTACAGAAGATTTTCAGTTTCAGGAGATCCCATTTATTAATTGTTGCTCTCAGTGTCTGTGCTACTGGTGTTATATGTAGGAAGTAGTCTCTTGTGTCAATGTGTTATTCATAATAGTCAGAACCTGGAAACAACCTAGATGCCCTTCAACTGAAGAATAGATAAAGAAAATGTGGTACATTTACACAATGGAATGTTATGCAGTGGTAAAAAACAATGTGAAATTTTCAAGCAAATGGATAGAACTAGAAAACATCATCCTGAGCAGGTAACCCAGACTCAGAAGGACTAACATGGTATGTACCCACTCATAAGTGGATACTAGATACAAAGCAAAGGATAACCAGACAACATCCCACAATTTCAGAGAAACTGGTTAAAAATGAAGACCCAAAGAGGGATGCATGGATCATCCTAGGAAGGGGAAATAGATGAGATCTCCATGAGTAAACTGGGGATGAGGAGTGGGCCATGGAAGGTAGGGGACAGGAGATGAAAACATAAGGGAATGAGATGGTTGAGTTGGAACAGGGATGGCATGGGGAAGCAATGAAAGAGATACCGTCATGGAGGGAAACATCATGGGGATAGAGAGAATCCCGGTGCTAGGAAAGTTGTCAGGAATCCTCAAGGATGACTCCAGCTTTAATTACTAGAAATAGTGGAGAGTGTACCTGAACTGAACTGGTTTACCCCAGTGATCAGATTGGTGAATACTGTAACTGTCATCACAGAGCTTTTCTCCAATGACTGATGGAGGCAGATGCAGAGATCCACAGCCAAACACCAGGCAGAGCTCAATGAGTCCAGTCAAAGAGAGAGAAGAGGGTTTCTATGAGCAAGTGTATCAGGATCATGATAGGGAAACCTGCAGAGATGACCAAATCAAACTAGTGGGAACTCATGAAAGTTGAATCAATGGCTTTGGTGCCTGCATGGGACTGGACTAGGCCCTCTGCATGGCAAGACAATTGTGTAGCTTGATCTGTTTGGGGGGGCCTTCTGGTGGTAGAATCAAAATCCATCCCTGGTGCAAGAGTGGGCTTTTTGGAAAGCCCCCCACTACCTATGAAGGGATAACTTGTGCAGCCTTGAGACAGAGGGAAGGGCTTGGACTTGCCTCTACTGGATATGCCTCCCTATGGGAGGCCTTGCCTTCTTGTAGGGGGGAGTAGTTTTAGAAGGGGGAGCCTGGGGGGGCAGGAGGAGGGAAGAGAGGGATCTTTGATTGGTGTGTAAAATGAATTAAAACATTTTCTTAAGAAAAAAATTAAGAAAAAAATTAAGAAGAAAATCAATATCATCAATCCAAGCTAAGGCCGGGCAATCTTAATTAAAAAAGATAATAAATAAGTGGGTATAAACTTATTTACTATGAATTAGTATATATATTAGTTAGTACAGTAGCTGCATCAGAAACATAGAGTACAGCATAAAACACTTGGGATGGTGAGTGACAGTACATGCCTGTGATCCCAGAATTCAGGAGACAGAGGCAAAAGTATAGAAATTCTAGATCGTCCTTAGTTACAAAATATTTCAGAGCCATTCTAATATTCATGAAACCCGCTTTTTTTCCCTACAATTTATTTACATTACATTATTTATTTTCCTATCCCAAGATCCCATTTATCTCCTTTGGTTTTATCATAGTACAGTATTCCATCAAGATTAATTTAAAAAATGGCAAAGGCAAAGCCAACTGCTAACATTCATGAAACATTGATTATATGTCAGGGGTGGTTTTAAACACCTCATTTTAAATTGTCGTTAATTTATATACTGTCAATTTTTAAGAGAGAAGTAATAAATGTTATTTCACTCTGACAACAAATAACTGATCAATAACAAATAAATTGCTGCTATTTGGAAACAACTAATTTAGACTTGATTCTTATGTTGTCTTATCACAACATAGGTCAGCTGCTCTTCTCAGGGCAATGTTTTTCCATATATGTATATTTTTTTCTTTCTTCTATTATCCATGCTGTATCATTCTAATATGTTTCTGCTACAATCTCTCTCTATATTTTTGACTTTCAATTACATACTATAAAATACTATCCTAGGATCTTAAGGCCATTAACACAATACATTGAATATCAATTGATAATTAAAATATACTTATTTAATGATATTTATTTTCAGACAAATTTGACAATACTAAATATTAAATAGTTGTCATTATTAGATATTGTTCTTTCAAATTTGAAACTCATAGTCTAATGAAGAACTAAGTAATGTGTATTTGTAAGTACAAATAAAATGGCAATAAGTGGTACAAAAATATTAATTTTATGATCTTATATCCCCTACTGTTTGATGATATTTTATGAAATCATAAAAAGAGGTTTTGTCACCAATTTGGCTAGAGTATTATTATGGCTTGCATATGTTCATAAATTTGGCCTTCATAATAAGATAATTAAATATTAACATTTTAGTAAAAAAAACCATTACACACCTCTCTTCTTCCATCCTTATATAAAAGTGCATATTTCAAAAGAGAACACAAATAAATCCATATTCCCATATGGCTAATTTGGGAACTCACATAATTTTATTTAAATCAGTTCCAAATAGTTCATTCCAGAATTGAATCTGTTATTGCCCAACAACTATTTTACCGAATATCAATAGAGTTTTCTTCTTTACTCACAGGTTCTATAGATGTGAATTTATAGATATATGAATAGCTACAAAATTCAACCTCTGCTGTTTGTCAATTTTGCTGGCATGTTTAAGGTGACAAACTGCCCCTGTTTCTCAGGCCACTACATTTCACCAGAAACAGAGTAATAACTATCCTACCTTCGTTTGTCATCTCATCTACTCTAAACCATGCACAGCATTTGTACCCCACTTAGTATGCTGGTTTTCATATTTCTGTTGAATACTTGTTGGTAGTGTTTTCTCTGGCTAAACTTGACTAGAATCATGATGTTGTAGCAACACTCCTTTTCCTTAGTTCAGGAAGAATGGTATGTACTTATACAAAAAAGTCTATAGTTTAAATAAGTCTCATTAGAGAAGGGGTAAAGAGCACTACCCACATTGTCAATATCAATGAATTAATAATTTATATTTAATGAGAATAATGAAAGAAACAGTGTTATTTAAAATTTTACTCAAGACTCATGTGAAATGCAGCCAAGGATTTCATGGCAGTGATGAATTTGAGCATTCAGTATTTTCATGTTCCCATTAATTGGATAGAAAAAAAACTATGTTGAATGCTGAAAATTAACTGTATTTTTTTGTTTTGCTAGTTCTTTGATTATTTTATATAAATTTGTTTTATTCATATTTATTCCCTCCTCCAAATCCTCCCAGATCCAACCCCTTTCCCTACCAGCTGAGCTTTGTGCCTTTTCTTTATTTTATCCATCAAGTCCAATTTGTACTGCACTCTTAAATTCACCTCAGTGGAGAAAGCATAAAGAAAAAGCAAAGGTCTGTATATTAGTCAAAGGCAAAAACAAGCAGTTAGTTGTATATGTAAAAATATCCGTGTATGTATCAATATGCCTCCTGTGATTAGTTGTAGGTGGAGAATCTTCTTTCTGTAATTTTCATTTTATTCAACACTACTTATTTTCCATTTTTTAAATTTTTATTCTGCAATCTTATATTTATCTGTATTGTTAATAGAATCAATACTACATTGTAGCTAGAGTTTTCCTGCCTGGCCCACAGTCAGGACAAATCTCTCTCACCTGCCAGTCCCACAGCCGCTCAGACTCAATCAAGTAAACATAGAGACTTATATTGGTTACAAACTGTATGGCCATGGCAGGCTTCTTGCTAACTGTTCTTATAGCTTAAATTAATCCATTTCCATTAATCTATACCTTGCCACATGGCTCGTGGCTTACCGGCATCTTCACATGCTGTTTCTCATCCTGGTGGCCGGCAGTGTCTCTCTGACTCAGCCTTCCACTTCCCAGCTTTATTCTCCTCCTTGTCCTGCCTACACTTCCTGCCTAGCCAATAGCCAATCAGTGTTTTATTTATTGACTAATCAGCAACACATTTGCCATACAGAGCATCCGACAGCACTTCCCCCCCCCCACTTTTTTTTTTTTTTTTTCAAAAAGGAAGGTTTTAACCTTAACAAAGTAAAATTACATATAATTTGGGAATTTGGGCATAGCTTCTCTTACTACTTCCTGCTGGAGGGGGGCGCTGTATCTTCTGGGGACACAAAGAAAATTTTAGGATTATGGAATAGGCCGTGAGGCTGTATCATCTGAGCCAGTTGCCTTGAAACCATTCTGGATATTGGATCATCTGGGCCATGGTGTCATCGGAGACCTTTCAGGGGGTCTTGGCTGGTCAAACCTGATGTATCTTAATCTGGAACAAATCCATAGCCTTTGACTTTCTGTGGGAACAAAAGCAGAGTCTCCTTTCCAAAACAACATATCCTTATATTCAAATTTTGAAGTCAAGGTACCTCTAAAATATACATTTTGGCATAACTCAACAGCTTTTACAATCAAATGTTTTTCTGCAGTTAAAAGTCCCAAAGACAACACAATGCAGATTCTCTGTGTATTATCCATTTTTACATGGCTTATTTTTTATACTACCTTACTGTCTCTTTAAAGACTTTATTTTTTAAAACTATGTATTTGTTTCTATAACCCTATATATCACCTTTTTTGTCTCTTTTAAGCCTACATATCTTTTACACACATTGTAAACTATTACATCTGAATCTGTCTTATTGTGAATCTATTGCCTTAAACTGCAGCAGCTGTGGCTGCTGGCTCCACCCACCTCAGCTTCCCAACATGGTGGTGTTACCTTTTCCACCAGCTCTGGGAGCTATTGTGGGTCTATGCTTTTAGCCAAGCAGGTGTAGTCCAGAAACCTCTTTTTCTGTTTTGTACTAGCAAAGTCTAAATCCACCATGCAGCTTAATGTGTCACTTGCAGAGGCCTTATTCCTGCCATACTGCAGCACGCACACTAGGAACCCACAAGTAGCTCAAACTGGCAGCTGCTGCTCATTTGAGAGAGACAATTAGGAAGCTGTTTTTAGCTCCATTTTAGAATCTTTTCTCAGTTTTTAGGTGGAAACTCTTGTCACCACGTTGGACGCCATTTGTAGCTAGAGTTTTCCTGCCTGGCCCACAGGACAAATCTCTCTCACCTGCCAGTCCCACAGCCTCTCAAACCCGACCAAATAAACACAGAGACTTATATTGGTTACAAACTGTATGGCCATGGCAGGCTTCTTGCTAACTGTTCTTATAGCTTAAATTAATCCATTTCCATTAATCTATACCTTGCCACATGGCTCATGGCTTACCGGCATCTTCACATGCTGTTTGTCATCATGGCGGCTGGCAGTGTCTCTCTGACTCAGCCTTCTACTTCCCAGCTTTATTCTCCTCCTTGTCCTGCCTACACTTCCTGCCTAGCCAATGGCCAATCAGTGTTTTATTTATTGACTAATCAGCAACACATTTGCCATACAGAACATCCCACAGCACTACATAATTCCTAGTGGAAGTTATGTAGGAAGCACATGTAATGTTATAAGCCTTAAGAATGGCAAATGATTACAATAATAAAAGACAATGTTCATTGTCTTCATTAATCTCAATAGAATAAATTGTCCATGATGAGAGCAAGTCAATAAATTACCTCTATAGTGAGTCAAAAAGCAGATCTACTTTCAACAACCAAATAAGCTCCATTAGATGATAAAACCTCATCTCTGAAAAATATAAATACTATGTTTTCTAAGAGAGAGTATCATGTATGTCAGTTTGGCTTTACCTCATTGGGTAATGAAGAAAGATCTTGAACTGTCAGTTCTGTCTCAACATTCAAAATTCTGTGATTATTGGCATTCACACATTGATCAAATCAGGAAATCTGGATACTTAAAAAAGAAGAAGCATACATAAAATCTTTTAAGTAAATATAAATAGAACACAGTATAAGTAAACCCAGTATAAATTAATTATTCAAAGACAATTATTAAAAACAAAAAAGTGAAACAGTCCATAATACTTCAGGTCATATGCTCCATTATTTTGGAGAAATTAAGTTAATTTTCATGTCATGCAAGTTAGTCTTGCATCATTAAAATTTTTCTCACTCTAGTTTTTTAACATTGCCACAAAGAGTGAAAAAATATTTCTAAAGAATTCAGATACCTAAATGCACATTATTTACTGTATGGTGGCCTATCCATACATTGAAAATTCTGCCCCTGTTTCTCAATGAGTTTCAGTAAGACAAATTACCTGGGGATTTCTTATGTTAAATACTGTTATAAATCTACATAGTCCTTACCAATCTACTTTGTGCATATTTCTAGAATACAGCTTCTAATTTGTCCCTATTCCTGGCCCAGGACATTTACCAGTCCCTCCAATTTAGAGATTTCATCAGAATCTCATAGCAGCAGAAGATAAATATCTGCTGTAACCATGATTTTCCTTTTTCATGACCAGAGCTTGCCACCACAACTCAGACAATGGCCTGGGTTTTGTCAACACAGACAATTTAATTATCAATCCATCTTATGGAATGCTCACTCATTCAGTGACTATAGACTTGGAAATAAGATGTAACCTCCACTATCAAGGGAATGCTGCAATGCAGTGATAGAGACAGTCAGACACTAAAGTTGATGTCTTTATGGCCATATGTTGTCCATAAGGCTGGTCTTTGGAACAAAAGCTTTGGATCTGAGCCTATTTTGTTTACCTGGAATTGTCCAGTTGGGCATTTGTAATAGTGCCAAATATTCCTTTCTATGTGCTAACTTCTTGCTAAAACAGCAAGACATTTAGTTATATACGTATCATTTGAATAAAGCTGTGACATGGCACTGGGGATTATAGAATAACAATTAGAAATATGGAAATAATACAATTTTCTCCCCTGTTTGCATTATTTATAGAAAAATATGCAAGCAAAAACTTAGAAAGCTAATCATGGACATATAAATCAAATATATGAAGAGAGAAAAGAAACCTTAGCACGTTTGAAGTCTCACTTCTGGACTCTAAAGTATCTTCTAAGTGTCATGAATTTCAAACATTTAATTCTTTTTTTTTAACTTTCATTCTTCTCTCATATGTTACACCCCCTAATGTTGTTCTTCCTCCCAGTCTCTCCCTCCACCTCCCCTCTCTCCCAATAAACTCCTCCTCTGTTTCCCTTAAAATACAAATAAACATCAAACAAAAACAAAAACAAAAGAGCAGGCTTCCCAGGAATATCCACCAAAATTTTCCTAACAATATGCAATAAGATGGGGAATGAACCTTCATACCACAGCTGGAAGTGACATCACAGTAAGAGAAAAAGAGTCCCAAGCAAAGGCAAAAGAGTCAAAGGCAATCTCAGCTCCCATAGTTGGGAGTACCACAAGAACACTGAGCTACACAATCGGTATATGTTCTTAGATTCTTTTAGTGGTATATTATTGAGTATTTTTTCATCTATGTTCACGACAGAAATTGATTTGTTATTATCTTTCTTTGCTGAATCTTTGTGTGGTTTGGGTATTGGAGTGACTGTGCCTTCACAAAATGAACTTGGTAATGTTCTTTCTTTTTTTCTATTTTGTGGAATAAAATGAGAATTGACATTAGCTCTT